>NC_138307.1:73666618-74266618 GCF_965601325.2 Salmo salar | reverse complement strand
CAGATTTACTATAAGAAAAATGTTATTACCTTTGCTGTCTTCGTCAGAATGCACTCCCAGGACTTCTACTTCAATAACAAATGCTGGTTTGGTTCAAAATAATCCATAGTTATATCCAAACAGCGGCGTTTTGTTCGTGCGTTCAAGACACTATCCGAAAGGGTAAATAAGGGTGACGAGCATGGCGCAATTCGTGACAAAAAATTTCTAAATATTCCATTACCGTACTTCGAAGCATGTCAACCGCTGTTTAAAATCAATTTTTATGCCATTTTTCTCATAAAAAAGCGATAATATTCCGACCGGGAATCTGCGTTTAGGTAAACAGACGAAAGAAAATAAAGCATGGGGTCGACTCGGGCACGCGCCTAAGCCCATAGTACTCTGATCGGCCACTTGCCAAAAGCGATAATGTGTTTCAGCCAGAGGCTGCCTCGATATCGTTCAGCTTTTTCCCGGGCTCTGAGAGCCTATGGGAGCCGTATGAAGTGTCACGTTAGAGCAAAGATCCTCAGTCTTCAATAAAAAGAGCCAAGTTGAAACACAACTTGTCAGACAGGCCACTTCCTGCATGGAATCTTCTCAGGTTTTGGCCTGCCATATGAGTTCTGTTATACTCACAGACACCATTCAAACAGTTTTAGAAACTTTAGGGTGTTTTCTATCCAAAGCCAATAATTATATGCATATTCTAGTTACTGGGCAGGAGTAGTAACCAGATTAAATCGGGTACGTTTTTTATCCGGCCGTGTCAATACTGCCCCCTAGCCCTAACAGGTTAAATCTCACGCGTAGACTAAACAATACTTACTGCAACCAGTTTTACTTTTAGGTCTTACTGCCTGTCTTTTTTCGCGACTGTTGACTGAACAATATATTCACCTCACACGCAAACAATCATCCTAGAATAATCACTCTCTCTCGAAACTTTTTCTATAGAGTTGTTTGATCGGACATTAGGTCGCATAGGTATGCAATTATAAGCTACTTTTCAGGGGTCGTAAAGCCCTAGTTAATGGCCTATTTATCTATTGCTCCCTTGTAACCATAATATCTATTATCTCAGTCCGCCATATTAGGTTTCCCTTTTCCCATGGATATCAGACCTAAATGGACTCCCCCTTAAAGATCTGACTATCCCCTTATAGTCTGTTGACCCTTTTTTACGTTATCAGGTCTCACCATAAGCGCTAGTTTAGTTTTATGCAGTGGCCACAGTTGCCCAGGGTCATTATGGACCCTGTTTTGCCGTTTTTGAATTTACAACTAATTCCTGTCTTCCATTCGCACAGAATACTTGGTTCCCTTTAAAACAATTTTCTCTATGCGAACTTATAAAGACAGGTCACCAGCTATAAACTTCCCCGATTTCAGCGTCTAACACCCAGAGTACATTAAAATCCTCTAATCACTCCCGCCTTTCACTCTCACATCAATCGCTTTTGCCTTTCACTCTCACATCAATCGTTTCATCATTTAATGCTAACATACTGGTGTATCACTCATTTCATCATGTAATGCAGACATACAGGTGTATTGCTCATTTCATCGTGTAATGCAGGCATACAGGTGTATTACTCATTTCACTATGTAATGCAGACATACAGGTGCTATCACTCATTCATCCTTTAATGTAATCATACAGGTGCTATTCCCCAAAACAATGAATAAAGCGCACTGACCTTGTTATTTGCAGCTGAGGTTTTAATGTTGGTAAAATCTCGTCACCGCCTCTGTCGCATACCAGTTTGCCACCGGCCTGTAAAGAACCCTCAGCAAGGGGCCAGGTCTTTGATCTACGGATATTTCATCCGCCCGTGCACGGTTTCAGTGTCTCCCTGGACCGCCAGAGGCAGGTATTGAGATCCGAGCTCGAAGGACCAATTGATAATGGAATTTTGTATCTTACTGATTATAATTAACAATCAATAAGCCTTGACTAATCCCCAGGGTTTGTAAGACACTGGGTTAATAATTAGGCAAGGACTCAGCTTTCTGCAAAAGGTTCATACGGCTTTATTCAGAGAACGTTCTGAGGTCCAAATAACAAAGACGTTCATTTTATCCTCTCTCTCTGCTTACGTACACACTCCACATCAACCGTAGATAACCTATGCACACACATACGCACAGACAGTAGGTGAACAGTATCTCTTCCTTGCCCTCCTACCACTGTTCCAGCACTGCCTGTTCCTTTCCCCATAGATTAGGAGAACCTTGAAGGCTTCTCCCGGTATCTCACACACCCATGTCTAGACTTGATGGGACTAACGTTCAGTACATTGACTTACAGTTTATTATCCATGCTACATAACTACTAATTCATAATGGATTATTGATTCATTTACCTTCATTAGATAATTCTCTTATCATCCATGCCCCAACGAATTGAGGCTATTCTGAGGGCAAAAGGGGGTGTAACTCAATATTTGGAAGGAGTAACTAATGTTTTGTACACTCGGTGCATATTGAATATGAATGACCATATAGAAATGGTAGATTATTTATTTGACAGGGACAATGCACGTCAATCAACATTTCTGTCAATGTGCCAGATTTTGCCAGCTGGATAAAAAAATGTTTTAGTATCAAACAGTTCACAAAAAAATAGTCCCCAGATGGGCAAAAAAATAAAGTAAAAATAATGAAAAATAATAATTGTGAAAAACACTCAATTTAAACAATCAAATAGAATTTATTCCAAACATTATATTTATCTAAAAATAATAATGTCAGTGACCATGTGTATATTTACATTACCGTTCAAAAATTTGTGGTCACTTAGATACCTCCTTGTTTTTGAAAGAAAAGCTAATTTTTTGCCCATTTAAAATAACATCAAATTGATCAGAAATACAGTGTAGACATTGTTAATGTTGTAAATGACTATTGTAGCTGGAAACGGCTGTCACGTCCTGACCCCTGTAAGATGTCATTTTCTATAGTAGAGTAGGTCAGGGCGTGACAGGGGGTGTTTTGGGTGGTTTTCTATGTTTTCTATTTCTGTGTTTAATTTCTAGTTTTTCTATTTCTATGGGGTTTTTTTTGTTGGTTGATCTCCAGTTGGAGGCAGCTGGTCCTCGTTACCTCTAATTGGAGATCATATTTAAGTAGGGTTTTTTTCCACCTGTGTTTGTGGGCAGTTATTTTCTGTTTAGTCTCTGTACCTGACAGAACTGTATTCTGATCGTTTGCCGTTTGTTATTTTGTCTTTAGTGTTTTTGAGTTAACCTGTCTGGAACACCTGGGACGTCAGCGTCCCACTCTACTCAACAGCCAGTGGCAGTGCGTGGCGCGAGATACAAAACCCTTAAAAATGCTATAACTTAAATTTCTCAAACATATGACTATTTTACACCATTTGAAAGATAAGACTCTCCTTGATGTAACCACGTTGTCCGATTTCAAAAAGGCTTTACAGCGAAAGCAAAACATTAGATTATGTCAGGAGAGTACCCAGCCAGAAATAATCACACAGCCATTTTCAAACCAAGCATTTATGTCACAAAAAGCAAAACCACAGCTAAATGCAGCACTAACCTTTGATCTTCATCAGATGACACTCCTAGGACATTATGTTATACAATACATGCATGTTTTGTTCAATCAAGTTCATATTTATATCAAAAACCAGCTTTTTACATTAGCATGTGATGGTCAGAACTAGCGTTCCCACCGAAAACTTCCGGTGAATTTACTAAATTACTATGCATAAACCGTCTCAAAATACATAACAATTATTTTAAGAATTATAGATACAGACCTCCTTTATGCAACCGCTATGTCAGATTTTAAAATAGCTTTTCGGCAAATGCACATTTTGCAATATTCTGAGTACATAGCTTAGCCATCACGGCTAGCTATTCAAACACCGGGGCTCACAAAACTCATAATTACTATTACAAAAATTGGATTACCTTTGCTGTTCTTCGTCAGAATGCACTCCCAGGACTTCTACTTCAACAACAAATGTTGTTTTGGTCCCAAATAATCCATAGTTATATTCAAATATCCTCCGTTTTCTTCGTGCACACAGGTGACTATCCGAAGGGTGATGCGCGGACGCATTTCGTGACAAAAAAGTTCAAAATGTTCCTTTACCGTACTTAGAAGCATGTCAAACGCTGTTTAAAATCCATTTTTATGCGATTTTCCTCATAAAATAGCGATAATATTCCAACCAGACGATGTTGTGTTCATTCAAACAGGTGAAGAAAAAAATGGAGTACTCGCGTGCCCGCGCATTTCTGTCTCTGAGCCACTAGGCTGACCACTCACAGAGAGAGCTCCTGTGATCTGCCCAGAGACAGCAGACGCTCCATTTCACTTTCTGGCGCCTTCTGAGAGCCAATGGAAGGCTTAGAAAGTGTCACGTAACAGCAGAGATACTGTATTTTCGATAGAGAGGCAAGAGAAGCACCAGGAATTGTCAGACAGGTCACTTCCTGTTTGGAATCTTCTCAGGTTTTTCCCTGCCATATGAGTTCCGTTATACTCACAGACACCATTCAAACAGTTTTAGAAACTTTAGAGTGTTTTCTATCCACATATACTAATTATATGCATATTCTCGTTTCTGGAAAAGAGTAGTAACCAGTTTAAATGGGGTACGTTTTTTATCCGGCCGTGAAAATACTGCCCCCTATCCCAGACAGGTTAATAAATATCATAATGAGCACTCAACACGCTGCGCTTTGGTCCCCTCTCTACAACAGCCGTTACAACGGCAGATTTTTTATGGAATATGTCCATAGGCGTACAGAGGCCCATTATCAGCAACCATCACTCCTGTGTTCCAATGGCACGTTGTGTTAGCTAATCCAAGTTTATAATTTTAAAAGGCTAATTGATCATTAGAAAACCCTTTTGCAGTTATGTTAGCACAGCTGAATGTTAGCACAACTGTTCTGATTAAAGAAGCAATAAAATTGGCCTTCTTTAGGCTAGTTGAATATCTGGAGCGTCAGCATTTGTGGGTTCGACTACAGGCTCAAAATGTCCAGAAACAAATAACTTTCTTCTGAAACTCATCATTCTATTCTTGTTCTGAGAAATAAAGGCTATTCCATGGGAGAAATTGCCAAGAAACTGAAGATCTCGTACAACGCTGTGTACTACTCCCTTCACAGAACAGCGCAATCTGGCTCTAACCAGAATAGAAAGAGGAGTGGGAGGTCCCGGTGCACAACTGAGCAAGAGGACAAGTACATTAGTGTCTAGTTTGAGAATCAGACGCCTCACAAGTCCTGAGCCTGTAATAAAAAAAAGAATTGAATCCACAATTACATAATATGCAATTGACTATTGAATTTGTTATTTATAAATTATTACTATAACACAAATGAAACCTAGAGTTCAGTTTATATAGCCATGGGGTGAATGAAAAATGTTTTATATGTATTAGGTTAAGATCTTGGATTACATGTAAAAAAAAAAAACAACTCAATGCTGTACTAAATCAAAATATGTATTTGTATTATAACCTCTGAAGAACATGTCTACAACTCACAAGTATTATTAAAAATGTGTAAGAAATTGAAATACACATTTTGATAAGTCAATAGTTAATTGCATATTATGTAATTGTGGATTCAATTGTTTTTCATTATTTAGCCTATTTTCTCTTGAAATATATGGTCTATCCACTAGAAACTCATGGACAATATGGATACGTACAGTATATAAAGATTAACAAATAAATATAGAGATTTTTTTTTACGTTTTTCATGTATAAATTACTATTTTCTCTAGATGACCTTTATTTTCTCTCATTTCAAGAACTACAGACAATTACACTAACTTTGTGTCACGGGTACTTAGAGCAGGAGGAAGGAGTAGAGTCAAATGCAGGAGATATCGTCCAGTAGCTCGAAGTTTATTCACACCCAAACACTAGGTGATCAAAAGGCACTGGGAGTGCACAATACCCAAAAGGGAAACAGGTAATCCACAAAGGGAAAATCACGCACCGGGCGCAGCCCGGCGAGAAAATAAATCCTTCAATATAAAAACGATAGAGAAGACACGGCCACAGCGTAAACCCACTGACAAACAAACAATCCCGCACAACACACAACCCCAAAGGAACAAACTAAATACCCCCCCACTAATGACAGAAATGACAACAGGTGCGGACCTAGACAGACAAAACACAATGAACACAGAAACACAGATCGGCGGCAGCTAGTAGACCGGCGACGACGACCGCCGAGCGCCGCCTGGCCGAGGAGGGGCACCATTTTATGTGGATACTGTGACACTTTGGTAAATTGCATGCAAAGTATTTTTATTCTCAGTCGCAGAATGGACCACGTATCATACGTGGTCCATTCTGCGGACTGAGAATAAAAAAATACTTTGCACAACACATGCATTTTAGATTATATTAAAAATGTGTAAGAAATTGAAATACATAATATATGTACCCATTCTCAATTTTCACAAGAGATATATTCTGAACTTTTAAACAAAATTGTAAACTCTTTACACATACTTACTCTACTTTCCCATAACAAAATACAGTGTCAGTGTCAGTGTATGCATCCTTAGATGGTGTGGGGAATGTGTTACAGTGAGGGGAAAAACATATTTGATCCCCTGCTGATTTTGTACATTTGCCCACTGACAAAGAAATGATCAGTCTATAATTTTAATGGTAGGTTTATTTGAACAGTGAGAGACAGAATAACAACAAAATAATCCAGAAAAACGCATGTCAAAAATGTTATAAATTGATTTGCATTTTAATGAGGGAAATAAGTATTTGACCCCCTCTCAATCAGAAAGATTTCTGGCTCCCAGGTGTCTTTTATACAGGTAATGAGCTGAGATTAGGACCACACTCTTCTCAGCTTGTTACCTGTATAAAAGACACCTGTCCACAGAAGCAATCAATCAATCAGATTCCAAACTCTCCACCATGGCCAAGACCAAAGAGCTCTCCAAGGGTGTCAGGGACAAGATTGTAGACCTACACAAGGCTGGAATGGGCTACAAGACCATCGCCAAGCAGCTTGGTGAGAAGGTGACAACAGTTGGTGCGATTATTCGCAAATGGAAGAAACACAAAAGAACTGTCAATCTCCCTCGGCCTGGGGTTCCATGCAAGATCTCACCTCGTGGAGTTGCAATGATCATGAGAACGGTGAGGAATCAGCCCAGAACTACACGGGAGGATCTTGTCAATGATCTCAATGCAGCTGGGACCATAGTCACCAAGAAAACAATTGGTAACACACTACGCCGGGAAGGACTGAAATCCTGTAGCGCCCGCAAGGTCCCCCTGCTCAAGAAAGCACATATACATGCCCGTCTGAAGTTTGCCAATGAACATCTGAATGATTTAGAGGACAACTGGGTGAAAGTGTTGTGGTCAGATGAGACCAAAATGGAGCTCTTTGGCATCAACTCAACTCGCCGTGTTTGGAGGAGGAGGAATGCTGCCTATGACCCCAAGAACACCATCCCCACTGTCAAACATGGAGGTGGAAACATTATGCCTTGGGGGTGTTTTTCTGCTAAGGGGACAGGACAACTTCACAGGGGCGATGGACGGGGCCATGTACCGTCAAATCTTGGGTGAGAACCTCCTTCCCTCAGCCAGGGTATTGAAAATGGGTCGTGGATGGGTATTCCAGCATGACAATGACCCAAAACACACGGCCAAGGCAACAAAGGAGTGGCTCAAGAAGAAGCACATTAACCTGTTATGGCTAGGGGGCAGTATTTTCACGGCCGGATAAAAAACGTACCCGATTTAATCTGATTATTACTCCTGCCCAGAAACTAGAATATGCATATAATTATTAGCTATAGATAGAAAACACTCCAAAGTTTCTAAAACTGTTTGAATGGTGTCTGTGAGTATAACAGAACTCAGTTGGCAGGCCAAAACCTGAGAAGATTCCATGCAGGAAGTGCCCTGTCTGACAATTTCTTGGCCTTCTTGATTATCTCTATCCATTACAGGGGATCTCTGCTGTTACGTGACACTTCCTACGGCTCCCATGGGCTCTCAGAAGGTGGCAAAAAGCTGAATCGTGGCTTTGCAGGCTCTGGCTGAAAAAAAGTAGCGCGTTTGGATAGTGGCTGGTCACAGTACTGTGAGACTCAGGCTCGTGCCCGAGTCGACCCCATGCTTTATTTTCTTTCGTCTGTTTACCTAAACGCAGATTCCCGGTCGGAATATTATCGCTTTTTTACGAGAAAAATGGCATAAAAATGTATTTTAAACAGCGGTTGACATGCTTCGAAGTACGGTAATGGAATATTTAGAAATCTTTTGTCACGAAATGCGCCATGCTCGTGACCCTTATTTACACTTCGGATAGTGTCTTGAACGCACGAACAAAACGCCGCTATTTGGATATAACAATGGATTATTTTGAACCAAACCAACATTTGTTATTGAAGTAGCAGTCCTGGGAGTGCATTCTGACGAAGAACACCAAAGGTAATCAAACTTTTCTAATAGTAAATCTGACTTTGGTCAGGGCTAAACTTGGTGGGTGTCTAAATAGCTAGCCGTGATGGCTGGGCTATCTACTCAGAATATTGCAAAATGTGCTTTCACCGAAAAGCTATTTTAAAATTGGTCACCTCGATTGCACAAAGGAGTTCTGTATCTATACTGCTCAAAATAATAAAGGGAACACTTAAACAACACATCCTAGATCTGAATGAAGTAAATAATCTTATTAAATACTTTTTTCTTTACATAGTTGAATGTGCTGACAACAAAATCACACAAAAATAATCAATGGAAATCCAATTTATCAACCCATGGAGGTCTGGATTTGGAGTCACACTGAAAATTATAGTGGAAAACCACACTACAGGCTAATCCAACTTTGATGTAATGTCCTTAAAACAAGTCAAAATGAGGCTCAGTAGTGTGTGTGGCCTCCACGTGCCTGTATGACCTCCCTACAACGCCTGGGCATGCTCCTGATGAGGTGGCGGATGGTCTCCTGAGGGATCTCCTCCCAGACCTGGACTAAAGCATCCACCAACTCCTGGACAGTCTGTGGTGCAACGTGGCGCTGGTGGATGGAGCGAGACATGATGTCCCAGATGTGCTCAATTGGATTCAGGTCTGGGGAACAGGCGGGCCAGTCCATAGCATCAATGCCTTCCTCTGGCAAGAACTGCTGACACACTCCAGTCGGGCCCTCATACCACCCTCATGGAGTCTGTTTCTGACTGTTTGAGCAGACACATGCACATTTGTGGCCTGCTGGAGGTCATTTTGCAGGGCTCTGGCAGTGCTTCTCCTGCTCCTCCTTGCACAAAGGCGGAGGTAGCGGTCCTGCTGCTGGGTTGGCCTCCTCCATGTCTCCTGATGTACTGGCCTGTCTCCTGGTAGCACCTCCATGCTCTGGACACTACGCTGACAGACACAGCAAACCTTCTTGCCACAGCTCGCATTGATGTGCCATCCTGGATGAGCTGCACTACCTGAGCCACTTGTGTGGGTTGTAGACTCTGTCTCATGCTACCACTAGAGTGAAAGCACCGCCAGCATTCAAAAGTGACCAAAACATCAGCCAGGAAGCATAGGAACTGAGAAGTGGTCTTTGGTCCCCACCTGCAGAACCAGTCCTTTATTGGGGGTGTCTTGCTAATTGCCTATAATTTCCACCTGTTGTCTATTCCATTTGCACAACAGCATGTGAAATTTATTGTCAATCAGTGTTGCTTCCTAAGTGGACAGTTTGATTTCACAGAAGTGTAATTGACTTGGAGTTACATTGTGTTGTTTAAGTGTTCCCTTTATTTTTTTGAGCAGTGTATAATTCTTAAAATAATTGTTATGTTTTTTGTGAACGTTTATCGTGAGTAATTTGTAAATTCACCGGAGGTTTGCTAGTTCTGAACGTCACATGCTAATGTAAAAAGCTGGTTTTTGATATAAATATGAACTTGATTGAACAAAACATGCATGTATTGTATAACATAATGTCCTAGGTGTGTCATCTGATGAAGATCATCAAAGGTTAGTGCTGCATTTAGCTGTGGTTTTGTTTTTTGTGACATTATATGCTAGCTTGAAAAATGGGAGTCTGATTATTTCTGGCTGGGTACTCTGCTGACATAATCTAATGTTTTGCTTTCGCTGTAAAGCCTTTTTGAAATCGGACAGTGTGGTTAGATAAAGGAGAGTCTTGTCTTTAAAATGCTGTGAAATAGTCATATGTTTGAAAAATGGAAGTTTTTGTATTTTTTAGGAATTTGTAATTCGCGCCACGCCTATCATTGGATATTGGAGCAGGTGTTCCGCTAGCGGAACATCTAGATGTAAGAGGTTAAGGTCCAGGAGTGGCCTTGATATGTTCTTTTGACGAACATATCAAGACTGTTTCAAGGGCAGCTTTTTTCCATCTACGTAACATTGCAAAAATCAGAAACTTTCTGTCCACAAACGATGCAGAAAAATTAATCCATGCTTTTGTTACTTCTAGGTTGGACTACTGCAATGCTCTACTTTCCGGCTACCCGGATAAAGCACTAAATAAACTTCAGTTAGTGCTAAATACGGCTGCTAGAATCCTGACTAGAACCCCAAAATTTGATCATATTACTCCAGTGTTAGCCTCCCTACACTGGCTTCCTGTTAAGGCAAGGGCTGATTTCAAGGTTTTACTGCTAACCTACAAAGCATTACATGGGCTTGCTGCTACCTATCTTTCCGATTTGGTCCTGCCGTACATACCTACACGTACGCTACGGTCACAAGACGCAGGCCTCCTAATTGTCCCTAGAATTTCTAAGCAAACAGCTGGAGGCAGGGCTTTCTCCTATAGAGCTCAATTTTTATGGAATAGTCTGCCTACCCATGTGAGAGATGCAGACTCGGTCTCAACCTTTAAGTCTTTACTGAAGACTTATCTCTTCAGTGGGTCCTATGATTGAGTGTAGTCTGGCCAGGAGTGTGAAGGTGAACGGAAAGGCTCTGGAGCAACGAACCGCCCTTGCTGTCTCTGCCTGGCCGGTTCCCCTCTCTCCACTGGGATTATCTGCCTCTAACCCTATTACAGGGGCTGAGTCACTGGCTTATTTGTGTTCTTCCATGCCGTCCCTAGGAGGGGTGCGTCACTTGAGTGGGTTGAGTCACTGACGTGGTCTTCCTGTCTGGGATGGCGCCCCCCCTTGGGTTGTGCCGTGGCGGAGATCTTTGTGGGCTATACTCGGCCTTGTCTCAGGACGGTAAGTTGGTGGTTGAAGATATCCCTCTAGTGGTGTGGGGGCTGTGCTTTGGCAAAGCGGGTGGGGTTATATCCTTCCTGTTTGGCCCTGTCCGGGGGTATCGTCGGATGGGGCCACAGTGTCTCCTGACCCCTCCTGTCTCAGCCTCCAGTATTTATGCTGCATTAGTTTATGTGTTGGGGGGCTAGGGTCAGTCTGTTATATCTGGAGTATTTCTCCTGTCTTATCCGGTGTCCTGTGTGAATTTAAGTATGCTCTCTCTAATTCTCTCCTTCTCTCTCTTGGAGAACCTGAGTCCTAGGACCATGCCTCAGGACTACCTGACATGATGACTCCTTGCTGTCCCCAGTTCACCTGGCCGTGCTGCTGCTCCAGTTTCAACTGTTCTGCCTGCGGCTATGGAACCCTGACCTGTTCACCGGACATGCTACCTGTCCCAGACCTGCTGTTTTCAACTCTCTAGAGACAGCAGGAGCGGTAGAGATACTCTCAATGATCGGCTATGAAAAGCCAACTGACATTTACTCTTGAGGTGCTGACTTGTTACACCCTCGACAGCTGTGAATATTATTATTTGACCATGCTGGTCATTTATGAACATTTGAACATCTTGGCCATGTGCTGTTATAATCTCCACCCGGCACAGCCAGAAGAGGACTGGCCACCCCTCATAGCCTGGTTCCTCTCTAGGTTTCTTCCTAGGTTTTGGCCTTTCTAGGGAGTTTTTCCTAGCCACTGTGCTTCTACACCTGCATTGCTTGCTGTTTGGGGTTTTAGGCTGGGTTTCTGTACAGCACTTTGAGATATCAGCTGATGTAAGAAGGGCTATATAAATAAATGTGATTTTGATTTGGCCTAGCCAGTCTCCAGACCTTAATCCCATAGGAAATCGGTGGAGGGTGCTGAAGGTTCGAGTTGCCAAACGTCAGCCTCGAAACCTTAATGACTTGGAGAAGATCTGCAAAGAGGAGTGGGACAAAATCCCTCCTGAGATGTGTGCAAACCTGGTGGCCAACTACAAGAAACGTCTGACCTCTGTGATTGCCAATAAGGGTTTTGCCACCAAGTACTAAGTCATGTTTTGCAGAGGGGTCAAATACTTATTTCCCTCATTAAAATCCCTTTTTTGCATCAGCAGTTGTCCCAAAGTGTTTTACAGTTACCCAGTCTAAAAATCTAAGACCCATCAATGCATATGCCAAAGCACAGCATCTAGGAAACACTCCCTAGAAGTCAGAAACCTAGGATTAAAACTAGAGAGGAACCATGCTCCAAGGGTTGTGCTGAGTGGACATTTAAGAGTACATGTGCCCCTTATTGTTATTCAAGATGTTCCAACCTTCGTAGATGACCAACAGGGTCATATAATAACCAGGGTGGCTGTAGAGTGGGAAAAAGATCAACAATCAGGAGTCAATGTCATGTCTTTTTCATAGCCTGAGCGAGAAAGAGAGCAAGAGGGGATCTATTACATAAAGTTATCACAGCTATTGTTTACAAACAGTATGAATAAAAACAATGGCTACTGTTCAATGGATAAATAGCCTTCATTTAAAAAAAAAACATACATGTCAAGGAAAACAATTAAGACATATCATTCTTAAATAATATCTATATACATATATCACATTGAATATTCAACTCACCTTCAAAAAGCTCCATGAGGAAGGAAGGATTCCCAGATTATATTTTAGCTGTTCTGTCTTCATGCTGTTCTGGGCTGATGGCTGTTGGAGAGGGGAGCGGCAGTTGAGTGAGCTCAGGCATTTGATGGCCCTGCCTCTGGGAGCCTGTCCGCTTGTGACATAATGAGAGTGAAAGAGGGCCTAGCTGTTAGACTTCTATTTGAAGAGGTTTTTGACCATTCAGGGATCTACAATCAAACAGTCCTGAAATCATAAAAATATTGATGTCTACACTAAAGAATGTGAATTTGGTCATACATTTTTTTTTTTGACAAGTTATATGCATGAAAATAAAAATGCTTAAAAGATGTGACATTTTGTAGAGATCTTTGAACACTATAGGGCCTCCTAGGCCTTGTTATGTATACATGTCTATAAAGATAGGTTGGTATAAGACATCTGCTCCATTTTTGGGTCCCATGTTGACAAGATTTTGGGGAATCACTGGAGGGGAATATTGACCAACTGAGCATCTCAGTGTACATCTCAATAATCACAATAGGCATTTTGTTACACTTCCGTCTTCTGTGATGTATTTAAAGTGGCATATTGGGGTGCAAAATCAACAATGAATACATTTAAACTATATCTGACATGTTACTGTTGTCTTCTTTTTTAAGTCCATAAACATGTGTATGAGGTGTACACTTTTGTTTCACAGCAGATTTGTTGAAGACTACCACTCTGTGTGCCCCTGATTTAGCCCAGTGCGTTAAAAGGTTATTAAAGGGGGTGTAATGGATATGTTTAAGTCATAAGTAAAGGGCCCATCTTAAAGAGTACAATTACCCTTTCAAAAAGAGGATGGCGTGATTGATTGTAATTCCTTTCTTAGAGAAAAAGGCCTTGGGTATTATCTATTGTAAACCAACACCACCATCCGTCTCTAAATCCCCATCGTCAAGATGTCACCGGTTCAGACACTGTCTCTTCCCCCCTTGATCTCCAGCGCCTTCCAGGTTTCGTATGTTTTCTTTTCCATTATATATCAACCTTCTTGCCTTTAGGCCCATGTTATGCCTTGAAGACAGAAGCGCCCATTGACGCAAATGTTCACGATGTTGGAAAAGAGTTTCCACATGTTTCATCATTTCAAGGACTTTAAGGTAATCTCCCCACCTAAAGCTAAAGACAGGCACAAAATAGTTGACATCTGTGCAGGCTTTTGAAAATACATACGAATTAAGTGATTTGGTGGCATTTAAACTATTGAATTCGGCACAACCTAAAATTGCCACTTTGGAGTCCGGACTATATGCCACTGAAGAGGTTCTTATGGCTTTCAAATCATTTCGCCCGCAGACTTCCTCTTCCAATGCGTACCCTGGGAGGGATGTTCCACGGAAGGCCTGTTCGATCTGACATAGAGCCAGCCGTATCTTAAGCCATTCTCTCATCCACAACGCATGAGAAAAACTCCCTGTTTTTGGTTGAAAGGGGTGTTGAGGCAGCCGTTTGTGAAAATCTTCACCGTTGAATCGTCCGGTTGGAGAATGTAACCCATATGTCCATCACTGATATCCACACCATTAAAACAATCAGGGGCCTCACAAAGAATGGCTTCGATGGTTTTGTCATTGTGTTCATGACACGAAGGACACAATACACCGACAATTAGTCTAGGAGACATGTTTTATTTCTTTCTCCTTTAGAGTCTTCTGTGGTTTATCTCTCGAGGTTTCTTGTCTCTCATAGTGTTCACAACTCTTTACTTATACTGACCAATACCTACCCCCCCCCCCCCCCTACCCCCCGGAAATTACTGCTTCATATACAAGATCACTAAACACTAAACAAGCTCACTACAACATTGCCCTACTCTTTCAAATGTTCAAACACATTCCACAGTTCAACAAGGTCACTACACATCAATCACCAGGACAGCTTTATTGCAAACACATGCTTTACCCTAAACAGATGCACTTTCAGGTTACATAAGCACTCACTCGATAGCGTGAGAACATCAGGACCGGATGTACATAAATGGGCATAACCACGTGACACATCAAATAGGTCATCAATCACTTTCTGACACAAACCGTCTACTGTATTCTCTCTCACAGAGAAATACATCTCAGGCTTGTCCAGGCCAAAGTAACCAAACCTGGAGAGAAACAACACACACAGGGAAATACACCTCAGGCTTGTCCAGACCAAAGTAACCAAACCTGGAGAGAAACAACACACAGGGAAATACACCTCAGGCTTGTCCAGACCAAAGTAACCAAACCTGGAGAGAAACAACACACACAGGGAAATACACCTCAGGCTTGTCCAGACCAAAGTAACCAAACCTGGAGAGAAACAACACACACAGGGAAATACATCTCAGGCTTGTCCAGACCAAAGTAACCAAACCTGGAGAGAAACAACACACACAGGGAAATACATCTCAGGCTTGTCCAGACCAAAGTAACCAAACCTGGAGAGAAACAACACACACAGGGAAATACATCTCAGGCTTGTCCAGACCAAAGTAACCAAACCTGGAGAGAAACAACACACAGGGAAATACACCTCAGGCTTGTCCAGACCAAAGTAACCAAACCTGGAGAGGTACAACACACACAGGGAAATACATCTCAGGCTTGTCCAGACCAAAGTAACCAAACCTGGAGAGGTACAACACACACAGGGAAATACACCTCAGGCTTGTCCAGACCAAAGTAACCAAACCTGGAGAGAAACAACACATAGGGAAATACACCTCAGGCTTGTCCAGACCAAAGTAACCAAACCTGGAGAGAAACAACACACAGGGAAATACACCTCAGGCTTGTCCAGACCAAAGTAACCAAACCTGGAGAGAAACAACACACACAGGGAAATACACCTCAGGCTTGTCCAGACCAAAGTAACCAAACCTGGAGAGAAACAACACACACAGGGAAATACACCTCAGGCTTGTCCAGACCAAAGTAACCAAACCTGGAGAGAAACAACACACAGGGAAATACATCTCAGGCTTGTCCAGACCAAAGTAACCAAACCTGGAGAGAAACAACACACAGGGAAATACACCTCAGGCTTGTCCAGACCAAAGTAACCAAACCTGGAGAGGAACAACACACACAGGGAAATACACCTCAGGCTTGTCCAGACCAAAGTAACCAAACCTGGAGAGGAACAACACACAGGGAAATACATCTCAGGCTTGTCCAGACCAAAGTAACCAAACCTGGAGAGGAACAACACACACAGGGAAATACATTTGGACAACCACTCCTCTGTGTTACAGCAGTGGTCAGTGATTTCAGACTACCTCAGTACTCTCTGTTCTGCCACGGGCCAGTCGATATCCACATCAATATCCACACTGTACTCTGGCAGCATCTCATAGTAAGCCCACTTCCCCCCCTGAGAAGGACAACAACACAAAGGGCATTTCTATTAGCAGTCACAACACCAGTTGACAATAGAATATCTAGTAGTATCACAGATCAGTCCATCTCTCAGTGTGTATGTTGTTTCTAGTCAGGCTCAGATCCACTGAATGAATACACTTTATTGATCCCCTGAGGGGAATAGGGTTCACCACCAGCAACAGACATACACATCAGGGCCTGTTAGGGCTGCTGATCTAGGGTCAGGTCCTCCCTGTCCATATAGACGTATTCATAATGATTGAAAAGGGAAACCTGATCCTAGACTAGTACTCCTATCCTGAAACGCTTTGTGACTATGGGCCCTGATGGGGTATTGTGCCAGTTACCTGCAGGCCTCTCTCTGTCGTCGCTCTGGTATAAATGTAGAAAGATCCGTTCTCACACAGCTCTCCATCCCAGTCCTGTCTCCGGGGCCTGTTAGACGGGTCTAAGTTCAGAGGCTGGGTGGCTACACTACCTGAACAGGAGAGAGAACACATAATCAATGTTATAGGTCATAACTAGAAACCAGACTACTTCCTGGTCAGGAGAAAAACTCACCCCTCATCTCTCTATTGTGATACACAGTGATTGGTGGTGGATGGAGTTACGTCCATGTAATGTGCTTGTGAAAGGCACTGTATTCACATTTACATGTTAGTCATTTAGCAGACGCTCTTATAAACACAATTCATTATCATTGAGCATTAGCATCTTACAACAAGGTATGATGGGTAGGAATTTTCAAACACGAAAACATCAAGGGCACTAGAGTTTTCCTGCCTCTGGTCACATGGTCAGGCCAAACTCCTGACCCTACTTATAAAGTGAGGGACAGTTTTTCCTCAGGCAGTGTAGTGGAAAATGTTATATGCTGTACACATTGTGTTCTTTCTCAAGGTTGGCATGTTCTGTAAACTGTCTGACAATGAGAATTGTTGTTTTGTGTCATTAAGTTGTGATGTGCTTATGGTTTGTTCACAGGGTGCGGGTCAAGCAGAAGAGGAACTAGATACAAGATAATAGCCTCTCTCACCCTGATACTCATTCCTTGTATCTGTGTCTGCTTAGTCATGCTTAGGAAACTTGTGCAGCAGTTTAAAGGACAAGTGAAGGGACTGACCCTTCAGATCTCCTGACAGACCTGTACATTAAGTTTGTTGGAACCTCTCCAGTTAACTAACTGATAATAAGTGTACGGTCCTAAACATAACACATGGCTATACCGTACCTCCTTTCTTCACCTCCTGCCAGCGGAAGTGGTGTTGTCGGACCACAGAGAAGACGGACGTGAAGCCCTGCTTAGTGATCATCTCCAGGGCCTCCTTCAGGTGGAAGGGGTGCAGGCAGGGAGACGTGGCCTGGATGTGACAGATCACATCCACCTCTGGAGGAGGACAACACAACACAAAATATATTTGATTTATCCATTATTTAATCAGGTAGCCACATATGATATGACATGAATAAATCTACATGGTTACTGTTGACATCTGTATCTATGGAGTAGGTCCCACTTCATTTGGATAGCCCCCTATTCATGGATTGACTATAGCCGCTCTCACTCTATCAACAATCTACCACCTGAAACTCTGTTAATACCAGACGTGCTTCTACATCTGCATTGCTTACTCTTTTGGGTTTTAGGCTGGGTTTCTGTATAAGCACTTTGTGACATCTGCTGATGTAAAAAGGGCTTTATAAATTAATGTGATTGATTGACTGATTGATATGCAACACTTTCCTAGGGTTGGGATTAGGGTTATGGTATTAGAAATTGAAGTAAAAGAAAACAGCATGTGAGCATTATCATGTGATCATGTGAGCAAGATCAGGGGTGCACAACTCAGGGCCTCCAGCTCCACACTCCAGCTGTTGTTGTTTCTCCCTGCTAGACAATAACTGTCACTGATTGGCTGGAGAGTGGTGAGTCAGACCACACACCTGGTTTCCTAGCCAGGTGTTCTCAGGCTCTGATTAAAAGGCAGGAAGGCAAACCAGCCGCAGGCACTGCAGCCCTGGAGGTCGAATGTTTCAAGTGTCTCACAGTTGGAGTGCTGATTTTGGATTTGTTTTGCCTCATAGATCACAATGAATAAGACTACATGGACAGGGGGGACCTGATCCTAGATCAGTATTCCTACTCTGAGAAGCTTGATACATGCCGTCCCAGAGCCTTAGTCAAGCTAGTGGCTAAACAATTTCTGCATATATTCCATTAACGGCTGACATCTATAACAAAGCGCTGCCAAAGAGTCCTAACAAAGATAGTGAAGCGTCAAAGAGGGTGTGGTTCTGTCACAATAAGTTATAACCAACGTTGATACTTCCCTGTTGCTATGTCATAGAGTGAATCTCAATTTTATTTATTTGATTCTTCATGCCTCTCTCCTTGGCTCCTTCTCAAAGCACATTGGAGCAGAAGATCTGAGGTTCCTCCACTCAGATCTCCTCCTCTAATGTGTTTTGAGAAGAAGGCAAGGAGAGAGGACATGAGGAATCAAGGAAATACAATTGAGATTGTCCCCCTACCTGGGTTTCATCAGGCGAATTCCTGGATGGTGTCGAGCTGGAGCAGTCTTTGGACACCTCTGGGCTCCTGCAGTGAACCTGAGCTCCCCATGCCTTCGCTACCTTCTCAATGTCATCATGGTCAGTTGATACCCACACACTGGGAGAAAGAACGGAAGAAGTTGATTCCTCAGGCTTTGTAACAAGTAGGCTACATCAGTGCAATCCAGTCTTGTGTGGCCAAGCCCAAACCAGGGGGTTCATTCAGAGACAGTACACTAACTTTCAAACATCCTAGCTCTTGACAAACTCTCTCAATAAGAATCTGACATGGGTTTAAATATTTACACAACAAAGAGTTAATAATGAACAGTTATGACCAGGATTGAAAGTAGATGTAATTTCTTCCTGGTATGGAACCTCCTATGTATGAGCCTAACAGGACCGGGTCTGGACGTTCTGCTGCCCTAGGCAAGACAAAAAATTGCCACCCCCATCCTATCCCCGAAACTAAACTCAGCAAGAAAAGAAACGTCCTCTCATTGTCAACTGTGTTTATTTTCAGCAAACTTAACATGTGTAAATATTTGTATGAACATAAGATTCAACAACTGAGACATAAACTGAACAAATTCCACAGACATGTGACTAACAGAAATGTAATAATGTGTCCCTGAACGAAAGGGGGGTCAAAATCAAAAGAAACAGTCAGTATCTGGTGTGGCCACCAGCTGCATTAAGTACTGCAGTGCAACTCCTCCTCATGGACTGCACCAGATTTGCCAGTTCTTGCTGTGCGATGTTACCCCACTCTTCCACCAAGGCACCTGCATGTTCCCGGACATTTCTGGGGGGAATGGCCCTAGCCCTCACCCTCCGATCCAACAGGTCCCAGATGTGCTCAATGGGATAGAGATCTGGGCTGTTCGCTGGCCATGGCAGAAGGCCGACATTCCTGTCTTGCAGGAAATCACGCACAGAACGAGCAGTATGGCTGGTGGCATTGTCATGCTGGAGGGTCATGTCAGGATGAGCCTGCAGGAAGGGTACCACACGAGGGAGGAGGATGTCTTCCCTGTAACGCACAGCGTTGAGATTGCCTGCAATGACAACGAGCTCAGTCCAATGATGCTATGACACACCGCCCCAGACCATGATGGACCCTCCACCTTCAAATCTATCCCGCAACGAGTACAGGCCTCGGTGTAACACTCATTCCTTCGACGATAAACACAAATCCGACCATCACCCCTGGTGAGACAAAACCGCGACTTGTCAGTGAAGAGCACTTTTGCCAGTCCTGTCTGGTCCAGCGACGGTGGGTTTGTGCCCATAGGCGACGTTGTTGCCGGTGATGTCTGGTGAGGACCTGCCTTACAATAGGTCTACAAGCCCTCAGTCGAGCCTCTCTTAGCCTATTGCGGACAGTCTGAGCACTGATGGAGGGATTGTGCGTTCCTGGTGTAACTCGGGCAGTTGTTGTTGCCATCCTGTACCTATCCCGCAGGTGTGATGTTCGGATGCACCGATCCTGTGCAGGTGTTGTTACACGTGGTCTGCCACTGCGAGGACGATCAGCTGTCCGTCCTGTCTCCCTGTAGCGCTGTCTTAGGCATCTCACAGTACGGACATTGCAATTTATTGCCCTGGCCACATCTGCAGTCCTCATACCTCCTTGCAGCATGCCTAAGGCACATTCACGCAGATGAGCAGGGAGCCTAGGAATCTTTCTTTTGGTGTTTTTCAGAGTCAGTAGAAAGGCCTCTTTAGTGTCCTAGGTTTTCATAACTGTGGCCTTAATTGCCTACCATCTGTAAGATGTTAGTGTCTTAAAACCTCTTACATCTAGACGTTCCGCTAGCGGAACACCTACTCCAATATCCAATGATAGGCGTGGCGCGAATTACAAATTCCTCAAAAATCCTAAAACTTCAATTTTTCTAACATATGACTATTTTACACCATTTTAAAGACAAGACTCTCCTTTATCTAACCACACTGTCCGATTTCAAAAAGGCTTTACAGCGAAAGCAAAACATTAGATTATGTCAGCAGAGTACCCAGCCAGAAATAATCAGACACCCATTTTTCAAGCTAGCATATAATGTCACAAAAAACAAAACCACAGCTAAATGCAGCACTAACCTTTGATGATCTTCATCAGATGACACGCCTAGGACATTATGTTATACAATACATGCATGTTTTGTTCAATCAAGTTCATATTTACATCAAAAAACAGCTTTTTACATTAGCATGTGACGTTCAGAACTAGCATTCCCACCGAACACTTCCGGTGAATTTACTAAATTACTCACGATAAACGTTCACAAAAAGCATAACAATTATTTTAAGAATTATAGATACAGAACTCCTTTATGCAATCGAGGTGTCCGATTTTAAAATAGCTTTTCGGTGAAAGCACATTTTGCAATATTCTGAGTAGATAGCACGCCATCACAGGCTAGCTATTTTGACACCCACCAAGTTTGACCCTCACCAAACTCAGATTTACTATAAGAAAAATGTGATTACCTTTGCTGTTCTTCATCAGAATGCACTCCCAGGACCCCTACTTCAATAACAAATGTTGGTTTGGTTCAAAATAATCCATAGTTATATCCAAATAGCGGCGTTTTGTTCGTGCGTTCAAGACACTATCCAAGGGTGACGAAGGGTTACGCGCCCGACGCATTTCGTGACAAAACATTTCTAAATATTCCATTACCCTACTTCGAAGCATGTCAACCGCTGTTTAAAATCAATTTGTATGCTATTTTTCTCGTAAAAAAGCGATAATATTCCGACCGGGAGTCGTTGTTTTCGTTGAAAGACGAAAGAATAAAAAACATGGAGTCGCCTCGTGCACGCGCCTCCAGTCTCTGTTCTCTGATCGACCACTATCAAAATGCGCTAATATTTTTCAGCCAGGGCCTGCAAAGACATCATTCAGCTTTTTGCCGCCTTCTGAGAGCCTATGGGAGCCGTAGGAAGTGTCACGTAACAGCAGAGATCCCCTGTTTTGGATAGAGATGATCAAGAAGGCCAAGAAATGGTCAGACAGGGTACTTCCTGTACAGAATCTTCTCAGGTTTTGGCCTGCCAAATGAGTTCTGTTATACTCACAGACACCATTCAAACAGTTTTAGAAACTTTGGAGTGTTTTCTATCCAAAGCTAATAATTATATGCATATTCTAGTTTCTGGGCAGGAGTAATAATCAGATTAAATCGGGTATGTTTTTTATCCTGCCGTGAAAATACTGCCCCCTATCCATAACAGGTTAACGACCCTTCCACAGGTGCATGTTCATTAATTGTTTATGGTTCATTGAACAAGCATGTTTAAACCCTTTACAATGAAGATCTGTGAAGTTATTTTGATTTTTACGAATTATCTTTGAAAGACAGGGTCCTGAAAAACGGACGTTTATTTTTTTGCTGAGTTTAGAATGGTGTATTTCAGGGGTCGGCAATACGTTTTCTCAGCTAATAGTCGGTAGAATAGAACATAATAGCGGCCCCATTCATGTCTACACTACAAATTAAACAATGTTTAAGACATCTGGTTACTAGGCTAAAAATCAGTTCAATGTCAATAACATACCCTAATATGTTCTAGCTGATTACACTGATGTGCGCTGATTGGGGAAAAACAGCTTCGAAAAGGTTCTGAAAAAGTTTCAAAAGAAAGGTGGATAATAAATATAGAGGTTTCAGGGAAGAATGGACAGAGAAATAGATATTCTTACCATATTTCAATGTCAAATCAGAGGTTCTTGTTTGCAAATCATGAAATATTAGACATCCTTATGAATCTAAGCATGGCAGTTTCAAAAGTTACCTTTCCACCCAGACAGAGGCTCGACCGATGTAGAAAAATGTAAGCTTAAACAGCTGGCTACTCAACATAATTGCTTCCGTAAAAGCTGCCTGGATTTAAACATATTCTCTTTTCAGAAAGTGAAAAGCTCAATTAATAGGAATAGAATAGCAAAGTCAATTTTTTGTATCGTCGAAGGTCTCGGCTCAGCTTAAGGATGTCATAGACTAATCAATATATCCCCCATATGCATCAATCACGTCTTTTGAGGTCATTTTAAAGCTTGTTCTAGCATAAGGCATCACGGAGTTAAGTATTATTATAGAACTTTTATATTATCTGAATACTTTTTATTAATTTATAAAAAATATAAAGCTAACTTTTTGCCATTTTCTTTAACAATGGGTATTGCATACCCTCACTCAATTTGAGCCCTGGTTTTAACCAAATCCAACAAGCCCTTCCCAGACACTGAGGTATTTAAGGAGTGCATGGTGACAGTATTGGAGGATTTGGCTATACCGATAAATCTACGGACAGCATAATTGCGTCTGTCAAACAGATAGGCCTACCTTTTTTTGTGTATATATATATATAAACATAGGCAAGGTTGATCACCGCATCTTGCTCTATAAGGATGACATCATCTTGTTCGTCTCACGCCCTGAAGAGTCACTTCCACCGCTGTTGGAGCTCATCGAATCATTTGGAGAAATCTCTGGGTACACCATAAACTGGGATAAAAGCGAATTCATGCCTCTTAAAGGTGACTTAAACCCAGAGTTCCTTAAACATATACCTTTTAAAGTCACAGGAGTCAAAGGGGTGACAAGAGGTTGGCATCCTCAAGGACCCTAAATTGATTTATAAATTGAACTACCTCAACATGATAGAGAAGTTGAAGCGCAATATTGAGATCTGGAGAGTGTTGCCTCTATCTATGATAGGCCGTGTTATTAAAATGGTTACACTCCCCAGATTCCTGTATCTCTTTCAGAATCTGCCTATATTTTTAAGTAAAGCTTTTTTCAAATCCTTGGATTCTATTAACTTGCCTTTTGTGTGGGAATACAAAGTTCACCGCATCTATAAAAAAAAAAACATAATCAAGCCCAAAGAATTAGGGCCTGCCAAATTTTCAGCATTATTATTGGGCAGCAAATGCTAGAGCACTGGTTTATTGGCAGGATGCATACACTGGCGTGGTGGATCCCTCCACCCCTTCATGGCTCGCTATTGAACAAGATATACACAACACCTCTCTTCCAGCACTTCTCTTTTCATCAACTAAATCCCCTACATGTATTACTGGCAATAACTTTATGCAAAAAAAATCATAAAACATTTGGTATCAAATAAGAAAAACATTTCGTCTCCCGGAGACCTCTGTTTGTACTCCTATTTGCCATAACCATGCTTTCCCACCTCACTAACTGATGTAACCGATGTGAAATGGCTAGTTAGTTAGCGGTGGTGCGCGCTAATAGCATTTCAATCAGTGACGTCACTCGCTCTGAGACTTGAAGTAGGGTTTCCCCTTACGTTGCAAGAGCCACGGTTTTTGTGGCGCGATGGGTAACGATGCTTCGTGGGGTGTCAGTTGTTGATGTGTGCAAGGGTCCCTGGTTCGAGCCCGGGTTGGGCGAAGAGAGGGACGGAACCTACACTGACAACACTTTTTTATGCTGGAAGAGAAAGGGCATTACTACTATTGTAGACCTTTACATCAATAATATTTTTGCCACATTCGCACAGTTGAGGGAAATTTACGATCTCCCCACATCTAACTTGTTCCGATATCTAAAGATAAGAAACTACGTTCGCTTAAATATACCACATTTTGAGGCAATTACACCTGCCCGCGAATTGTATATTTTCATGAACCTCACCCCTGGCTCCAAGAGTTTGATCTCCAGATTTGTAGATCACTTTACAGCATATTACTCTGTATCCACACAACATTTGAAGGAGACCTGGGAGGAAGACCTTGGTATGGAGATTACTGATGACCGTTAAGCTGAGATATTCACTTGTGCTCAATAAACTCCTTACACCAATTTATTCAATACAAAGTGATTCACAGACTAGACTATTCTTGTAACAAATTATACTCGTTCTACCCCAAATTGCAGAGGGTACCCTGGGTCACCTTTTTTGGTCATGCCCCAAATTGGTCATGCCTCAAATTGCACACATTCTGGCAGGATATTTTTAAGTGTTTCTCAGAAGTATACAGCTGTAACCTCAAACCAGCCCCGGACACCGCAGTTTTAGGCAGGTCACAGCATCGAACGACTTTAACCCACTGGGAACAGAAGACTGTACAATATGGCATGGTTATTGCAAAAATAAACATTTTAAGCCTTTGGAATAAGGAGACAGTACCTGTTTTAAAACCACCAGTCACCAGCTTGCTACATATAGAAAGGATTCGGCATGATATCTCTGGCAGATCTAATACATTTGTTAGGATATGGCAGTTCTTTATCGCGTATCTTTCACATGATAATGGGAAACACAACACACAACCAACCCTCATCCACAGTAATTATTTTTATTATTTTAAAAAATTCAGTTGAGGGGTGGGGGGTATTCTCAATGTATTGTTTGCTGTCATTATCTGTACGGTTGTAAAACTGAAAATTCATAAATAATATACACTGCTCAAAAAAATAAAGGGAACACTTAAACAACACAATGTAACTCCAAGTCAATCACACTTCTGTGAAATCAAACTGTCCACTTAGGAAGCAACACTGATTGACAATACATTTCACATGCTGTTGTGCAACTGGAATAGACAACAGGTGGAAATTATAGGCAATTAGCAAGACACCCCCAATAAAGGAGTGGTTCGGCAGGTGGTGACCACAGACCACATCTCAGTTCTTATGCTTCCTGGCTGATGTTTTGGTCACTTTTGAATTCTGGCGGTGCATTCACTCTAGTGGTAGCATGAGACGCAGTCTACAACCCACACAAGTGGCTCAGGTAGTGCAGCTCATCCAGGATGGCACATCAATGCAAGCTGTGGCAAGAAGGTTTGCTGTGTCTGTCAGCGTAGTGTCCAGAGCATGGAGGCGCTACCAGGAGACAGGCCAGTACATCAGGAGATGTGGAGGCCGTAGGAGGGCAACAACCCAGCAGCAGGACCACTACCTCCACCTTTGTGCAAGGAGGAGCAGGAGGAGCACTGCCAGAGCCCTGCAAAATGACCTCCAGCAGGCCACAAATGTGCATGTGTCTGCTCAAACAGTCAGAAACAGACTCCATGAGGGTGGTATGAGGGCCCGACGTCCACAGGTGGGGGTTGTGCTTACAGCCCAACACCGTGCAGGACGTTTGGCATTTGCCAGAGAACACCAAGATTGGCAAATTCGCCACTGGCGCCCTGTGCTCTTCACAGATGAAAGCAGGTTCACACTGAGCACATGTGACAGCCGTGACAGAGTCTGGAGACGCCGTGGAGAACGTTCTGCTGCCTGCAACATCCTCCAGCATGACCGGTTTGGCAGTGGGTCAGTCATGGTGTGGGGTGGCATTTCTTTGGGGGGCCGCACAGCCCTCCATGTGCTCGCCAGAGGTAGCCTGACTGCCATTAGGTACCGAGATGAGATCCTCAGACCCCTTGTGAGACCATATGCTGGTGCGGTTGGCCCTGGGTTCCTCCAAATGCAAACAATGCTAGACCTCATGTGGCTGGAGTGTGTCAGCAGTTCCTGCAAGAGGAAGGCATTGATGCTATGGACTGGCCTGCCCGTTCCCCAGACCTGAATCCAATTGAGCACATCTGGGACATCATGTCTCGCTCCATCCACCAACGCCACGTTGCACCACAGACTGTTCAGGAGTTGGCGGATGCTTTAGTCCAGGTCTGGGAGGAGATCCCTCAGGAGACCATCCGCCACCTCATCAGGAGCATGCCCAGGCGTTGTAGGGAGGTCATACAGGCACGTGGAGGCCACACACACTACTGAGCCTCATTTTGACTTGTTTTAAGGACATTACATCAAAGTTGGATGAGCCTGTAGTGTGGTTTTCCACTTTCATTTTGAGTGACTCCAAATCCAGACCTCCATGGGTTGATAAATTGGATTTCCATTGATTATTTTTGTGTGATTTTGTTGTCAGCACATTCAACTATGTAAAGAAAAAAGTATTTAATAAGATTATTTCATTCATTCAGATCTAGGATGTGTTGTTTTAGTGTTCCCTTTATTTTTTTGAGCAGTATATATATATATATATATATATATATATATATAAATAAAATAGCTCCTCTATTAGTAAGGGGAGGCAGGGGGAAACTGTCTGATTAAATAGCTCCTCTATTAGTAAGGAGAGACAGGGGGAAACTGTCTGATTAAATAGCTCCTCTATTAGTAAGGGGAGACAGGGGGAAACTGTCTGATTAAATAGCTCCTCTATTAGTAAGGAGAGACAGGGAGAAACTGTCTGATTAAATAGCTCCTCTATTAGTAAGGGGAGACAGGGGGAAACTGTCTGATTAAATAGAGTATCTATTAGTAAGGAGAGACAGGGAGAAACTGTCTGATTAAATAGCTCCTCTATTAGTAAGGGGAGACAGGGGGAAACTGTCTGATTAAATAGCTCCTCTATTAGTAAGGAGAGACAGGGAGAAACTGTCTGATTAAATAGCTCCTCTATTAGTAAGGAGAGACAGGGAGAAACTGTCTGATTAAATAGAGTATCTATTAGTAAGGAGAGACAGGGAGAAACTGTCTGATTAAATAGAGTATCTATTAGTAAGGAGAGACAAGGAGAAACTGTCTGATTAAATAGAGTATCTATTAGTAAGGAGAGACAGGGGGAAACTGTCTGATTAAATAGAGTATCTATTAGTAAGGAGAGACAGGGAGAAACTGTCTGATTAAATAGAGTATCTATTAGTAAGGGGAGACAATGAGAAACTGTCTGATGAAATAGCTCCTCTATTAGTAAGGAGAGACAGGGGGAAACTGTCTGATTAAATAGCTCCTCTATCAGTAAGGGGAGACAGGGGGAAACTGTCTGATTAAATAGCTCCTCTATTACTAAGGAGAGACAGGGAGAAACTGTCTGATTAAATAGCTCCTCTATTAGTAAGGAGAGACAGGGAGAAACTGTCTGATTAAATAGAGTATCTATTAGTAAGGAGAGACAGGGAGAAACTGTCTGATTAAATAGAGTATCTATTAGTAAGGAGAGACAAGGAGAAACTGTCTGATTAAATAGAGTATCTATTAGTAAGGAGAGACAGGGGGAAACTGTCTGATTAAATAGAGTATCTATTAGTAAGGAGAGACAGGGAGAAACTGTCTGATTAAATAGAGTATCTATTAGTAAGGGGAGACAATGAGAAACTGTCTGATGAAATAGCTCCTCTATTAGTAAGGAGAGACAGGGGGAAACTGTCTGATTAAATAGCTCCTCTATCAGTAAGGGGAGACAGGGGGAAACTGTCTGATTAAATAGCTCCTCTATCAGTAAGGGGAGACAGGGGGAAACTGTCTGATTAAATAGCACAGAATAGTCAACAATATAATTGTATGCTGTAGCATTAAGATTTCCCTTCACTGGAACTAAGGGGCCTAGTCCGAACCATGAAAAACACCCCCAGACCATTATTCCTCCTCCACCAAACTTTACAGTTGGCACTATGCATTCGGGCAGGTAGCAGATTTGTCCGTCGGACTCCCAGTTGGTGAAGCGTGATTCATCACTCCAGAGAATGCGTTTCCACTGCTCCAGAGTCCAATGGCGGCGAGGTTTATACCACTCCAGCTGTCGCTTGGCATTGCTTATGGTGAGCTCAGGCTTGTGTCTGGCTGCTCGGCCATGGAAACCCAATTCATGAAGCTCCCCACTAACAGTTCTTGTGCTGATGTTGCTTCCAGAGACAGTTTGGCACTCAGTAGTAAGTGTTGCAACCAAGGTCAGACGTTTTTACGTGCTACGCGCTTAAGCACTCGGCGGTCCCGTTCCTTGAGCTTGTGTGGCCTACCACTTCGCAGCTGAGCCGTTGTTGCACCTAGATGTTTCCACTTCACAATAACAGCACTTACAGTTGACCGAGGCAGCTCTAGAAGGGCAGAAATTTTATCAACTGACTTGTTGTAAAGGTGGCATCCTATGACGATGCCACGTTGAAAGTGACTGAGCTCTTCAGTAAGGCCATACTACTGCCAATGTTTGTCTGTGGAGATTGCATGGCTGTGTGCTCGAACGGGTGTGGCTGAAATAGCCAAATCCACTCATTTGAATGGGTGTCTAAAAAGGATACACTATTGTTATGTTTCACAATTTTTATGAAATTCACTGAGGAGGATGGTCCTCCAGTTTCCTCCTCTGAGGAGCCTCCACTGACTCTGTTAGTACCATACCATGGTTCATCGCATTCTCTGGGAATAAAATACCATAAAATAGAGTAGAGGCTGGTGGGAGAAGCTATAGGAGGACAGGCTCTTTGTAATGGCTGAAATTGAATAAATGGAACGATATCACACATATTGAAACCATGTTTGACTCCGTTCCATTAATTCCATTCCAGCCATTACAATGTGCCCGTCCTCCTATAGCTCCCCCCACCAGCCTCCACTGATCAAACACCCTCATATGATATCAGTTGAGGAATCTCTTACTTTCAGTTCCTCCTTGCTCATGAATATGCGCATGGGGTCAAGGACACTCAGTCCTCAGTTGATTTCCAAAGTAAAACATTAACATATCTTATGACCGGAAATCTATAAACTGGAGAAATTACACTTCTGACATCACATAAACTCATTGTCTGAGAGTCGTAATTCTCTTTTCATGGCTGCACCGTTCTGACCATTGGGAACAATAAGGGTTGTATTCTGTCACAACTGCGTTGTCATAAACTACAGTATATTGTACTCTTTTCACAGCTCATTGTGTGTGAATGTTGTAGACCAGGGCTGCCCAACCCTCTTCCTGGAGATCTACTGTCCTGTAGGTTTTCAGTCCAACCCTAATTTAGCATATCTGATTCTGCTAGTTAAGGTCTTGTTGAGCAACTAATTAGTAGAATCAGGTGTGTTAACCTCTCTGGTATCATTGGGACGCTAGCGTCCCACCTCGACAACAGCCAGTGAAATTGCAGGGCGCCAAATTCAAACAGAAATCCCATAATTAAAATTCCTCAAACATACAAGTATTATACACCATTTTAAAGATAAACGTCTTGTTAATCCAGCCGCTGTGTCAGATTTCAAAAAGGCTTTACGGCAAAAGCACAGCATGCGATTATGTTAGGACAGAGCCTAGCCACAAAACACCATACAGACATTTTCCAGTCAAGGAGAGGACTCACAAAAGTCAGAAATAGCGATTAAATTAATCACTTACCTTTGATGATCTTCATCCGATGGCACTCCCAGGACTCCATGTTACACAATAAATGTTCATTTTGTTCGATAATGTCCCTCTTCATGTCCAAAAACCTCAGTTTTGTTCGCGCGTTTAGTTCAGTAATCCAAAGGCACAAAGCGCGCTCTCAACATCCAGATGAAAAGTCAAAAAAGTACAATAACAGTTCGTAGAAACATGTCAAACGATGTTTGTCAAACGGCCTCCCTGTTGCTCAGTTGGTAGAGCATGGTGTTTGCAACACCAGGGTTGTGGGTTCGATTCCCACGGGGGGCCAGCACGGGGGAAAAAAAATAAAAAATGTATGAAATGAATTGAAATGTATGCATTCACTACTGTAAGTCGCTCTGGATAAGAGCTAAATGACGTAAATGTAAATGTTTAAAATCAATCCTCAGGTTGTTTTTGTAATAAATAATCAATAATATTCAACCGAACAAAAGCTTCGTCAATAGAAAAGGAGAAACAAGAAAGGCGCGCTCCCGATCACACGCTGGACTCATGTCTGGAAATTTCCACTGTCCACTCATTGAAAGTGCTGTATCTCCCTCATTTTTCAGAGTAAAAGCCTGAAACAATGGCTAAAGACTGGCCACATGTAGAAGAAGCTATAGAGATTGTGAACTGGGTCCTAAGTCTTTGTATGGTGGATAGGCTTTCAATGGAAAAACAGCCTTTCAAAATAATAGTACTTCCAGGATGGATTTTCCTCAGGTTTCCACCTGCCATATCAGTTCTTTTATACTCACAGACATTATTTTAACAGTTTTGGAAACTGTAGAGTGTTTTCTATCCAAATCTACCAATTATATGCATATCCTAGCTTCTGGGCCTGAGTAGCAGGCAGTTTAATTTGGGCACGCTTTTCATCCAAAATTCCGAATGCTGCCCCCTACCCTAGTGAAGTTAAATTAGGGTTGGACTGAAAACCCACAGGACGATAGATCTCCAAGAAGAGGGTTGGGCAGCCCTGTGTAGACTGTGGCCTTCTCTTTGAGGGTTTGCATAAATTAAGGACTGTGGCTTTAAGGGCTCATGTAATAGACTACACAAATCAATACCTTGTGGGTCATCTAATGTTCTAGTCTTAACACAAACATCTAACACCTCACTGTTGTACTTTTCTTTCTGTCGCTAACACTTACATTTGTCTTTTCTTAGCACTGAATTAGCTGATAGCTGTTTTATTGAGGAACATTTGACTTGCAATGACTGTCATATGTGGTTGTCTTACCTATCTTAGTTGAATGCACTGACTTTAATTCGCTTTGGATAGTGTCTGCTAAATTGTGTATGTAAACAAAGTCCCCTCATCAGTTCAGAATGTTCTCCTTAACTTTTAGTCTTTACGTGTGGACAACAACACTTACGTTTCTTTAACGGTGATTGTTAGCCTAAATATGAGCGGTTTTCCCCCATTAAGATTTTGAACGTCTGCCTATCCCAGGCCTTAGTTTCAGTCTCTCCCTGTTGACGAAGACGCACTGGGATCAAACACTCAGTCTCCCGTTGTATTTAGCATTTTGATAAATAACTTAACCATGCCGAAATGGATATTCAGTGTCTGCTTCTTAATTTTGGAGAAACATTTTGTCCTGTTTTTGTTATGGTTATACACCCCTAAAAGCAACAGGAAACAAATGTATTTTCTTTCAGATTTCAAAGCCGGAGGCTTGATGGGGTTATCGTGGAAATTCTTACACAGGGACACTCAAAGTCAATCTTAAATGAATCATTGTTTATTGTCAGCGCGCGAAAGGTTCAAAACAACTCAATGCACGATAAGTCAATCAGGAGCTCCACCTGGGCAAACCCAGCAGTTGTCTTATATACATCTATACACAGACAAGTTATATTTGCATGATTTAGCATAATTAATCAATCATTACCGTTTTATTTCATTCATGTGACCGACCAATACTGGTTCATAACATGTGACAGACCAACACCTCATGAGGCTTCTTTCTATCTAAACTGAGACCTTGAAACTGAGATATCTTTTGTTTGTTCTCAAAACAACGGTCTGGGCGTACAGCGAAATTGGAGATACTGATTGTGAAGATTTGCACAGTCAACCACTTGCATGAACATAGAAATTGGTTATTAGAACAACACATGAATAGACCACAGAAATTATATATAAGAATAGCAAAAACATTAAAATTTCCCTTACAGGGTGTTTTTGGTCTAGGGCTGAGTGCTCTTGTAGCTTTACATTTACATTTTAGTCATTAAGCAGACTCTCTTATCCAGAGTGACTTACAGTTAGTGCAGTCCTCTTAAGGTAGCTAGGTGAGACAACTACATATCACAATCATAGTAAGTAATACTTTCTCAATAAAGCAGTCAGTGCTAGAAAGACAAGATAAGTGTGAGTGTTAGTGCAAGAAAGGCACGAGTGGTTAGTTTGGGCGGGGGGTGATGATGGATTTTCTGACGTTTTCAGAAGATGGGCAGGGACTCCGCTGTCCTGACGTTAGGGGAAGGTTTGTCCCACCGTTGGGGTGCCAGGATAGAGAAGTGCTTTGACTGGGATGAGCGGGAGCTGCCCTCCCGTAGGGGGGCCAGAGGTGGCAGAACGGAGTGCTCGGGTTGGCGTGTAGGGTTTGAGCATAGCCTGAAGATAGGAAGGGGGAGCTCTGATATAATGGAAATAGAGAATATATAATAGAAATATGACAGCATCATGTCAGAGAGTGATTCCGAGGTAACAACAACTAATGTATAACAACAACTAAGGATATGCTTATTGCTTACTCTGAGGCACACAATGTGACCTTACACACTTTTTACATTTCTAAATAAGTAACCCAGCAGCTTCTAATCACATCTAATCAGCTAGTGTTTCCAATCTGATACTCTACACTCACATTGAGATAACCCGGAGTTTACCATGGTTGATTTCATTCTCTGGTCATGAAAGACCCATGTAATCTATTAACAAAGATATGAGCCTTGATTCAAACATTCAAAGTCCAAGGTTATTCAAAGGTCACCGTTGTTATCCTCTATGGGCTAGGCGGGACGAATTCGTCCCACCTACGTAACAGCCAGTTGAAGCCTGTGGCGCGATTTTCAAATACCTTAAAAATCTATTACTTAAATTTCTCAAACATATGACTATTTTACAGCTATTTAAAGACAAGACTCTCGTTAATCTAACCACACTGTCCGATTTCAAAAAGGCTTTACAACGAAAGCAAAACATTAGATTATGTCAGCAGAGTACCAAGCCAGAAATAATCAGACACCCATTTTTCAAGCTAGCATATAATGTCACAAAAACCCAGAAGACAGCTAAATGCAGCACTAACCTTTGATGATCTTCATCAGATGACACACCTAGGACATTATGTTATACAATACATGCATGTTTTGTTCAATCAAGTTCATATTTATATCAAAAAACAGCTTTTTACATTAGCATGTGACGTTCAGAACTAGCATACCCCCCGCAAACTTCCGGCGAATTTACTAACAATTTACTAAATTACTCACGATAAACGTTCACAAAAAGCATAACAATTATTTTAAGAATTATACATACATTACTCCTCTATGCACTCGATATGTCCGATTTTAAAATAGCTTTTCGGTGAAAGCACATTTTGCAATATTCTAAGTACATAGCCCGGCATCACAGGGCTAGCTATTTAGACACCCAGCAGGTTTAGCACTCACCAATATCAGATTTACTATAAGAAAAATGGTCTTACCTTTCCTGTTCTTCGTCAGAATGCACTCCCAGGACTTCTACTTCAATAACAAATGTAGGTTTGGTCCAAAATAATCCATAGTTATGTTCCAACAGCGACGTTTTGTTCGTGCGTCCCAGACACTATCCCAATGGTAAATAACGGTCGTGCGCGTTTCGTGACAAAAGATTTCTAAATATTTCATTACCGTACTTCGAAGCATGTCAACCGCTGTTTAAAATCAATTTTTATGCCATTTTTCTCGTAAAAAAGCGATAATATTCCGATCGGGAATCTGCAATTAGATAAACAGCCGAAGGAAAATATATCACTGGGTCGAATCGGGCACGCGCCTAATTCCATTGTCCTCTGATGGGCCACTTGGCAAAGGCGATTATGTGTTTCAGCCTGAGGCTGCCTCGTCATCATTCAGGTTTTTCCCGGGCTCTGAGAGCCTATTGGAGCCCTAGGAAATGTCACGTTACAGCTAAGATCCTGACTCTTCAATAAACAGAAGCAAGAACAACAACACCTTGTCAGACAGGCCACTTCCTGCATGAAACCTAGTCAGGTTTTTGCCTGCCAAATGAGTTCTGTTATACTCACAGACACCATTCAAACAGTTTTAGAAACTTTAGGGTGTTTTCTATCCATATGTAATAAGTATATGCATATTCTAGTTACTGGGTAGGAGTGGTAACCAGATTAAATCGGGTACGTTTTTTATCCGGACGTGAAAATACTGCCCCCTATCCCAAACAGGTTAAACTTCTATAATGAAGATGAACTATCTATAAACAGGCCTATTATTCAAGAGATATATTAATTTGTTAATATAAACAAGCTTCTTGTCCAGGGGTGTACTTGTACATCAAGCTGCCTCATGCTACTGAAACAGGAGATTCATATGGGCAGTTCTGTCTTGAAGAAGAAAAAAAAATGAAAAAAAAATGGATTTCTTGTTTTTGATGTACCCTTAGAATGTAACCTTAGGATATGGAAAATCCTCTTAGTTCATGAGCCAGACTCCTACATTTATGCCGTCGGGCTCACTTGGGCCGATGATGTCTCAAAGTGATTTTATTTTGGGTCTATGTCCCAAGAGTTGGAAAATGTGTGATAGCAGTGCAGCAATGGTAGCTTTCTATGTGTTATCACTCTTTCTTTAATCCCTTCCTCCCATTCATTTTCCCATTGGAATTTTACTATGACAAACAATGTTAGTATAGAACAAGTTATTTCTCTCTTATACCCTTTAATCATATATTATTGGAAAGCTTAGATTCACAGTTATCAGACATGTTCAGAAAGTTCAGGTCAACAGAACTAGGGTACATATCAGAATTACCTATATAAATGGCTTTAAAATAGAAACACTGACACATTTTAGACTTTGTTGGACAAGTGGTTCTGAAAGGTTATGAAATTACCTTTAAAATAATATATAATATATTCCACTTTGAAAGCATCAGCTACAACTATTGCTTAAAAATCACCCATATTGTGCCATTGACATTAGAAGGTTGGAAGTTCAGCCTTAGAATTCTATGTAATGGGGAAAGCTATGTTTTTGGAATGTGACTTTGTTGATAGAGGCACCAAATTGCACAATCACAGCAAGGCTTAAGAATTCACTCATTAATCCCACAGAAGTCTTTTTCTAATATGGCTGCCAAACAACTCAATGGGTTCTTATTGGACAATTTTGCATGACCATACCTGTATGAAATATAATTGTAGTATGCCAAACAATATCTTAAAGTGTTCAGAGTGATGTAAAATACACAACCACATAAGCCAGGTGTGCCAGATATACAGATATAGACATTATGAACACCTGCTCTTTCCATTACATAGACTGACCAGGTGAAACCAGGTGAAAGCTGTGATCCCTTATTGATGTCACTTGTTAAATCCACTTCAAATCAGTATAGATGAAGAGGAAGAGACAGGTTAAAGAAGGATTTTTAAGCCTTGAGACAATTGAAACATAGATTGTGTATGTGTGCAATTCAGAGGTAAGAATGTGCCCAAACAGCTGTCCGAATCGCTGATTTCTGAAGATAAGATCAATATTTGCAATATTTCATCTTCAAACATGTACATGTGAAAATGCATAGATGTGGCTGATTAAATTTAAATAAAATGTGATCCTATAACATGATGCTGCCACCACAATACTTGAAAATACAAAGGGATCAACAACATTGCATTCACTCCATATTACTGGCCAGTATGACAAAGTGAAAAGAAAGAGGCCTGTGTTAAAACATCCTCTCCAACTCATCCATTCTGTTTGCAACAAGGCTGTTAAGTAATACTGCAAGACAACACAGCAAATAACTTAACTTTTTGGCCAAAATTAAAAACTACAGGGTTGGGTCAAATCCAATACAACACAGTACAGAATGAAACCCTCTCTATTTTCAAGTATTGTGCTGGTAGCATAATGTTATGGGTATGATTGTCATCGTCAGGATCAAAAGAAATATGAAAGGAGTAAAGCCCAGGTAACAAGTTAAAGGAAAACCCACCTCGGTCTTCTGAAAACCTAACTCTGGGATAGGGTTTTATTTTTCTGTGGGACAATTACATATATTTTTATGCAAAAGACACACCAGAATGGCTTTCTAAGAGGTGTTGAGTGTATGGAGGAGTCTGGTCTCAGTCATGACATAAATCTGCTTAAAGAAATCTGAGACAAAGTAAAAAAAAAAAAATCAAAAAGAAATCGCTGTCCATCAATGATCCCCAACCAAATGTACAGAGCCTGAGCACCAAGTATTAACTTAGGGGGGGGTGGAGACTTATCCAATTATGATTTCTTTATTTTTCTTATTTTATAAAACTTCATTTCACTGTGAAAATGTGAAGTAGATTAATCCCTTTTTAGATGTAATTTTAAGGCAGCAAAATTTGAAAAAAGTTCAAGGGGTATAGACTTTCTATAGGCATTGTACTGTATATGGTTAAAGGGTATAAGTGAGCAAGAACTTGTTGTATACTAACATTGTTTGTCATATGGTAGAATCCCAATGGGAAAATGTATGGGATGGAGGGATGAAAGAAAGTGTTAACACATCGCAGTGCAGCAATGGCCACTTTCTATCACACATTTTCCAAATCTAGGGACAACGACCTTCCAAAAAATCACTATGAGGCATCGTTGGTCCAAGTGAGTCCGACCAACCTCCCCTGGCTCATGGACTATATGAACCGTATTTGATGTTATGTTTCCTATTCAATTCAGACCTAAACAGACCTAACACATTTGACCTTCCAAAAGGTGTAATGGCAACCCTTCTTGACCATCAGAAATCAAGAAATCATATGTGAGGCCGTTACAGAAACTACAGTACCAGTCAAAAGTTTGGACACACCTACTTTTTTGGTTACCACATGATTAATGAGGTAGTCACCTTAACTTCTCTAGGGTAGGGGGCAGTATTTTGACGTCCGGATGAAAGGCGTGCCCAAATTAAACTGCCTGCTACTCAGGGTCAGAAGGTAGGATATGCATATTATTAGATATGGATAGAAACACTCTGAAGTTTCTAAAACTGTTTGAATGATGTCTGTGAGTATAACAGAACTCATATGGCAGGCAAAAACCTGAGACAAATCCAACCAGGAAGTGGGAAATCTGAGGGTTGTAGTTTTTTCAAGTGATTGCATATTGCCTATACAGTGACTTAGGGTTCATTTTGCACTGCCTAAGGCTTCCACTAGAAGTCAACAGTCTTTAGAACGTTGTTTCAGGCTTCTACAGTGAACAGAGAGCAAACAAGAGTCAGATGACTGAGAGAATGACATGAGTTCATTCTCTCAGTCATCTGAGAGGTGGCTGAGAGGTGGCTATGTTCCATTACATTTTTGAAGACATTGGAATCGTCCGGTTGGAATATTATTGAAGATTTATGTTAAAAAGGCCCTAAAGATTGATGCTATACATCGTTTGACATGTTTCTACGAACGTAAATATAACTTTTTTTGACTTTTCGTCGTGAAATTTTCGGCGCGCTTCCTACATTTGGAGTAGCTTACTGAACGCGCTAACAAGGAGGTATTTGGACATAAATTATTAACTTTATTGAACAAAACAACATTTATTGTGGACCTGGGATTCCTGGGAGTGCATTCTGATGAAGATCATCAAAGGTAAGTTAATATTTATAATGCTATTTATGATTTTAGATGATTCCAAAATGGCGGGTATCTGTATCGCCTGATGTTGTTTTCTGAGCGCCGTACTCAGATTATTGCAAAGTGTGCTTTCCCCGTGAAGCTTTTTTGAAATCTGTCACAGAGGTTGCATTAAGGAGATGTTTATCTATAATTCTTTGAATAACAGTTTAATATTTTATCAACGTTTATGATGAGTATTTCTATAAATTGATGTGCTCATTCACCGGAAGTTTTTGGAGGAAAAACATTTCTGAACATTACGGGCCAATGTAAAATGGGTTTTTTGGATACAAATATGAACTTTATCGAGCAAAACATACACAATACATGTAACATGAAGTCCTATGAGTGCCATCTGATGAAGATCAAAGGTTAGTGCTTAATTTTAGCGGTATTTCTGGTTTTTGTGACTCCTCTCCTTGCTTGGAAAATGGCTGTGTGGTTTTTCTTGTCAAGGTGATGTGCTAACATAATTTAATGCCATGCTTTCGCCGTAAAGCCTTTTTGAAATCGGACAATGTGGTTGGATTAAGGAGAATCTTATCTTTAAAATGGGATATAATAGTTGTATGTTTGAGAAATTTGAATTATGAGATTTTAGTTGTTTTGAATTTGGCGCCCTGCTATTTCACTGGCTGTTGAATAGTGTGTCCCGCAGGTGGGACGGTCACGTCCCACATACCCCAGAGAGGTTAAATGCATTTCAATTAACAGATGTGCCTTGTTAAAAGTTAATTTGTGGAATTTCTATCCTTCTTAATGCGTTTGAGGTAATCAGTTATGTTGTGACATTGTAGGGGTGGTATACAGATGATAGCCCTATTTGGTAAAAGACCCAAGTCCATATTATGGCAAGAACAGCTCAAATAGAGAAAGAGAAATGACATTGCATCATTACTTTAAGACAATCCAGAAAATGTCAAGAACTTTGAAAGTTTCTTCAAGTGCAGTTGCAAAAACCATCAAGCGCCATGATGAAACTGGCTCTCATGATGACCGCCGCAGGAAAGGAAGACCCAGAGTTACCTCTGATGCAGAGGATAAGTTCCTTAGAGTTAACTGCACCTCAGCTTTCAGCCCAAATAAATGTTTCACGGAGTTCAAGTGACAGACACATCTCAACATCAACTGTTCAGAGGAAACTGCGTGAATCAGGCCTTCATGGTCAAATTACTGCAAAGAAACCACTATTAAAGGACACCAATAAGAAGATACTTTTTTGGGCGAAGAAACACGAGCAATACAAATTTGACCGGTGGAAATCTGTTCTTTGGTCTGATGAGTCCAAATTTGCGATTTTTGGTTCCAACCGCTATGTCTTTGTGACACGCAGAGTAGGTGAACGGATGATCTCTGCATGTGTGGTTCCCACCATGAAGGACGAGGTGTGATGGTGTGGGGTTTCTTTGCTGTGATTTATTTAGAATTCAAGGCACATAACCAGCATGGCTACGACAGCATTCCGCAGCGATGCGCCATCCCATCAGGTTTGCGCTTAGTGGGACTATAATTCGTTTTTCAACAGGACAATGACCCAACACATCTCCAGGCTGTGTAATGGCTATTTGACCAAGAAGGAGAGTGATGGCGCGCTGCATCAGATGACCTGGCCTCCACAATCACCCGACCTCAAACCAATTAAGATGGTTTGGGATGAGTTGGACCGCAGAGTGAAGGAAAAGCAGTCAACAAGTGTTCAGCATATGTGGGAACTCCTTCAAGACTGTTGGAAAAGCATTCCAGATGAAGCTGGTTGAGAGAATGCCAAGAGTGTGCAAAGCTGTCATCAAGGTAAAGGGTGGGTACTTTGAACAATCGCAAATATAAAATATATTTTGATTTGCCTAACACTTTTTTGGTTACTTCATGATTCCATACGTGTTATTTCATAGTTTATGTCTTCACTATTATTCTACAATGTAGAAAATAGCCAAAATAAAGAAAAACCCTTGAATGAGTAAGTGTGTCCAAACATTTGACTGGTACTGTACATAATAGCAGCATTTTGCATAACCAGCAACCTAAAACCTGGATAAATTAGATTGCCTTCTTGAAAATGCATTTTAGAAGTAGTTTAAGCTATAAACAGTTTATTATCTAAGTTGATAACCTATCTCAGAGAATACATTTCACTGTCATCGCAGCAGCTTTACAATCATTGTGATCAGGATAGTTTTAAAAATGTGTATTTTTTTATTTTAACCTTTATTTAACTAGGCTACTGCATTTATATCCTATTGATCGAGATAATATCAAGTGTTTTCTGAACACTGAAAATATAGGGTTATGTTAAAGATATTATTCTGTTATGTCTGTAACTGATAGTTCTTCAGTCATGTCAGCAACGTAACAGTCAACCTATTAACTAGTGTATAATACTGCAATAGGGAAATGGTTAGAGATTCTGTTATCTTTGGGGCATCATCAGTTCTTTAGTCATGGCAGAGACTTTATAATCATTGGGGGAAAAGTAAGGGTTTTGATCAGGTTGCTCTTGTCATGGTCATAACTGTATTGTCCTCATTTTACCTTTTCTATATTGAACTGATTGAGTGTGCACATGCACAGCTATAATATTCCTGTAAGATGCAGTTATATTAATATCATTCTTTATATACAGTTATTTATACTTAAATCTCACCTGTAGGAGATTTGAACCAACCAAATATAAGATCTCCTCTGTCCTTTATAAGGGGTTAAAGTTCTCTGTAACTACGACAGATTTCCATCATATGGAATGCAGATTTTTATTGACCTTTTTTTTTTTTTTTAAAGGACTGGAATTGGTCAAACTCACAGTTTAATACGTGTATAAATTGATTGTCTTTCCCTAAAAGCATGATGGTCATGATTTTTTGTACATGAAAGGGGAGGTTAACTTGGCTCCAGACAATCAATCTGAGATGCTTCCCAACTGAAACAGATTGGTACAGTTCGTGCATATATGATTACAACGTGTGACATTTTTGTTCGCTTTGGAGTTCGGTTAGGGTTTTGTTGCACACCTAATAATGAACAAATACATGTAATCAATTTTAGAATAAGGCTGTCACATAACAAAATGTGGAAAAGGGTAAGGGGTCTGAATACTTTCTGGATGCACTATATATACTGTATAATGAATTTGAAGGGCAGAAGTGATAAAATACTAACGCATTAGAACTCTCACTCAAGACTTCAGTCATAAGTTATACTAAAATCCAAACTGGTTCCCTAGCAGATTGGTAAGAATGTCTCACCCCATGTTCAAAAATGTCCTTTTCCCCTTTATTCAGATTACAACCTCTCACTTTCAGTTATTTGAAAATGAAATCTCCAAAATATCGCTATTTTTAAAACAAGCCATAGAAAGTTGGTTGCTATTTCTGTTTAATCCACCAGAAAAAAGACAGAACAAACACTACAACAAATATTATGGTTAAACTGAAATACACTAAATAATAAAACTAATATTTTTGGTATAATCTTTGTAAATGATACCATAAATCGGACTGGTGGAGTTATATCACACATGCAGCTAACAAATGTAAGTGCATTACCGCAAAAATGGAAGAGGCAAGTGGAAGGGGGAGAAAGTAAGGAACTTGTCTGTCGGCCCTGCAATAAAGACAAAAATTGGTTAAAGAAAATTGTGATGAATAAAAAGTATACCAATTTCATTTAAGGACCAAAAAATGTACAGCTGTGCCATATAGATTGCAAAATGGTTGGGAAGAGATTTTTGGTGCACCAATTCCATGGCACATGGTTTATGAACTGATACACAAAACAACGCTGGATTAAAAAAAATAGAGTTTTTCAATTTAAATGATTATACAAAATTCATCCAGCAAACAGAATGTTCTATTTATGGGGACACAACCATCCCAGCTCTAAAGATTGTGCTACGAAAAGACAAAATCATTAGATGATTTGTTTTGGTACTGTCCATATACAGTGAGGGAAAAAAGTATTTGATCCCCTGCTGATTTTGTACGTTTGCCCACTGACAAAGAAATGATCAGTCTATAATTTTAATGGTAGGTTTATTTGAACAGTGAGAGACAGAATAACAACAACAAAATCCAGAAAAACGCATGTCAAAAATGTTATAAATTGATTTGCATTTTAATGAGGGAAATAAGTATTTGACCCCTCTGCAAAACATGACTTAGTACTTGGTGGCAAAACCCTTGTTGGCAATCACGGAGGTCAGACGTTTCTTGTAGTTGGCCACCAGGTTTGCACATATCTCAGGAGGGATTTTGTCCCACTCCTCTTTGCAGATCTTCTCCAAGTCATTAAGGTTTCGAGGCTGACGTTTGGCAACTCGAACCTTCAGCTCCCTCCACAGATTTTCTATGGGATTAAGGTCTGGAGACTGGCTAGGCCACTCCAGGACCTTAATGTGCTTCTTCTTGAGCCACTCCTTTGTTGCCTTGGCCGTGTGTTTTGGGTAATTGTCATGCTGGAATACCGATCCACGACCCATTTTCAATGCCCTGGATGAGGAAAGGAGGTTCTCACCCAAGATTTGACGGTGCATGGCCCCGTCCATCGTCCCTTGGATGCGGTGAAGTTGTCCTGTCCCCTTAGCAGAAACCCCCCCCCAAAGCATGATGTTTCCACCTCCATGTTTGACGGTGGGGATGGTGTTCTTGGGGTCACAGGCAGCTTTCCTCCTCCTCCAAACACGGCAAGTTGAGTTGATGCCAAAGAGCTCCATTTTGGTCTCATCTGACCACAACACTTTCACCTAGTTGTCCTCTGAATCATTCAGATGTTCATTGGCAAACTTCAGACGGGCATGTATATGTGCTTCTTGAGCAGGGGGACCTTGCAGGCGCTGCAGGATTTCAGTCCTTCACGGCGTAGTGTGTTACCAATTGTTTTCTTGGTGACTATGGTCCCAGCTGCATTGAGATCATTGACAAGATCCTCCCGTGTAGTTCTGGGCTGATTCCTCACCGTTCTCATGATCATTGCAACTCCACGAGGTGAGATCTTGCATGGAGCCCCAGGCCGAGGGAGATTGACAGTTCTTTTGTGTTTCTTCCATTTGCGAATAATCGCACCAACTGTTGTCACCTTCTCACCAAGCTGCTTGGCGATGGTCTTGTAGCCCATTCCAGCCTTGTGTAGGTCTACAATCTTGTCCCTGACATCCTTGGAGAGCTCTTTGGTCTTGGCCATGCTGGAGAGTTTGGAATCTGATTGATTGATTGCTTCTGTGGACAGGTGTCTTTTATACAGGTAACAAACTGAGATTAGGAGCACTCCCTTTAAGAGTGTGCTCCTAATCTCAGCTCGTTACCTGTATAAAAGACACCTGGGAGCCAGAAATCTTTCTGATTGAGAGGGGTCAAATACTTATTTCCCTCATTAAAATGCAAATCAATCTATAACATTTTTGACATGCGTTTAAAAAAAAAAAAAAAAATGAATTCTGTCTCTCACTGTTCAAATAAACCTACCATTAAAATTATAGACTGATAATTTCTTTGTCAGTGGGCAAACGTACAAAATCAGCAGGGGATCAAATACTTATTTCCCTCACTGTATAGCTTGTTTTTGGTCGCAGGTTCAGGAATGGCAGAAGAATTGCAACATTTACCTGGAGTTAACTCTGCAAATAGCACTGCTTGGTAATTTAAAAAGTCATAGTCAATCAATAATATAATAATAAATATATTTATAATATCTTTAATGTATCTTAAATCTACAATCTGCAGAAACTGTGAGACTAGAAAGTGTCACGGATCCCCCTGGTATTGCTGCTCATTCCGTTCACCAGCTCCAGAGGTCTACGTCACGGGTCTCATTACGCACAACTGGTTCCCATTCCCCCTGATTAGTATGTTATATATGTGCCCTCTGTTCACCATTGTCCTTGTCGGTTATTGTTACCATGTCCGTTGGTCCTGTGAGTACCTGTGTTCTTGTATCGGCTTCCATGCTGCGTGTATTTGTGCACTTGTTTTACTCGTCCCGTGTATTATTTACAGGTTTACACCTCGCTCTTTGTTTGGGTGGAGAAAATGAAAATGTAAAATAATGTAAAATAAAACCTGCTATTACGTATTCCTGCGCCTGGAAAGGCCGAGCTGGCGACCATCATAGAGACAGTCCAGCATCACAAGGACTGTCTCTCCAGACTGGACAGCTTGCTGGCAACCATCCTGCACTTGGAGGGGAATGTGCAGTCCCTCCAGTCTCCAGCACCAGCACCAGCCCCCACACCACGACCTGCCTCCGTCCCATCTGAGCCGGCCCGCGGAACACCCCTGTCCCTCCCGGAGCGCTTTGACGGCACACCAGCGAGATGCAAGGGATTCCTTCTGCAATGCGACCTGTACCTCGCTTGCTACGCCAAGGCTGTCTCCGGGAGAGACAGGGTTTCCACCGTCATCTCGGCACTGACCGGATGGGCCCTGGACTGGGGGGGCCGCGGTCTGGGAAACAGGCGGACCCGAGGTCGAGTCCTACGAGCGCTTCACCCTCCCCTTCCGCTCATTGTTTGATCATCCTCTGGAGGGCCGAGAAGGGGTGAGCGCCTACTCCGACTACGCCAGGGATCTAGGACCGCCTCGGAGTTCACCCTGGAGTTCCAGACCATCGGGGCCTCTACCGGATGAAACGAGTCGGCTCTGGTCACCCTGTTCCGCAGCGGACTGCGGGAGGAGGTACAGATGGAGTTAGCCTGCCGTGATGACAACCTGTCACTCGACCACCTCATCAGCATGGCGATTTGTTTGGACAAACTCCTGCGGTCCCAAAGAAGACCTGTGCAGAATCCGGACCCTATGGCTGCACCGGCTCCTTTGCCAGTCGATGGAGGTGGGCTCTGCACGTTTACCCGAAGCAGAGCCTGGGGAAAGGGGCCATTTCTCCCCGACCTGCCCTCTATCCACAAAAAGGAGAGGAGGTGACAAGCCAGGGAATTCTCTTACTCCAACCCAGGTAGGATGCAAGATCTCTCCTCCTTTTCTGTCAACTCAACTAGTATGTTTACCCATTAAATTCCCTGTATACCGTACCCCTCACTCCCGTTAGATTGATTCCGGAGCTTATTGATAGAGCAACCATGTGCACAAAAGTAATGTGCAAACTTCCTACGTTTTTATCACTCAGTAAATAAGATGTTAAAGAAGGTGAAAAGGAGACTGGAGTAAGACTAACTTTTCTGATTATTTCAAACTACAACCAAAGTAAATATATAAAATAATGATTGAGTTTTTTAAATTTTATTTGATATTTAACTCCAACAGGATTTTCTACTTACATTTGTTGTTGTTGTCAGTTTTAAAATGCATATTGGTGTTACAAGCCAAAAAACTGACAGTTAGTATTGATACTTAGCACACTTCTTTATGTCAAAGTGTTTATCATATTAAAAGTTTTTTTATGTTTTCAGTTTTGTTAATGAGTACAGTTCATTTTTTTACCCCCTAGAGTCGATTGACGCACCGGTGTGCCAATCTAAGTTACATAACAAAAAAATCCCCATCAAAATTAGTTGAAACCAGAGATATGCGCAATCTACCGCATTTTCGCATTTGCGGTGAAAGGTGGCAGAGCTAGAGCGGTGTTTTTCCAAACATGAGACTTCCTGAAAATATGTCTTAACAAAAAGGTCTTTAGCATCCGAACGGTTTGACCTACAAACTATAATCTATGGAAAGGTGAGTCTCTCATGAAAACGATAGTGTTCTCCATTTTGCTCTACGGCCCCCACAAGTGCCCAGCACCACATCTGAAGTTAGTACCTTCAATGTGCCAGCTTCTATTTGGTAGCGTCTGAATGGTTTGACCTACAAAACGAATGGGATCCCACTGTGGAAAGGGGTGTCATGGTTCCATCTGTCACCAGAGGGCGGCAGAGACCGTCCTAGAGACATTAACGACACTCAGGTGTGTCCTGTTTACTCATTATGATTTCCATGTTTCTGTTGTCCTTGGCAGAAGCGTGAATTGTTTACTGTGTGCGTTCCTTTCCTGAGTGAGTTTGAGACTTTGTGTTTGTTGTTTTTCTAGTGTACTGTGATCCTGCAGCTACCGTTTCTCAGTAAAGTATTTATGTTTATCCTTAAACACTGATTTATTGTCTGGTCTCTTCTCTGCACCTGGGTCAAACCTCACAGAGTCACAGGTGGAGGTCGATGCCTCGGACGTCGGAGTGGGGTCTGTCCTGTCCCAGCGTTTGGCCCAAGACCAAAAGCTGCATCCCTGCGCTTTTCTCTCCCATCTCAATATCACGGAAAGGAATTACGGCATGGGTAACCGAGAACTACTCGCGGTGAAGATGGCGTTGGAAGAGTGGAGGCACTGGTTAGATGGGGCGGAACACCCATTCACAGTATGGACAGATCACAAGAAGAACCTGGAATATCTCCGCACCGCCAAGCACCTCAACTCCAGGCAAGCTCGATGAGCCCTGCTATTCACTTGATTCAACTTCACCATCTCCTACCGACTGGGGTCCAAGAATGTGAACCCGGACGCGCTTTCACACCTCTATAGCCACGCTGCTACACCATCGGACCCCGAGACCATCCTCCCTACCTCTTGTCTCACGGCTGCACTCATCTGGGGTATAGAGGACCAGGTCTGGAATCTGCCCATTCCCCGGTTCCGGAATGGGCTCATTCCTACCGACTGGCCTGCCATCCTGGCTCCCTTTGTACGATGACATTTTCAGTGGCCCACCTTGGTCCCTGACGGATCCGCGTTCATCGCCGCCTCCACCGTGTGTGCTCAGAATAAGATTCTGCACCCTCATTGGGGCATCGACCAGCCTGTCCTCCGGTTTTCAGCGCCAATCAGGACCTGGAGACGACTCTTCGTTGCCTCATCTCGCCAAACCCACCACCTGGAGCCAGCAACTCATGTGGGTGGAATATGCCTGCCACACCCTTCCCTGCTCTGCCACTGGTGTCTCACCATTTGAGTGTTCCATGGGTTGTCAGTCTCCACTCTTCCCTGAGCAAGAGGTCAGCATACCCTTGGTCCAGGTGTTCCTCTGCCGCTGTTGTCATACCTGGAAGAGCTCAGTCCGCCCTCCTCAAGACCACCTCCAGGTATCGGCGACAGGAGGACCCCTGCTCCCCGCTATCGTCTCAGGCAGAGGGTATGGCGGTCCACTCGGGATCTGCCCCTCCGGGTGGAGTCCTGAAAACTTTCCCCCTGTTTTATCGTCCCTTTCCCCATTTCTAAGGTACTTAGCCCCTCTGCTGTTCACCTCCTGTTCAAATCAAATTGTATTGGTCATATACGCGTGTTTAGCAGATGTTATTGCGGGTGTAGCGAAATGCTTGTGCTTCTAGCTCCGACAGTGCAGAAATATCTAACAAGTAATATCCAAGTTTCACAACATATACCCAAAATACACATAAATCTAAGTAAGGAATGGATTAAGAATATATACATCTACACTACCGTTCAAAAGTTTGGGGTCATTTAGAAATGTCCTTGTTTATGAAAGAAAAGCTATTTTGTTTTGTCCATTAAAATAACATCAAATTGATCAGAAATACAGTGTAGACATTGTTAATGTTGTAAATGACTATTGTAGCTGGAAACGGCAGATTTTTTATGAAATATCTACATAGGCGTACAGAGGCCCATTATCAGCAACCATCACTCCTGTGTTCCAATGGCACGTTGTGTTAGCTAATCCAAGTTTATCATTTTAAATGGTTAATTGATCATTAGAAAACCCTTTTGCAATTGTTAGCACAGCTGAAAACTGTTCTGATTAAAGAAGCAATAAAACTGGCCTTCTTTAGGCTAGTTGAGTATCTGGAGCATCAGCATTTGTGGGTTCGATTACAGGCTTAAAATGTCCATAAACAAAACTTTCTTCTGAAACTCGCCAGTCTATTCTTGTTCTGAGAAATTAAGGCTATTCCATGGGAGAAATTTCCAAGAAACTGAAGATCTCGTACAACACTGTGTACTACTCCCTTCACAGAACAGCGCAATCTGGTTCTAACCAGAATAGAAAGAGGAGTGGGTGCACAACTGAGCAAGAGGACAAGTACATTAGTGTCTAGTTTGACAAACAGACGCCTCACAAGTCCTCAATTGGCAGCTTCATTAAATAGTACCTGCAAACCACCATTCTCAACGTCAACGGTGAAGAGGCAACTCCGGGACGCTGGCCTTCTAGGTAGTGGTGGAAGGGTTAATAATAAAACATTTCAAAAAGTAAAGGTTGCTTTGAACCAAAAAAATTGAAAAAAAAAAAAAAAAAAGTTTGTTTTGTATGATACCTATCAAGGACGAGACTGGCGAGGCCACCTCCAAGGCGATGAACGACATCTTCAAGACCCACGGTTCTCCTGAGGTAATCTTGAGTGACCGAGTTTGTGAGCGAACAAGGTACGGATGTTGTAGGTTATATTCTGTCACCAATGGTTTGTTTAATTTTTATATATTTTTTTCATGGTACATAAAAATACATATTTCAATATCTTACATTGTCAACAGATATCGCTTTCCTACCCCTTCCTCCGGGTTTGGAGGAACGGACCAACCAGACCCTCAACTGCCATGGGCAAGTCCACTGACGGGTACCAGGAACGGTGGGAGAACAACCTGAAGGTAATTCTCTTTGCACACAACAGCAGCGTCCAGGCCTCCACCGAGTACGGATGTGAGCTGCAGCTGTTGACCGAGGAAAACAATGCAATTCTAAATACAATTCTTCAATATACTGTAGTCTTTCAAATTTGTGATTGACTTAGTGTTGTTGTTTGTCTATTGCTATTTTTGTATAACGTACTTTCAGATCACTGAAACCCACCTGATGTGGTGGAAGTTGTCGAACCAGGTCAGAATGCCTTCAAGGACCACCTCCAGGTAAAAATGATTGTCAGCTGGTAATTTATTTTCTGGCCTTCCAAGAGATATGTAAGAAATGTATTTGTAATCTGAAATATAATTGTATTTATTCCTGTTATCAATCAAGGTGAGACTGAACATCGACAAGGAGCAGAAGAAACAGAAGGAGAGCCACCGGAGCAGAATCAAGAAGGGGATGAAGTGCTTCGACATCTGAAAGGAAGGTAAAGACCTGGGAAACCTCACTGCTCTTTCGCTCCTAACTGAGGTCACCATCTGTTAAGATGAATATAAAAAATATCAGACAATAACTATTTGCATTTGCACACAAAATAAACTGAAGCTAGTTTTAGTTTCCCTTATACTTGATAAAGATGGGCAATAAATACTGTATAAAATAAATAATCCAAATACTGAGCTACCTCTGAACAAAAATATAACATGTAAAGTGTTGGTCCCATGTTTCATGAGCTGAAATAAAAGATCCCAGAAATGTTCCATACTCACAAAAGTATTAATTCTCTCAAATGTGCAAAAAAATGTACAACCCTGTTAGTGAGCATTTCTCCTTTGCCAAGATAATCAATCCACTGGACAGGTGTGGCATATCAAGAAGCTGATTAAACTGCATGATCATTACAAAAGGTGCACCTGGGGACAACAAAAGGCCACTCTAAAATGTGCAGTTGTCACACAACACAATGCCACAGATGTCTCAAGTTTTGGAGGCGCATGCAATTGGCATGCTGACTGCAGGAATGTCCACCAGAGCTATTGCCAGAGAATTTAATGTTCATTTCTCTACCATAAGCCGCCTCCAACGTCATTTTAGAGAATTCGTCAGTACGTCCAATCGGCCTCACAACGCAGACCACGTGTATGGCGTTGTGTGGGCGAGCAGTTTGCTGATGTTAACGTTGTGAACAGAGTGCCCCATGGTGGCGGTGGGGTTATGGTATGAGCAGGCATAAGCTACAGACAACAAACACAATTGCATTTTATCAATGCCAATTTGAAGTCACAGAGATACTGTGAGATCCTGAGGCCCATTGTCGTGCCATTTATCCGCCGCCATCACCTCATGTTACAACATGATAATGCACAGCCCCATGTCTCAAGGATCTGTACACAATTCCTGGAAGCCAAAAATGTCCCAGTTCTTCCATGGACTGCATACTCACCAGACATGTCACCCATTGAGCATTGTTTGGGATGCACTTCATCGACATGTACGACAGTGTGTATCCCACTGGTGAGGCAAATGGTGGTCACGCCAGACACGGGCTGGTTTTCTAATCCACGCCCTTACTTTTTAAGGTAACTGTGACCTACAGATGCATATCTGTATTCCTAGTCATGTGAAATCCATATATTATCAGGACTCACGATAAGACCCAGACAGTTCGAATCACAGATGTTTATTACAAAACAGGGGGCAGGCAAACGACAGGTCAAGGGCAGGAAGAGGTCAGTAAGGTACAGAATGGCAGGCAGGGTCAGGGCAGGAGGAGAGCCACCGGAGTCAGAAATCTATAATGGTCAGAAATCCTGGAAACAGGAGACAAAGGGCTGTGAGACAGGGGTTTAATTCTAGATACATGGTAATTGGGATATATACGGAGAATGCGGTGCAACCCCACCCAAAACCCGTGGATAGATGGGAGCATTCGCGCGAAACAACCGCATTTAACCAGGGCAAAAAGACTGGGATTATGTAAGAATACAAACATTGTAGTTATTCTCTCTGCAAAGCAATCTAGCAGGCTAAACGTCGGTATAGGGACAAAGTTGAGTCCCAGTTCAAAGGCTCAGACACCAGATGTATGTGGCAGGGTCTACAGACAATCACTGATTATAAAAGGAAAACCAGCGGGGGACAAAGTTTTTTTTACAGATTTTTTTGCTACATATACATACATTTTGCATACACATTTGACATACATGGTACTTTTATATAAAGCAGTCACATAACAATAATACTTCACCACATAAGCTCTTTGATCCCAACCCTCAGCCCATCCCACCTATCACCACAGACCACCCTTGTTTGGTTTCCATGTGCCATATATTTTTCAATTGTGCTGTGATGTTTTACATACTTTTTTAACCTTTCTAATCCTATAGTAGCCACAGATTGTGAGCTAAAGATAAATCTTTCCTACAAGTATTATTATATTATTTATTGACTATGGCTTTCCAAATCGCCCAACACTTGCTATTTGTAAGGTTAATTTTAAGTGCATGTTGTGAATATTTTTTTTTAATATATATATTTTTTTTACCATTCCTGAACCTCTGACCAGAAACAAGCTACATAGGGCAATACCAGAACTATTGATTCTCTCTTCGCAGCAAAATCTATAGAGCTGAGATTGTTGTATGTCCCATATATCTAGCATTCTGTTGGTGGAAAGAATTGTATTTAATAATTTTAATTGAAAAACTAAGTGTTGAATCAAGTGTAGTTTTTTTGTACCAGTTCATACACCATATGCCATGGAATTGGTACAAAGCAAATCTATTCCCATTTATTTTGCAACCTGTATGGCGCAGCTGTAAACATTTTTGTCCTCTAATTAAGCTGGTATATTCTATTTATGCCAGTTCCTTTCAGCCAATTTGTATCTTTAATATATGGCAGGTAAACAAGTTCCCTACCTTCTCCCTTTTCCACTTGCCTCCTCAATTTGTGTGGTAGTGCTGCAATCAGTTGGTTGTAAATTTGTATTGAGCCGATATTCCCATATATTTTCAATAACTGCATATGTGACATAACTCCTCCGTTTCTATTTATAATATCATTAACAAATATAATAAAATGTTTAAACATTTTTTCCATAAAGAATGTTTTTTTATTAATCAGTATATTTCAGTTTAAGCATAACATTTGTTCTATCTTTTCTGGAGGATGAAACTGAAATTGTAACCATCTTTGTATGGCTTGTTTAAGAAAGGGCGATACTATAAACAAAATTAAATTTTCAGTTAGTCGGAAATGAGAAGTTGTAATCTGTATAAAGGCAATTTTTGAACAAAGGATGAGCCTTTCTTAATAATCTACTGGAGAACCATTTTGGGTTTAAAGTATAACTTATGTATGAGTGAAGCTTTTAGAGAGAGGTTTAAAGCTGTAATATTTAATAATTTTAGCCCCCCAAACTCATATTCATTATATAAATAGGCATGTTTAATTTTGTCTGGCTTAGCATTCCAAATAAAATAATATTTTTGCTCATATGATTTTAAAAAACGAGTCATCAGGAGTATGAAGTGCCATTAGGAAGTAAACTGTGATAGATCTTCAATGAGACTGTGCAAGAATCCAGATTGCGGACTTAAGAAAAAAAACTAGAGTCATCGGCATACATTGACACTTGTTTTTATCCACAGGATTTCTAACCCCTTAATGTTCTTGTTGGATCTAATTTTAATAGTTAGCACTTCAATGGCCATAATAAATAGATATTACTTACCTTAATGGGTATTGCCTCCACCCACTTGGTAAAGTGATCGGTCGCCGCCAGACACCAGCTGTTGCCATTCCTGGATTTCATGAAGGGTTCGATGAGGTCCACCCCTAACATTTAAAGTGTTAGAGAATATTACTTTATTCTTACCCGTATATCTGTGTCATACATTATGCTGATTTTCATATTTGTAAGGATACTGACACACACATTCTATAATATTGAACTCTGCTTTTTCTCAATTGTCGAAAAAGCTGAAAAATCCTTCTTTAACCTGTCTCCTCCTCTTAATCTACACTGATTGAATTGGATTTAACAAATGACATTGTGATGGAAAAGGGAGACTCGGTAATCTTCCTTATTTCCCCATGTGCATCTTCAACGATTCTCTTGTCGTTACTTCCTATGCACCATATGTATCTCCTACACATATATAATAACACGTGTTATTGTTAGTGGCTGCAGACCATGTAAACACTACTTATAAATGCCTACAGACAGCTGTCAGCGGGGCTTTCCATGGTGCCGTCACACCCTCACTCTAGTCTTCTCATAAGAATAGCCTTCTCTATATAAGACTATAGGTACCTTTTTTATGCGTTACGTGCCTTAATTGTATTTTTATCTTTTATTTTTATACAGATTCATTTAAAATTGACTCAATGAAATTCAGTTGTCGTCCCTCAATTGTTTGCGGATGATGTGTCTCCTCCTGGGCAGCTCACAGTAAGGGTCTGGGTGGGTCTCGTTGTCTTTTGGTCAGACAGGAATTTCCCTCACTCTACATAAAATGCACGACCGGTTTTCCTCACAGACACCCACTGGAAAGCTCTGCAGGCAAAATTCAGTCCCATTAATAGAAGTATAATCTTTATTATGATAGTACAACCTAGAATGAAGGGTTTGAAATTATGAAGTGTTGATTTCCCTTACTTTAACCTCACTAGGGTAGGGGGCACTATTTTCACCTCCGGATGAAAAGCGTGCCCAAAGTAAACTGCCTGCTACTCAGGCCCAGAAGCTAGGATATACATATAATTAGTAGATTTGGATAGAAAACACTCCAAAGCTTCTAAAACTGTTAAAATAATGTCTGAGTATAACAGAACTGAAATGGCAGGTGAAAACCTGAGGAAAATCCATCCAGGAAGTGCCATTATTTTGAAATGGCTGTTTTTCCAAAGAAAGCCTATCCACCATTTAAAGGGATCGGACCCAGATTCCGTTCCCTATGGCTTCCACTAGTTGTTGTTTCAGGCTTTTATTCTGAAAAATTAGGGAGAATGACAACTTTGAGTGAGTGGATAGTGGGATGTCCCCAGAGCTGTTTTCTGCGCACGACCGAGAGCTCGCCTTTCTTGTTTTTATTTTATATTGACGACGCTATTGTCTGGTTGAAATATTATCGATTATTTAGGCTAAAAACAACCTGAGGATTGATTATAAACATTGTTTGACATGTTTCTACGAACTTTACGGATACTATTTGGAATTTTCGTCTGCCTGTTGTGACCGCATTTGAGCCATTGGATTACTGAACAAAACGCGCCAGGTTTTTGGATATAAAGAGGGACTTTATCGAACAAAACTAACATTTATTGTGTAACTGGGAGTCTTGTGAGTGCAACCATACGAAGATCAAAGGTAAGTGATTAATTTTATTGCCATTTCTGACTTTCGTGACTAATCTACTTGGCTGGTAACTGTATGTAATGTTTTGTGTCCTGAGCGCTGTCCTCAGAAAATCGCATGGTTTGCTTTCGCCGTAAAGCCTTTTTGAAATCTGAAATGGCGGCTGGATTAACAAGTTAAGCTTTATTTTGATGTATAATACTTGTGATTTCATGAAAGTTAAATATTTATAGTAATTGAATTTGAATTTGGCGCTCTGCAATTTCACCGGTTGTGAATTCTCTTCAATTATAATCACTGTCGTGTATATCCCCCCCCAAGCAGACACATCAACGGCCCTGAAAGAACTTCATTGGACTCCATGTAAACTGGAAACCACATATCCTGAGGCTGCATTTATTGTAGCCGGGGATTTTAACAAGGCTAATCTGAAAACAAGGCTCCCCAAATTCTATCAGCATATCGGTTGTGCTACCAGGGCGGGCAAAACCCTAGACCACTGTTATTCTAACTTCCGCAACGCATATAAGGCCCTCCCCCGCCCTCCCTTTGGAAAAGCTGACCACGACTCCATTTTGTTGCTCCCAGCCTATAGACAGAAGCTAAAACAGGAAGCTCCCGCCCTCAGGTCTGTTCAACGCTGGTCCGACCAATCGGATTCCGCAAGCGTCCCACCCCTGGTACACCCTATCAACAACAGGTGAAATATCAAGAGCGCCAAATTTGAAAACAATTAAATGTCATAATTCAAATTTCTCAAACATACAACTATCTTACACCCTTTGAAAGATAAACATCTCCTTAATCTAACCACGTTGTCCGATTTCAAAAAGGCTTTACGGCGAAAGCATAAAGTTAGATTATGTTAGGACAGTACATTGAAAATAGCTGTGTGTAATGTTTTGTCAATGCAAAGACACGGGTCACCAAAAGCAGAAAACCAGCTAAAATTATGCACTAACCTTTGACAATCTCCATCAGATGACACTCCTAGGACATTATGTTAGACAATACATGCATTTTTTGTTCTATCAAGTTCATATTTATATCCAAAAACAGCGTTTTACTATGGCGTTGATGTTGAGGAAATCTTTTCCCTCCAATACCGCCAGTCAAATCAGCACAACAAATTAAATAATTACTATTCGAAAACATTGGTAAAATATTGTCATTCAAAGAATTGTAGATTTACATCTCTTGAACGCAACCGGATTGCCAGATTTAAAAATAACCTTACTGGGAAATCACACTTTGCAATAATCTGAGCACTGCGCCCAGAAAAATACGCTTTGCGATACAGACTAACCACCATGTTGGAGAGATCTAAAATACTATGTAAATAATCCAATAATCCATCCTTTGATTCTCTTCATCAGATGTCACTTCCAGGAATCCCAGGTCCATAACAAATGTAGTTTTGTTCGAAAAAGCTCATAATATATGTCCAAAAAGCTCCGTGTTGTTAGCACATGATCTAAGCCCGCCGGACTTGTCTTCATGAAAGAGGGGAGAAAAAATATTTACGTTCGTTCAAACATGTCAAACGTTGTATAGCATAAATCATTAGGGCCTTTTTCAACCAGAACATGAATAATATTCAAGGCGGACGATTGCATTCTCTTTTAAAACGTATTGGAACGAGAGTACCCAACATGAACTCGCGCGCCAGAGTCTTATCGGCCACCACCATTCCAAGGCTCTTGTTCGTTCAGTTCTCACAGTAGAAGACTCAAACCACTTTGTAAAGACTGGTGACATCTAGTGGAAGCCATAGGAAGTGCTCAACGATTAATAAGCCCCTGTGTGTTTCAATGGCATAGGCTTAAAGGTAATTCAACACATCAGGTATCCACTTCCTGTCAGAATTTGTCTCAGGGTTTTGACTGCCATATGAGTTCTGTTATACTTACAGACACCATTCAAACAGTTTTAGAAAATTCAGAGTGTTTTCTATCCAAACCTGAACAATAATATGCATATCCTAGCTTCTGAGTTGGTGTAGGAGGCAGTTAAAAATGGGCACATATTTTTTTCAAAATTCTCAATACTGCCCCCTATCCCCAACAGGTTTTAACAAGTGCATCAGTGATGTCGTACCAACAGCGTCTATTAAAACATTCCCCAACCAGAAACTGTGGATTGATGGCAGCATTCGCGCAAAACTGAATGAGCGAACCACTGCTTTTAATCAGGGCAAAGTGACCGGAAACATGACCGAATACAAACAGTGTAGCTATTCCCTCCGCAAGGCAATCAAACAAGCTAAGCATCAGTACAGAGAAAAAGCGGAGTCGCAACTCAACGGCTCAGACACGAGAGGTATGTGGCAGGGTCTACAGTCAATCACGGACTACAAAAGAAAAATCAGCCCCGTCGCGGATCACGATGCCTTGCTCCCAGACAGACTAAACAACTTTTTTGCTCGCTTTGAGGACAATACAGTGCCACTAACACGTCCCACTACCAAAACTTGCGGGCTCTCCTTCACTGCAGCCAACGTGAGTAAAACATTTAAACGTGTTAACCCCCGCAAGACTGCAGGCCCAGACGGCATCCCCGGCCACGTCCTCAGAGCATGCGCAGACCAGCTGGCTGGTGTGTTTACAGACATATTCAATCAATCCTTATCCCAGTCTGTTGTCCCCACATGCTTCAAGAGGGCCACCATTGTTCCTGTTCCCAAGAAAGTAAGGTAACTGAGCTAAATGACTACCGCCCTGTAGCACTCACTTTCGTCATCATGAAGTGCTTTGAGAGACTAGTCAAGGACCATATCACCTCCACCCTACCTGACACCCTAGACCCACTCCAATTCGCTTACCGACCCAATAGGTCCACAGACGACGCAATCGCCATCACACTGCACACTGCCCTAACCCATCTGGACAAGAGGAATACCTATGTAAGAATGCTGTTCATCGATTACAGCTCAGCATTTAACACCATAGTACCCTCCAAACTTGTCATTAAGTTTGAGACCCTGGGTCTCGACCCCGCCCTGTGCAACTGGGTCCTGGACTTCCTGACGGGCCGCCCCCCGGTGGTGAGGGTAGGTAACAACATCTCCACCCCGCTGATCCTCAACACTGGGTCCCCACAAGGGTGCGTTCTCAGCCCTCTCCTGTACTCCCTGTTCACCCACGACTGTGTGGCCATGCACGCATCCAACTCAATCATCAAGTTTGCAGACGACACTACAGTGGTAGGCTTGATTACCAACAACGACGAGACGGCCTACAGGGAGGAGGTGAGGGCCCTCGGAGTGTGGTGTCAGGAAAATAACCTCGCACTCAATGTCAACAAAACAAAGAGATGATCGTGGACTTCAGGAAACAGCAGAGGGAGCAGTCCCCTATCTACATTGACGAGACAGTAGTGGAGAGGGTGGAGAGTTAAGTTCCTTGGCGTACACATCACGGACAAACTGAAATGGTCCACCCACACAGACAGCGTGGTGAAGAAGGCGCAGCAGCGCCTCTTCAACCTCAGGAGGCTGAAGAAATTCGGCTTGTCACCAAAAACACTCACAAACTTTTACAGATGCACAATCGAGAGCATCCTGTCAGGCTGTATCACCGCCTGGTACGGCAGCTGCTCCGCCCATAACCGGAAGGCTCTCCAGAGGGTAGTGAGGTCTTCACAACGCATCACCAGGTGCAAACTACCTGCCCTCCAGGACACCTACACCACCCGATGTCACAGGAAGGCCAAAAAGATCATCAAGGACAGCAACCACCCGAGCCACTGCCTGTTCAACCCGCTAACATCCAGAAGGCGAGGTCAGTACAGATGCATCAAAGCTGGAACCGAGAGACTGAAAAACAGCTTCTATCTCAAGGCCATCAGACTGTTAACCTCTTACATCTAGACGTTCCGCTAGCGGAACACCTGCTCCAATATCCAATGATAGGCGTGGCGCGAATTACAAATTCCTCAAAAATACAAAAACTTCAATTTTTCAAACATATGACTATTTCACAGCATTTTAAAGACAAGACTCTTCTTTATCTAACCACACTGTGCGATTTCAAAAAGGCTTTACAGCGAAAGCAAAACATTAGATTATGTCAGCAGAGTACCAAGCCAGAAATAATCAGACACCCATTTTTCAAGCTAGCATATAATGTCACAAAAACCCAGAAGTCAGCTAAATGCAGCACTAACCTTTGATGATCTTCATCAGATGACACACCTAGGACATTATGTTATACAATACATGCATGTTTTGTTCAATCAAGTTCATATTTATATCAAAAAACAGCTTTTTACATTAGCATGTGACGTTCAGAACTAGCATACCCCCCGCAAACTTCCGGGGAATTTACTAACAATTTACTAAATTACTCACGATAAACGTTCACAAAAAGCATAACAATTATTTTAAGAATTATAGATACAGAACTCCTCTATGCACTCGATATGTCCGATTTTAAAATAGCTTTTTGGTGAAAGCACATTTTGCAATATTCTAAGTACATAGCCCAGCCATCACGGGCTAGCTATTTAGACACCCGGCAAGTTTAGCCTTCACCAAAATCAGATTTACTATTATAAAAGTTTGATTACCTTTTGTTGTCTTCGTCAGAATGCACTCCCAGGACTGCTACTTCAATAACAAATGTTGGTTTGGTCCAAAATAATCCATCGTTATATCCGAATAGCGGCGTTTTGTTCGTGCGTCCCAGACACTATCCGAAATGGTAAATCAGGGTCGTGCGCATGGCGCAATTCGTGACAAAAAATGTCTAAATATTCCATTACCGTACTTCGAAGCATGTCAACCGCTGTTTAAAATCAATTTTTATGCAATTTATCTCGTAAAAAAGCGATAATATTCCGACCGGGAATCTCCTTTTCGGCAAACAGAGGAAAAATCACAAAGACGGGGGCGGCCAGGGCACGCGCCTAAGCCCACAGTCCCTTGATCGGCCACTTGAGAAAGGCGATAATGTGTTTCAGCCTGGGGCTGGGATGACGACATTCAGGTTTTTCCCGGGCTCTGAGCGCCCATGGAAGACGTAGGAAGTGTCACGTTAGAGCAGAGATCCTTTGTAAAAGATAGAGATGGCAAAGAAGTTCAAGAAATGGTCAGACAGGCCACTTCCTGTAAAGGAATCTCTCAGGTTTTGACCTGCCATTTGAGTTCTGTTATACTCACAGACACCATTCAAACAGTTTTAGAAATGTTGGAGTGTTTTCTATCCAAAGCCAATAATTATATGAATATTCTAGTTACTGGGCAGGAGTAGTAACCAGATTAAATCGGGTACGTTTTTTATCCAGCCGTGAAAATACTGCCCCCTAGCCATAACAGGTTAAACAGCCATCACTAACATTGAGTGGCTGCTGCCAACATACTGACTCAACTCAAGACACTTTAATAATGGGAAAATTGATGTAATCAATTTACCACTTGCCACTTTAGATTATTTATATTAGATAATGTTTACATAACCTACATTATTCATCTCATATGTATATACTGTACGCTATACCATCTACTGCATCTTGCCATCTTGATGTATTAGATGTATCACTGGCCACTTTAAACAATGCCACTTTATATGTTTTCATAACCTACATTACTCATCTCATATGTATATACTGTACTCTATGCCATCCTGATGTAATGTATCACTAGCCACCTTAAACAATGCCGCTTTATATGTTTTCATACCCTACAATACTCATCTCATATGTATATACTGTACTCCATACCATCTATTACATCTTATCTACGCCGTTCGGCCATCACTCATTTATATATTTTTATCTACATACTCGTATTCATTCCTTTACACTTGTGTGTACAAGGTAGTTGTTGTGGAATTGGTAGATTACTTGTTAGATATTACTGCATGGTCGGAACTAGAAGCACAAGCATTTCGCTACACTTGCATTAACACCTGCTAACCATGTGTATGTGACAAATAAATTTGATTTGAACGTTTTAACATATTGAAGAATGCTCTAGCCTTAATGGCCATGTACTCTTATCTCCACTGGCACAGCCAGAAGAGGACTGGCCACCCCTCAGAGCCTGGTTCCTCTCTAGGTTTCTTCCTAGGTTCCGGGCTTTCTAGGGAGTTTTTCCTAGCCACCGTGACTCTCTATCTGCATTGCTTGCTCTTTTGGGGTTTTAGGCTTGATTTCTGTATAAGCACTTTGTGACATCTGCTGATGTAAAAAGGGCTTTATAACTATATTGAACAAATATATAAACACAACAATTTTTTTTTAAAGATTTCTTTGAGTTACAGTTCATATAAGGAAATCAGTCAATTTAAATAAATTCATTATGCCCTAGTCTGTAGATTTCACATGACTGGGAAGGGGTGCAGCCATGGGTGGTCCTTGGAGAGCATAGGCCCACCCACTGGGGTGCCAGGCCCAGCCAATCAGAATGATTGTTTTCCCCCACAAAAGGTCTTTATTACAGACAAATACTTATCTCTAAGTGCTTGTGATATAACTTAATACACAGCTATTTTCTTTAGAAGCTATTGATCCTCTGTAGATAAATTATGCTCTCTGGTGTAGAATGTAGAACAATTCTATTTATATCCATTCAGACAGGAGTAATATCATTTTTGGGGAAATCATTTTTTATAGCCTTATTTTGGTTAAATTATTTCAATTTCTCAGGGGAAGCTGCACCACCTCCAGCACCCCTACTTCCCATGGCTCTGCTTTATTAATAAATTGACCATGCCCAAAGGAATATAGTGTCTGCTTCTTAACTGTATTTACCCATTAACCAATTAGTTCCCTTTATGAACCATTAGAAAAGCTCATTTCTGGTTGAATCTGTGATTGAAGTGCACTACTCAGCAGAGTGACCTTACATATACGGCATGTTTATGAGGCACAAAGTTGGGGTAGCAAAAACGAATGGGGAAAAAAGCCCTATTGCGTCATGCCCAAGAACCTCCCTTAGCATATTGGCCATATTCAAAACATGGATGGTGTTAGAGGGGAAGGGTTGAGTGGAGCTGAAGGGTGGGACTGAAAACAACAAGAAGTAGAAGCCTAAGTGTTGCTGTCCATTAGTTTACTCCAATTAGGGGAGGGGTGGTGGGGTTAGGGGAAAATATTTAAGGAATATCCATATTTTTAAAAAGATATACAGTGCATTCGGAAAGTATTCAGACCTCTTCCCTTTTTCCCCATTTTGTTATGTTACAGCCTTGTTCTAAAATTGATTAAATAAAATGAATCTACACACAATACCCAATAATGACAAAGCGAAAACAGGGTTGTAGAAATTTTTGCAAATGTATTAAAAATAAAAACTGAAATGCTTTATTCACATAACTAGTCAGACCCTTTGCTATGAGATTCGGAATTGAGCTCAGGCGCACCCTGTTTCCATTGATCATCCTTGAGATGTTTCTACAACTTCATTGGAGTCCAATTCAATTCATTGCACATGATTTGGAAAGGCACACCTGTCTATATAAAGGTCCCACATGTGACAGTACATATCAGAGCAAAAACCAAGCCAGGATTGTGTCGAGGCACAGATCTGTTGAAGGGTACCAACACATTTCTGCAGCATTAAAGGTCTCCAAGAACACAGTGGCCTCCATCATTCTTAACTTCTATACGCAAGCGTCCCACCTACTCAACAGCCAGTGTAATCCCGTGGCGCGATATTCAAATACCTCAAAAATGCAAAAACTTCAATTTTTCAAACATATGACTATTTTACACCATTTTAAAGACAAGACTCTCGTTAATCTAACCACACTGTCTGATTTCAAAAAGGCTTTACAACGAAAGCAAAACATTAGATTATGTCAGCAGAGTACCAAGCCAGAAATAATCAGACACCCATTTTTCAAGCTAGCATATAATGTCACATAAACCCAAACCACAGCTAAATGCAGCACTAACCTTTGATGATCTTCATCAGATGACAACCCTAGGACATTATGTTATACAATACATGCATGTTTTGTTCAATCAAGTTCATATTTATATCAAAAAACAGCTTTTTACATTAGCATGTGACTAGCATTCCCACCGAACACTGCCGGTGAATTTACTAAATTACTCACGATAAACGTTCACAAAAAACATACATTATTTTAAGAATTATAGATACAGAACTCCTCTATGCACTCGATATGTCCGATTTTAAAATAGCTTTTCGGTGAAAGCACATTTTGCAATATTCTCAGTAGATAGCCCGGCATCACAGGGCTAGCTATTTAGACACCCAGCAAGTTTAGCACTCACCAAAGTCAGATTTACTATAAGAAAAATGTTATTACCTTTGCTGTTCTTCGTCAGAATGCACTCCCAGGACTTCTACTTCAATAACAAATGTTGGTTTGGTCCCAAATAATCCATTGTTATATCCAAATAGTGGCGTTTTGTTCGTGCGTTGAAGACACTATACAAAAGGGTAAATAAGGGTGACGAGCATGGCGCATTTCGTGACAAAATTCTAAATATTCCATTACCGTACTTCGAAGCATATCAACCGCTGTTTAAAATCAATTTTTATGCAATTTTTCTCGTAAAAAAGCGATAATATTCCGACCGGGAAAGCCTGTATACGTACAAAGAGAGAGAAAATAAATACATCTCGTGCCCTCGTGCACGAGCGTGAGTCTCAGAGTACTCTGACCAGCCACTATCCAAACGCGATAATGTGTTTCAGCCAGAGGCTGCCTCGATATCATTCAGCTTTTTCCCGGGTTCTGAGAGCCTATGGGAGCCGTAGGAAGTGTCACGTTACGGCAAAGATCCTCCGTCTTCAATAAAAAGAGCCAAGATGAACAACAACTTGTCAGAGAGGGCGCTTCCTGTTTGGAATCTTCTCAGGTTTGCGCCTGCCATATGAGTTCTGTTATACTCACAGACACCATTCAAACAGTTTTAGAAACTTTAGGGTGTTTTCTATCCAAAGCCAATAATTATATGCATATTCTAGTTACTGGGCAGGAGTAGTAACCAGATTAAATAGGGTAAGTTTTTTATCCGGCAATGTCAATACTGCCCCCTAGCCCTAACAGGTTAAATAGAAGTTTGGAACCACCAAAAATCTTCCTAGAGCTGGCCGCCCGATCAAACTGCGCAATTGGGGGAGAAGGACCTTGATCAGGGAGGTGACCAAGAACCTGAAGGTCACTCTGACAGAGTTCCAGAGTTCCTCTGTGGAGATGGGAGAACCTTCCAGAAGGACAACCATCCTCTGTGGAGATGGGAGAACCTTCCAGAAGGATAACCATCTCTGCAGCACTCCACAAATCAGACCTTTATGGTAGAGTGGCCAGACGGAAGCCACTCCTTAGTAAAAGGCCCATGACAGCCCGCTTGGAGTTTGCCAAAAGGCACCTAAATTACTCTCAGACCATGAGAAATAAATTCTCTGGTCTGATGAAACCAAGATTGAACTCTTTGGCCTGAATGCCAAGTGTCACATCTGGTGGAAACCTGGTACCATCCCTATGGTGAAGCATTGTGGTGGCAGCATCATGCTATGCAGATGTTTTTTAGCGGCAGGGACTGGGAGACGAGTCAGGATCGAGGGAAGGATTATTGAGCAAAGTACAGATAGAACCTTGATGAAAATCTGCTCCAGAGTGCTCAGGACCTTAGACTGGGGAGAAGGTTAACCTTCCAACAGGACAACGACCCTAAGCACACAGCCAAGACAACGCAGGAGTGGCTTCGGGACAAGTCTCTGAATGTCCTTGAGTGGCCCAGCCAGAGCCCGGACGTGAACATCTCTGGAGAGACCTGAAAATAGCTGTGCGACAATGCTCCACATCCAACCTGACAGAGCTTGAGAGGACCTGCAGAGAAGAATGGGAGAAACTCAGCAAATACAGGTGCACTAAGCTTGTAGCGTCATACCCAAGAAGACTCGAGGCTGTAATCGCTGCCAAAGGTACTTCAATAAAGTACTGATTAAAGGGTCTAATTATATTTTATGAATTTGCAAACATTTCTAAACCTGTTTTTCCTTTCACATTATGGGGTATTGTGTGTAGATTGAGGAGAAAAAACAACAGCAATTTAATCAATTTTAGAATAAGGCTGTAACGTAACAAAATGTGGGGGGAAGAAGAAAAAAAAAAATCGAGGGGTCTGAATACTTTCCGAATGCACTGAATACCAATTTGTCAATGCAATTCAGCATCGGAAAACAAGTAATCCTATCTTATACTATTAGGATAATGTGTCGCCTAAATATTAATCAACAAACCATAATAGTGATTGTCAAGCTTTATTGTTTTTCATCAGAATTTACAATCCTCACTATCAATTTCAAAAAATGTGTTGACAGGATTTCTTACAATAGATCAACATGTATTATGCAAAACAATGTTTTTCTTATACATTTTGTAGTTATGCTCCAATTCTATATGTTTATTCCTAACATACTTTGAATATTACTGCAACCTAAGAGCTCTATTAGTGAACATGTATGTCAGCAGATAATTTTTGTATCTTGTTTTGCTTGAATCCAATGCCTGGATGTCTTCAAATCTTATTTTTGTAAATGTCTGAAATACCCATAGTAGTAAAATGACTAAATTCAAGTCAACTATGGCATAATGGTTGGACTGGCAGCCATTGCGAGTGTACCCATAGCAGGAAGTAAAAGCAAGAAGTGCACCCTTCAATATGTGCTGTGATTTGTTGAGTCAACTTGTGTGATTTGTTGAGCCTTCCCCTCCCCCGGCTAAGTGTACCCATGAGTTTAACAGAGTGTACAAGCCCATTCTACTCTATGTTTTCTATGAAAGTACCCTCCTCCAGCTACTGCCACCATTTTATCAATCATAGTGACCAGATCAACAACTTGATTTCTATCAAACCTGCTTTTTGCATTGTCAAAAACAAGGAATCGGCCAGAACAGCGTTCTAGAATTGCTCGAACTTGCAGATTACCATCACGTACAAAGGTTTCAATTGTTTGACCCCCAAGTTTATCACCGTGAGTAAAGAGCACAATCATGAACTTGAAGACCTCTGGTCCAAAGAGCCTCTCCAGATCGTCCACAGTATTCTGATCCTCCTCTCTCCATGTCGTTGCCTCCACAACCAGCAAGAAAGCATGAGGACCAGGGGCTGACTCTTGAAGACACCTCACTATCTCTCTTTCGATATACTCTGGAGTCTTCCCAGTGTCTAACACTCCTGGTGTGTCCACCACATATATCCATCTATTATCATGAACTCTTTCTTTAACACAACTCTCAGTCACTGAGCTACCTATTGGAAGAGATGTAAAAAGTTTTTTTCCCAGAATGGTGTTTCCAGTGGCACTTTTACCCGCTCCAGTTTTTCCAATCATCACAATTCTAATGTCACGGCCTGCAAAATATAATACATTGTTATTGATCCAATCACTCAAAACCAGTAAACATATTTCCAGGATTGAAAAACTCAAATGTAAAGTTGGCGAAATCAATCAATTCTCACCTGCAGGCACAGCTCGAGGAGGAGGAGGAGGAGTTGCGGTAGATTTTTCAGCACCCATTTAGTCTTGATAAATTTGAAAATAAATTTGAAGAAAAACTCAAATGAATTTAGAGAAAATATTTTACGATTTTATATCCACCGAGCTCTCTAAGAACCGCCCACACAGCTGGTCTTACGTCTATAAAGTATATATAAGGAAGACGTAAAACGACTTTCCCTTTCAGATTTACACTGACCACATGGTAAGGACCTCCCTATGGACCTGAAAGCTACGGCCGTGATCATTTGAAAAGCGGAAGTGCTCCATTGACGTCTATAGAAAAAAGTACTAAAAATGTTCCTGACCTGTCAACGAATTGATGGACAGACCATTCAAAAAGTCATGATTTGAATGTTGGTGTGAGATGTATAACATTGTTGAACACCCAGTGTGAATAAGGTACATTTATTTTCTCCTTTCAGGTTTTCATATCTGTGGCATTTGCCAAAGCAAGAAGAGGAACATGTCAGAAAGTAAGTGTTACATTTTAAATGATTAAACCCAGGGTTGCTAAGGAAGGGAATATTCCCAGTAACTTTGAAAATAGTCATATTTTGGGCATTTTCTTAACATGTAAAAGACAGTTATACAATAGGATATTTTGAATATGAAAAATAGAATCACAAAGCTGTAAACATTATTATGAATATATTCCATTATTTTAATGAATACATTTGCTGTTAAAAATATTTTTAATAATGTTTTGGGGCCAAAGTGGTGTCAGTTGTAGAAAAAAGTTATGCTTTCTAATTACGTAGTTTTTTCATTAATTAGGCTATTTTCTCTTGAACCATATGGTCTATCCACTAGAAACTCATGGAAAATATGAACACAAGAATCTGAAAAAAATGGTCTTTGCCTATAATGTAAAATAAATAAATAAATAACATATATAATATATATATATATATATATATATATATATATATATATATATATACACACACACACACACCCACACACAGTATATGTATATGTATACGTATACATTCTCAAAGTTACTATAGATTTCTACCTTTTTTAAATTACTGGATGCAGAGACTAAAAATGGTATCCACAAGTTCATCTGACTGATTGACGAAATCTCGAACTATACCTGTAATATATATAATTAGGCCATAGTTCACTACATTGTCTGGAAATACATATTGATAACCAATTTCTTTGTCTCCCAAAATGTGTATGCAAAATGTTGCTCAAGTCAAGTGAAAGTGTCTGCTCTCGCTCCAACTTAGGCTAGACGTAGTTTGAAAGAGCCAATCAGCTAATATAGCCCAATAATACCGATAACCTGCCTGCAAATGATGGGGAATAACCAATAGCGCACTTCAGACAACCATAGTGAATGTACATCAAATGTTGCAATGTCAAAACGTTTTATATAATTTTGGCCTGACACAATCACTTTGCCTACTCTTAATTATTGCCTAATATGTTGTCATGCATAATCCTTTTTTTAAACAAATTATATCATTTTGATGAATGTGATTGGCATACACTGAGTGTACGAAACATTAAAGTGGAACTGAAATGCTCAAATCAACCTACAACATTGTTTACATGTCGATGTTAGGTAACCTTGTTGAACTTGATGTTATGAAAAATGCTTTTAGACTACATATGTTTTTTGAGCACCTAACACCAGCTTGGAGATACGTGGCTGCAGTCATACATTTTTACATTTTAGTCATTTCGCCGACGCTCTTATCCAGAGCGATTTACAGTAGAGTGCATACATTTTTATTACATTTTTACATACTGGCCCCCCGTGGGAAACGAACACGCAACCCTGGCGTTGCAAGCACCATGCTCAACCAACTGTGCTACAGTGGGACTGAAACAACGTCATGGTAATGGAAAGCGTCCGCATGCCTACTTTGATGAAGACTGAAGTGAATAAGCTAAAACTACCACTTTGAGATGGAACAACAATAAAATAGTAAGCAAAATGCATGATGTCCAAATAACAAAGCAGTTAACTAGCATCGAATAAGCCTGTATAGTCCATTCAAAAACCCACATGCTTTTGTGTTCATTCAGCGAGCAAGGTCTAGCTGTGTTAGGTTAAACATTATAGTCGTTTTGTGATGGGCATCGGATCGTACTCTCTGTGTTAGCCGAAGTAAGCAACCTAGCTAACAGCAAACAAGGTCAGTATGCTAACTGAGTGGTAGCATTAAAGTCACTTTCGCAGGCAGATCATGTACACTATGCATAAAACGGTATTCAATTTGGTTTGCAGTGAGGGATTTCAGATGTGCCAAACCTAGGAAAGGCTAATAGTTAGCTAGCTAGGCTAGAAACAGTTGGGTAGAAAAAGTTAGCTAGTTAATGTTCGGTGGCTGTTCTAAAAGTTAGCTACATAACGTTACATGTAGGGTTGTTTACAGTGTCCTCCAATCCTATTAAATACATTTCAGCTAGTTGTGAGACTTACCAAATGATGCTGCCAATATCCATACTGAAATTAATAATCCATATTAAAATCCTGCACTGTAGAAAGCTGTTATGCTAACATCACTTACTAGCAAAATGTCCACAAATGATAGCTGAGTTTGCAGTGATTGTGGGCTAGCTATGAAAGCCCATCTGGCATAATTTTTTTTTTGTCAATTTATCATTCATGCTATGTTACCTGGCTAACCGAATAGACTTTTTTTTTTTTTAAAACACTTATTTTCAAATGTTTCTATTGTTGTCGAAATGAAAACATTCTCAATGAGGCTACTAACATGCATTGTAATCTGGGCTGCCTGTCAAACGAACCATCAAGTGATGCCATTGACGACACGTTATCAACAGGGCGGCATGCAGTAGTAAAACGAGTCCAGCGCGCTAACGACTATGCCGCAAAAGCATGCTCGTGCGGCAGAGTCGATTTCCGCTCTTATAAACCTAGGGTCGTTACAATATCTAACCATGCAATGTAGCTATTTTGAATAATTTTGTAATTAATCAAACCATTGAAATATATTTTTGACGATTTCCAACGAACAAGCTAGCAATCGAAAAGTTTCAGCGTGTGTAGTTAAGTTAGCCTGCTAACGTCTTCATAGCTAGTAGCATGGAATCAGGATATTTTATTTCTTTTTCCAGGTAAATTGACTGAGAACACGTTCTCATTTGCAGCAACGACCTGGGGAATAGTTACAGGGGAGAGGAGGGGGATGAATGAGCCAATTGGAAACTGGGGATTATTAGGTGACCATGATGGTTTTGAGGGTCAGATTGGGAATTTAGCCAGGACACCTGGGTTAACACCCCTACTCTTACGATAAGTGACATGGGATCTTTAATGACCTCAGAGAGTCAGGACACCCGTTTAACGTCCCATCCAAAAGACAGCACCCTACACAGCGGCTTTGGGATATTTAGATTTTTAGACCAGAGGAAAGAGTGCCTCCTACTGTCCCTCCAACACCACTTCCAGCAGCATCTGGTCTCCCATCCAGGGACTGACCAGGACCAACCCTGCTTAGCTTCAGAAGCAAGCCAGTAGTGGGATGCAGAGTGGTATGCTGCTGGCAATGACCCAACTGTTGCTGAGATAATGGATGTTGAAACTTCCAAGGAGAAAAGAGGCATTGTTGAAACTCACTCATATGCTTGCAGTGTAAAAAAGGGGGGTGAATGCGATTCCTACCTGAATACCCCAACCAAGGAGCAACTTCCAAAGAAGCTGAGAAGTGAACCATCAATGAGCCAACTACAGGACAACATCGTCCGCATCCTCACGGCTAAAATCAAAGAGAGCGCAGATGACATCATGAATTTGGTGAAAAAGAACACTCTGAAGAAATCGATTGATTTCAATGCTGAGGAAGTAAAAACTCTGAAGCAGCAGAACGCAACATTGAAAATTCAGGTTGCAAAGCAGAAGAAACTCACTGAAATGGAGTCAAAGGTAAACGAGAATGACCGGTATAGTCGGAGATGGAATCTTCGAATTTATGGAATAGCAGAAAAATCTGACGAGAACATCAAAGCAAGAGTGAAGGACATTTGCAGGGCAATAGTCCTGGAGGAGGAGCGAAATGTTGTTGCAGGTTCTCTGGATGTAGTGCACGGCCTGAGTAGGCTGAGAGATGGGGAAAATAACCAGCCACCACGACCAGTGATCATGAGATTCATCTCCAGGACAGCGAGGGATATGACATGGAAAAGTGCAAAGAAAAATGACTTTAAAGAAGAACAACCTGAGGATCTGGCAGCATTTGACAAAGAAGCTCGGAATCGTCTGTGGCCGATGATTGAGAGAGCAAGTTAGGAAGGGAAAAGTGCATACTTTGCGGGAGCTAAGGCTTTTGTTAATGGAAGGTAAATTCAGGCTGACATCTAGCTTGTTGACTGCTGGACTTATCAAGTGAGTTGTGCAGGACTGAGTTTTATTTGCATCTGATAAAACTTTATATTTCTTGAGGAATGAGCATTGTTTGTGTGAGCCAAACTTTTTATATATATATATATATATATATTTATTTTTTTATGGCAGGGAAATTCGCACTGACACTTAATGTTAGCTTGATGGCTATTCGTTTTTACCAATCTATGGTACAATATTATTTGCAATTGTATATAAAAATACACTGCTCAAAAAAATAAAGGGAACTCTAAAATAACACATCCTAGATCTGAATGAATTAAATAATCTTATTAAATACTTTTTTCTTTACATAGTTGAATGTGCTGACAACAAAATCACACAAAAATAATCAATGGAAATCCAATTTATCAACCCATGGAGGTCTGGATTTGGAGTCACACTCAAAATTAAAGTGGAAAACCACACTACAGCCTGATCCAACTTTGATGTAATGTCCTTAAAACAAGTCAAAATGAGGCTCAGTAGTGTGTGTGGCCTCCACATGCCTGTATGACCTCCCTACAACGCCTGGGCATGCTCCTGATGAGGTGGCGGATGGTCTCCTGAGGGATCTCCTCCCAGACCTGGACTAAAGCATCCGCCAACTCCTGGACAGTCTGTGGTGCAACGTGGCGTTGGTGGATGGAGCGAGACATGATGTCCCAGATGTGCTCAATTGGATTCAGGTCTGGGGAACGGGCGGGCCAGTCCATAGCATCAATGCCTTCCTCTTGCAGGAACTGCTGACACACTCCAGCCACATGAGGTCTAGCATTGTCTTGCATTAGGAGGAACCCAGGGCCAACTGCACCAGCATGTGGTCTCACAAGGGGTCTGAGGATCTCATCTCGGTACCTAATGGCAGTCAGGCTGCACATGGAGGGCTGTGCGGCCCCCCAAAGAAATGCCACCCCACACCATGACTGACCCACCGCCAAACCGGTCATGCTGGAGGATGTTGCAGGCAGCAGAACGTTCTCCACGGCGTCTCCAGACTCTGTCACGTCTGTCACATGTGCTCAGTGTGAACCTGCTTTCATCTGTGAAGAGCACAGGGCGCCAGTGGCGATTTTGCCAATCTTGGTGTTCTCTGGCAAATGCCAAACGTCCTGCACGGTGTTGGGCTGTAAGCACAACCCCCACCTGTGGACGTCGGGCCCTCATACCACCCTCATGGAGTCTGTTTCTGACCGTTTGAGCAGACACATGCACATTTGTGGCCTGCTGGAGGTCATTTTGCAGGGCTCTGGCAGTGCTCCTCCTGCTCCTCCTTGCACAAAGGCGGAGGTAGCGGTCCTGCTGCTGGGTTCTTGCCCTCCTACGGCCTCCTCCACATCTCCTGATGTACTGGCCTGTCTCCTGGTAGCGCCTCCATGCTCTGGACACTACGCTGACAGACACAGCAAACCTTCTTGCCACAGCTCGCATTGATGTGCCATCCTGGATGAGCTGCACTACCTGAGCCACTTGTGTGGGTTTTAAGACTTGTCTCATGCTACCACTAGAGTGAAAGCACCGCCAGCATTCAAAAGTGACCAAAACATCAGCCAGGAAGCATAGGAACTGAGAAGTGGTCTGTGGTCCCCACCTGCAGAACCACTCCTTTATTGGGGGTGTCTTGCTAATTGCCTATAGTTTCCACCTGTTGTCTATTCCATTTCCACAACAGCATGTGAAATTTATTGTCAATCAGTGTTGCTTCCTAAGTGGACAGTTTGATTTCACAGAAGTGTGATTGACTTGGAGTTACATTGTGTTGTTTAAGTGTTTCCTTTATTTTTTTGAGCAGTATATATATATATATATATATATAATTTATATATAATTTAGGTCAACCACTTGCGTGGTGCAAAGGACTGTTTTTATTTGCAACTAGTAAGAACTTTTCTTTTTGTGAGAACCCGATTCATGTGAACGTATACAAGTTTAATATTCTTCACATAGTCACTGATAGTAAATGTCCATTTCTGTTTTTTCTATTAATACTTTTTAATATTTTGAAAAGGAAATGTTTATTTTTGTATTGTAAGGGTAAGAGTGCCGACTTTTATTTCATTCAAGAAACTCATGCCTGTTCCACAGATACTGCGTTCTGGAAGTGTCAATGGGGGAATGATATTTGGTTTTCATTTGGTACTAATCGGTCAGCAGGTGTCGATATTTTAAAAGGCAACTTTAAGGGTCATATATTGAGTCATGAAGCAGATAATACAGGGAGATGGATTATACTATTGGTAGATGTCAACCACTTTCAATTCATTGTTGTAAATACTTATGCTTCCAATAAGTCAGAGACATTGAGAGGAAAATAAGGAAAATGATGTCTACATTTCCATTGGCTAAAGTAATATGGGGTGGCGATTTTAATACAGTATTACATGATAATCTAGATAGATGGCCTCCTAAGGATAGCAATTCAGTTTGTGAGATAAGGAATATATGTCTAAGGTTAGGTGTTCTAGATATTTGGAGACATAAGAACCCAGATAAGATTATGTTTACATGGAGTACCAAAGATTTATCTATACAATCCCGTATTGATTTCTGGCTGATATCTGAAGATATGGCTGACAAGGTTGATACAGTCTCAATTGAACCATCGGTTTTAACAGACCACAAAGGGATCTCAATAAAGATAAATATGCATGGTTTGTCAACAAAAAAGTTTGTAAAGGTTACTGGAAAATGAACAAGACTTTACTAGAGAATGAAGTATTTAAGAAGGAAGTAGCAGAAATTATTGATAAATACTGGAATTGTGCCTGTGTTATGAATACATTTGGAAGTTACTGGGAGCTAATGAAATTTGATATAAGGCTTTTGGCTATTTCAATGGGGAAAGAAATTACTCGTGCCAAGAGAGAAAGAATATGACATCATAAAGGGAATAATGGATTATACTAAAAAAACTGATCTAACTAATCAGGAATTACTGGAGCTATCATCATTGCAAATGCAGTTAGACTGTATCTACAAGGAAAAGGGCGGGGGAGCGTTTGTAAGATCAAGACGAAAATGGATGGGAGAGAAAAATACAAAATATTTCTTTAATTTAGAAAAAAGGGCAGGCGAAAAGACTTCCATATGTAAATTAATGATTAATAATACTCCCAATGAAAATCTAAAAGAAATCTCTCAGCATGTTGCCCAGTTTTATCAGAATCTGTATACATCAGCCCAGCCAACTTCCAATATGGATATTTTCTTAGACAATGTAGCAACCATTGCTAAGAAGATAGATAATGATTTCAGGGATTTTTGTGATGATGAGTTATCTGAAATTGAGATAAAAGACTATTAAAAACCTTAAGGACAATTGGGTCCTCAATTCTAGCGTGTTATGGATTGTAATAATACAATAAAATATATATATAGCTTTTCCATGACGCCAGATCATGTCTGTGCTCATAGGGGCGTACCGCTGACTAGTTAAACTTTAGAGGGAATACAATTATCTCAAAATTAAAGGTTAACATCACATTACATCATTTCCCAAATAATTTAATCTTTACTCATTCATTTTATACAAGAATTAGATGCAAACCCCATAATTGAGACATTTACACATTCAGAGATATAGTTCTGTGTGTTTCGTGTCCTTCATGAGGTCACAAAATGAAACACACTCAACATAACTGTCCCTTAAGTGTCCACGGACCATTCCCACACTCTCAAAAGTGGACATATTGTTTAAAACTCCCACTTTGGGGATTTAGGAGTTTGGCCAAGTGAAATCCCTTGTTCACTCTGTGGTTACTCTCTCTGCATGGAAAGGGGGAGAGAGTTTCCGCCAGAAATTTACGACCTGAGATAACAGAACCTGGGTGTAGGAGAGAGTGAGAGAGGGGGAAGCCACGATCTACACCCAGAAAGGGCCATGTCATGACACTGCCCATTTTTTGCTCAGTTTTGCAGGCCTTCTCATACAGCTGCAACTGTATATGCATTCGTAAATCAAGACCTTTCTTGAGTTGGGCTCTGGGATGGTGCAGCTGAGAATCTGAGTCCATGGTTGTTGTGGGGGAAAGGGGTTGAGTGTGTATGAGTGTGTGTATGTGTGTGTATCCCACAACCGTTGCGAGGGAGTAAAAGATGTTAGGGACAATATAGGATGAATCACAATAATTGTTTGCTAAAATAACAATTGATTGCCATAATGTAATTTTGGTAATGTCGAGACTGGTGAGAGGTAAAAATCCTTTGCATAAACTGATCAAGGTAGATGGATTATGTTAAATATGTTATTGGACCATAAACAGATATAGCTTATTAACCTATACGGTCCAAATAATGATGATCCAAGCTTCTTTGAAAATACACTGCTCAAAAAAATAAAGGGAACACTTAAACAACACAATGTAACTCCAAGTCAATCACACTTCTGTGAAATCAAACTGTCCACTTAGGAAGCAACACTGATTGACAATAAATTTCACATGCTGTTGTGCAAATGGAATAGACAACAGGTGGAAATTATAGGCAATTAGCAAGACACCCCCAATAAAGGAGTGGTTCTGCAGGTGGTGACCACAGACCACTTCTCAGTTCCTATGCTTCCTGGCTGATGTTTTGGTCACTTTTGAATGCTGGCGGTGCTTTCACTCTAGTGGTAGCATGAGACGGAGTCTACAACCCACACAAGTGGCTCAGGTAGTGCAGCTCATCCAGGATGGCACATCAATGCGAGCTGTGGCAAGAAGGTTTGCTGTGTCTGTCAGCGTAGTGTCCAGAGCATGGAGGCGCTACCAGGAGACAGGCCAGTACATCAGGAGACGTGGAGGAGGCCGTAGGAGGGCAACAACCCAGCAGCAGGACCGCTACCTCCGCCTTTGTGCAAGGAGGAGCAGGAGGAGCACTGCCAGAGCCCTGCAAAATGACCTCCAGCAGGCCACAAATGTGCATGTGTCTGCTCAAACGGTCAGAAACAGACTCCATGAGGGTGGTATGAGGGCCCGACCATCCACAGGTGGGGGTTGTGCTTACAGCCCAACACCGTGCAGGACGTTTGGCATTTGCCAGAGAACACCAAGATTGGCAAATTCGCCACTGGCGCCCTGTGCTCTTCAACAGATGAAAGCAGGTTCACACTGAGCACATGTGACAGACGTGACAGAGTCTGGAGACGCCGTAGAGAACGTTCTGCTGCCTGCAACATCCTCCAGCATGACCGGTTTGGCGGTGGGTCAGTCATGGTGTGGGGTGGCATTTTTTTGGGGGGCCGCACAGCCCTCCATGTGCTCGCCAGAGGTAGCCTGACTGCCATTAGGTACCGAGATGAGATCCTCAGACCCCTTGTGAGACCATATGCTGGTGCGGTTGGCCCTGGGTTCCTCCTAATGCAAGACAATGCTAGACCTCATGTGGCTGGAGTGTGTCAGCAGTTCCTGCAAGAGGAAGGCATTGATGCTATGGACTGGCCCGTTCCCCATTCCCCAGACCTGAATCCAATTGAGCATATCTGGGACATCATGTCTCGCTCCATCCACCAACGCCACGTTGCACCACAGACTGTCCAGGAGTTGGCGGATGCTTTAGTCCAGGTCTGGGAGGAGATCCCTCAGGAGACCATCCGCCACCTCATCAGGAGCATGCCCAGGCGTTGTAGGGAGGTCATACAGGCACGTGGAGGCCACACACACTACTGAGCCTCATTTTGACTTGTTTTAAGGACATTACATCAAAGTTGGATCAGCCTGTATTGTGGTTTTCCACTTTAATTTTGAGTGTGACTCCAAATCCAGACCTCCATGGGTTGATACATTGGATTTCCATTGATTATTTTTGTGTGATTTTGTTGTCAGCACATTCAACTATGTAAAGAAAAAAAGTATTTAATAAGATTATTTCATTCATTCAGATCTAGGATGTGTTATTTTAGTGTACATTAGAGTCTCTAGTTTGAGAAACAGACGCTTCACAAGTCCTCAACTGGCAGCTTCATTAAATAGTACCTGCAAAACACCAGTCTCAACGTTAACAGTGAAGAGGCAACTCCGGGATGCTGGCCTTCTAGGACTTCAAGACACCTGCTGGGAAGTCTTAACTGGTTAGGACAGCTCATGAGGTGTCCTAAATATGTCGAATAGGTGTGAATCTTATGACTAGAGAGGCTTCATGCATAGCTTAACCAATTTGAGATCTGAGACGTTTTGTGGGGGATACAGCCCTAGTTCTTGCGCGAATGGGTGGGAGGGGAGTAAGACAATAATCCAGCGCTGAGCAGACAGGTGGGGTATGAAAAGCTGCAGGACAGGGATGAAGAAATCAGTCCCGCGAGACACAGATCTCTAAATCAGAGTTAGATTATTAGTTGAATCCCCAAAAAGATTTGGGGTCCGTTTGGTTTCATATTGCCAAATGTCAATGAACTACAATGACTAAAGAAAACCACAAGTTCATGCAAGGAATTTGTGGTCGGACAAAAATGCTCACTTTACTTCCATCTACAGTGGTTCGTCTTTTAAATGTTGCAGCGTACTGCGGCACAGCTTGCATGGTGCCAAAGAATTCTATGGCACGTTATTTAACCTCTTGGGGCTAGGTGGGACGCTAGCGTGCCACCCGTGGTGCACTCCATCAACAGCAGGTGCATTTCAAGAGCGGCAAATTTGAATCCAAATAAATGTCAAAATTCAAATTTTTCAAAAATACAACTATGTTACACCATTTGAAAGATAAACATCTCCTTAATCTAACCACGTTTTACGATTTCAAAAAGGTTTTACGGCGAAAGCATAAATTTAGAGTATGTTAGGACAGTACATTTACAAGAGTTGTGTGTAATGTTTTGTCAAGTCAAAGACAGGGTCACCAAAACCATAAAACCAGCTAAAATGATACACTAACCTTGAACAATCTCCATCAGATGACACTCCTAGGACATTATGTTAGACAATGCATGCATTTTTAGTTCTATCAAGTTGATATTTATATCCAAAAACAGCGTTTTACTATGGCATTGATGTTGAGGAAATCGTTTCCCTCCAATAACCGGCAGTCAAGTCAGCGTCACAAATTAAATAATTAAAATTAGAAAACATTGGTAAAATATTATATTGTCATTTAAAGAATTATAGATTTACATCTTTTGAACGCAATCAACTTGCCAGATTTAAAAATAACCTTACTGGGAAATCACACTTTGCAATAATCTGAGCACTGTGCCCAGAAAAATACGCGTTGCGATACAGACTAGACGTCATGTTGGGGAGATCTAAAATCGAAAATACTATGTAAATAATCCATTACCTTTGATTCTCTTCATCAGATGTCACTTCCAGGTATCACAGGTCCATAACGAATGTAGTTTTGTTCAAAAAAGCTCATCATTTATGTCCAAAAATCTCCGTCTCGTTAGCACATGATGTAAGCCAGCCGGACTTCTCGTCATGAACGAGGGGAAAAAATATATTTCCGTTCGTTCAAACATGTCAAACGTTGTATAGCATAAATCATTAGGGCCTTTTTTAACCAGAACATGAATAATATTCAAGGTGGACGAATGCATAGTCTTTTATAACGTATTGGAACGAGGGTACCCAACATGAAGTAGCGCGCCAGGTGTCTAATGGGACATCACCGTTCCATGGCTCTTGTTCGGTCAGATCTCCCTCCAGAAGACTCAAAACACTTTGTAAAGGCTGGTGACATCTAGTGGAAGCAATAGGAAGTGCCAAAATATTCCTAAACCCCTGTGTTTTTCAATGGGATAGGTTTAAAGTCAATACAACACATCAGGTATCCACTTCCTGTCAGAAAATGTCTCAGGGTTTTGCCTGCCAAATGAGTTCTGTTATACTCACAGACACCATTCAAACAGTTTTGGAAACTTTAGAGTGTTTTCTATCCATATATAATAAGTATATGCATATTCTAGTTACTGGGTAGGATTAGTAACCAGATTAAATCGGGTACATTTTTTTTATCCAGACGTGCAAATGCTGCCCCCTAGACCCAACAGGTTAAGTGCCAACCACTGATACCATTAATGCTATTTAGTGCTGGTTTGACCACCAGAGGGCATCTTTGAGAAGCATTTGATAGCCTTCAATAGTGGCTGTACTAGAGAATTTAAAACCTTTTTTTGTAAGAACATAGTATATGGGACTGATTTTAAGAAATGTTGCTGAATTACTTTGAATCATATTAGGGTGTTTCTATTCCAAGAAGTCCTAACGGAAACAAAGAGGGTTTTTCATTTGGAAAATATGGTGCTGTACAACGTGACGGTCGGGAGAAGGCTACAGTACTGGGCTATTTAGCGAAAGAATCCCCGTGTAGTGCGGGCACGCAGGAGACCGGGGTTCAATTCCCCGACGAGGAGGAAGGAGTAGGCTGTCCTTGTAAATAACAATTTGTTCTTAACTGACTTGCCTAGTTAAATAAAGGTTACACTAAGAACATAACATTTATACACCCTAATTGTATAATTGTAGTCTAACCAATACCATAACGGAGATTCAGTGAGAAAAAATAAATCTCATTGATTTATCAAGACCAGTCCCCATGCTTGTCTCAGAGCAGCGCGAAACGGTGCTAAAATAGTTGTAGGCTATTGCTTCTAACTTGAGTATGCTCTTTAAATAAATAAGACCGCCACCACCTTTAACAGCACATTACTCAACACTAGTGAGACTCATGTCGCCTACGGTAGGCCTACAGTATATCGAAAAATATGACGTGACTCTCCACCAGTAATTACATATAGAGGATTGGAGGATTCCAAATTAAAACCAAAAGCTGCCTCGTGGGTCTCCTGGTGGTGGTCGGCACGGGTATCAACCCTGCATCTTTATTTGGTCCGTTTGGTTTCATGTCGCCAAATGTCATTTAACTACAATGACTAAAGAAAACCACGTGTTCATGCAAGGAATTTGTGATTGGACAAAAATGCTCACTTTACATCCATCTATGATCATCATGGAGCAACACTTGTGTGTCTTCCAACAACATGAAAGAGGAAACAATGCAATAGGCTCTGTAATAACTGTGTGCATTGAATAGTGGAGACTGGAGCGGCTGTCTCATCATGGGTTGGTTGTCACAGTACTTATCACAATAGAAGGTGCTGTTGTAATTTTCAGATTCAAATGTGTGACTTCTTTGCAAGAGGTCATCCCCCTGGTATATTCATGTCAGCATCTCAAAACATTGAGGTGAGGGAAATGTGTTTTTATAAGAAGTGATGGTAAAAAAAATATATGTTTTAATTATGGTAGTAGGCTATCATGAACAATTATGTTAGTTGAAAAGAGCTTAATTTCAAACTTATTTCTGAGTTGCTAGGTCTAGCCATGTGGAAATTAGCATCATAGTCAGTCTGTATGTGTCAAAGGTTTAATTACTAAACTTATTTCTTCCCCTTAACAGGTTCAAAGACCCCGGGCCTGACCAAAAGAGACACCAGAAAGCCAGAGGTAAGCACAAACTTGTATAATGTTTAATGTTTATAATGTTTATTTTAAATGGAAATGGGCAAAAAAGTGTGATGGGTCCGCACTCCTTGTTTCTTTAAAGAAAAGCATTTTTTTTGTCCATTAAAATAACATCAAATTGATCAGAAATACAGTGTAGACATTGTTAATGTTGTAAATGACTATCGTAGCTGGAAACGGCTAATTTTTAATGGAATATCTACATAGGCGTACAGAGGCCCATTATCAGCAACCATCACTCCTGTGTTCCAATTGCACATTGTGTTAGCTAATCCAAGTTTATAATTTTAAAAGGCTAATTGATCATTAGAAAACCATTTTGCAGTTATGTTAGCACAGCTGAAAACTGTTGTTCTGATTAAAGAAGCAATAAAACTGGCCTTCTTTAGACTAGTTGAGTATCTGGAGCATCAGCATTTGTGGGTTCGATTACAGGCTCAAAATGGCCAGAAACAAAGACCTTTCTTCAGAAACTCGTCACTCTATTCTTGTTCTGAGAAATGAAGGCTATTCTATGCAAGAAATTGCCAAGAAACTGAAGATCTCGTACAACGCTGTGTACTCCTCCCTTCACAGAACAGCGCAAACTGCCTCTAACCAGAATAGAAAGAGGAGTGGGAGGCCCCGGTGCACAACTGAGCAAGAGGACAAGTACATTAGAGTGTCTAGTTTGAGAAACAGATGCCTCACAAGTCCTCAACTGGCAGCTTCATTAAATAGTACCTGCAAAACACCAGTCTGAACGTCAACAGTGAAGAGGCAACTCCGGGATGCTGGCCTTCTAGACAGAGTTGCAAAGAAAAAGCCATATCTCAGACTGGCCAATAAAAATAAAAGATTAAGGTGGGCAAAAGAACACAGACACTGGATAGAGGAACTCTGCCTAGAAGGCCAGCACTGTTGACGTTGAGACTGGTGTTTCCATCTGGATTTGTATGCAACAAAAGTTCAACTTTCACCTTCTGCTAATATTTCTGTCAAGCCGTCTATGCATACAGTTTGATGCATACGTTCGGTAAATCCAACGTATGCACCACCTCTCGACCGCACTGCAACTGCCTCTGCAACGCAATGCTGCAAGGCAAATGCAGCTTTTCGTTGGAAATTAATGTAATTCTGGTGTACCAAAATGCAATGACGCTCTCGGTGTCATCGAAGCGTTAGGTGTCCGCTCGCTTGGGTAGGCTCAACATTATATCAATTTATGAGATATCTTGCCACAAAGGACATCAGGCTCGGTTGTCCATAAATGTTTTCATTTTAAATGAAAATATGACTTTAAAATAGTATTTTTACTTCTCTTTAGAAGGAAGATGATCTGCCTTGCACAGGTAAGTTCAAAATGACTTTGTGTCGTTGAAGTGGAAATTAGCAGAAAAGGGTGATCAACTGAATGTTCTAGGCTACTCAATGCGTTGTTATTGGTGCTGATGAATATTTAATCAAAAAGCATTAGTTTAGAATAGTAGTATGTAACTGGTACTATAGATTTCTCAAGGCTTACATGTGTTTTCTGACACACTGGTTTTAGATCCAACGCCAGAAGAAGCTGAGACGTGTGACCCTGACCCTAGTAAGTTGTAACTAACTAGTTGTACAGTACAGTATAATGTATAGATGTCTCAAGCCTTGTCATATGTTCTAATGTTTAGGTTTACCTCTAGGGGCCATACTTGTGAACATAAGCAATTATTTAAAGCTAAATTGGTTCTCCACCTTAAAATCAGCCACTGAAAAGCATCAATTTACTTGCATGTGACAGAACGCTAAATTGTAGATGGTTCCATCAGATAACATAGCACACGCAGTGGCGACCCATCATTCAGGGCAGAGCCCCACCTGTTTTGATCCCCAACTGTTTAGCCCAAAAATATTGTGAATGTTATTTTGGCATTAATTTGGGTCACATGTCAGTTTGCAAACAATGTCAAAAATACAAATCATTGAGTTAATAAACCTGCATACAAACACGTTCTCTTTTTTGCTTTCTTGAGTAAGGCAGCTTCAAAATGCAGTTGTTTCAGCCCAGCTCAGTGCTTTAGGTGGTGGTGCTACAGCCACTGGAAAATACGGAGCATAGGGGTTGGTAATGTTCTCTAGTTGTGCTGTGATGGCTCAGTGTTCTGTCACTCATCGGGACACTATGTCACCGCAAAAGCTATGGGGAGATCTCAAAAATTCAAGCCCCTTGGGTGCTGCCATAGAGTTGCATTAGAAGTGCCCATCAAAGAATGCTCAAGGTCATTGGCCATAGATAAAATGATGTAAAATCACGTTATGTCTACCGTAGCTTTGATTGGACTGAGCAGTTATCATCATGAATCACATTGACAATCATCATGAATCACATCGACAATCTACTGGCAAATCTTTTTCAACTCTTGTAATATGATGAGAAATTATAGATAAAACGTGTCAGTGCTCATTGGCCATTGGACATAAACATTACACAACAAGTTGGAAATGGCAAACTCAACAATGAGTGGTTTTAAAGGAATCAGTGGCTATCTGCAAGCGTTGCAAAGCAATCACTAGCCTGCTATTCAGTGGAGTGGGTGTGTGGTCCAAGTCTGGGTTTAAAGGGTCTCTTTTCCAAGATTTAAAGGATAAATATTCAACACCATGGGCCAGAAAAGGTTGAATACATTGGCCATGCTGTCAATCCAGCATGACTTCTGTTGCTGTCACGTCCTGACCATAGAAGCTTTTATTTTCTATGGTAGAGTAGGTCAGGGCGTGACGGGGTTGTGTCTAGTTTAGATTTTCTATGTTGTCATGTTCTTGTTTCTGTATTTCTATGTTGTTGTTTTTTGGGATGATCTCCAATTAGAGGCAGCTGGTCATCGTTGTCTCTAATTGGAGATCATACTTAAGTAGTTGTTTTTCCCACCTGGGTTTGTGGGAGATTGTATTTTGAGTTAGTGTATGTTGCACCTCTTCGTCACGGTTTGTTATTTTGTTTAGTAGTTTATTTGTATGTCTTGCATAGTTTCACAGTTTAATAAAGAAAATGTGGAATGATACACACGCTGCGCTTTGGTCCCATTCATCTTCAGACAGCCGTGACACTTGCGTTCAAAACAACTGGAAACTCGGAACTGGGAATTCTCAGACTTCAGTGAGTTCAAGACAACTGGGAACTCTTGGGGGGAAAAAATAGCTCCAACTGGGAAAATACGTTTTGAAGGGTGATCCAATTCCAAGTCAGGAACTCTGGCCTCTTTCTAGAGCTCCGACCTGAAGATCACTGATGTCATGATTCTACCTTGTTTTTTTCTGAGTTCCCAGTTGTCTTGAAAGCACCATAAATCCAGAGAATGCCAGACTGATGACAAAGTTTGATGACAAAACGTGCCCACAAGGACCGCCGCGCCACCTTCCTGTTCAATTGAGCACAGCACAACAAGGTGAGTCCAAAAATGATTTGTATGCTGCTGCATAAATGATGCAATATGCCAGGGAGATATGTATATTGTAGCTAAGAAAGTAATACTAAGTGTATGTTGTATAGTAAGCTGATAGTAGCCAATATGCCTCACCCTAATAATTTGGTCCCTTTCCCCCCTCATAACTTAACCTACTGTTCTGACTTGGTGGTGCACATGTAGCCTATTTTAGAGAAATGTAATCGAATATTGTAAGAGCTTTCATTCTCTGCTTATAAACCCCTTTTATTTATCCTATTGTTTTTGTTATATTAATGTGTTAACATACTGAATTGCAATTGGTTGCACTCTACCGTCATATCATACTGCGCTATGATTGGTTAAGACCAATCCAGGTCATGAGGTCATATTCAGTGGATCCTGGCCGGAGACACATGAACATGCCAGTTATAGCTAGCTAATAAAGAGCTGCGTTTTATAAAGATCCTGTCGTACTGCATTGGATTATTTTGTACATCTGAACATCAAATCAAATGGCAATACATGGTGTCAGAGTAAAAGGACTAAAAGATGGATTTTGCTGGAGTTCCTTCACCTCGAATGGACTGTTGGTCTACAAACGCACCCGATGCATGGCGTAAGTTCAACAGTATGGGGAGCTGATGTTCATGGATCCTCTGAAGGAAAGATGAGAGGACAAGTGCAGCTTCCTGCTCTTGTGGATAGGTGAAATATGGAGAGACATTTACAACATATGGACGCTTTCCAAGGCTGAATCAAAATGACTGAAAACATACTACGATCGTTTTGAATTATATGTTGTGCCAAAGACCAATACAATTTTCGCTAGGTACAAATTCCATGAGAAATTAAGGGGAGCTAGCGAATCATTTGAACAGTTTGTGACTGAGCTGCGTCTGCTTGTGAAAGACTGTGATTATGCAAACAAGGATGAGATGGTTAGGGGCCGTATTGTATTTGGAATACACTCACCGCGAGTGAGAAACTTTTGAATGTTGAGTCTGAGCTAACGCTGGACAAAGCTATCGACATAGCCAAATCACGCAACCTAGCACAAGCTCAGATGAAAACCATTTTGGGGGCGGCAGCATGAGTGCATCACGTGAACAAGCAGTCAGGCAGATATCTGTTTATTGATTCAGTTTCACAGAATAGTCAGATATCAGAGAGAGCAAGCCTTTGCTGACATTGAGATAGGAACACAAGGCACAGAGCTAAAGTTCAAACTAGACAATGGTGCAAAAGTAAACATTATTCCTCTGAATAAGTACAACAGCTTGGCGTCTGCGTGCGAGCTACAGCCCGCCACGCGCAGACTGACTGGTTATGGTGGTGAACAGCTCCCAGTAAAAGGCACATGCACTTTCAAATGCAAATACAAACAAAGTGACATTGTTGACACTCGAGCACCTGCAGTGCTAGGTCTTAAAGCATGTTTAGACATGGACCTCATAAAGCTAGTTTTATCAGTGACAGATCCCGTAGAGACAGAGAATGTCATGGAGGGGTTTACTGATGTTTTTACAGGAATAGGACTATTCCCATGAGAATGTACCATTCATCTTGACCCGGACGGAACCCCTGTGGTCTACCCACCGCCCGTCTGATGAAAGAGTTGGAGAGCATGGAGCAATCTGACATTGTCACCAAGGTTACAGAACTGACAGATTGGGTCAATGCGTTAGTGGGGGTGGAGAAACCACGCACAGGCAAGCTCAGAGTATGCCTCGACCCAAGATACTTGAACAAGGCTATCAAATGCCCCCATTATCCCTTACCTATCACGGTTCAAGCTAAGAACCAGATGTAGACATAGTAGGCAGAGAGGGGTAGTCCAAACGGCATCACCAGGTACTCATAGCGCCAGCTAGCCGTGTTAAAGGCTGTCTTCCACTCGTTTCCTTCCCGTATCCAAACCAGATGGTCGGCGTTCCGAAGGTCCAACTAGGAGAACATGACCGCCCCCTGGAGAGGCTCGGAAGCCGAGGAGATGATATGTAGCAGGTAATATTTTTTTAACAGTAATGTCATTAAAACCCAGGTAGTTGATACATGGATGCAGGGTCTTGTCCTTCTTCTCCACAAAGAAGAACCCTGCGCTGGCGGGAGAGGCAGGTGGATGCATAATCCCTGCAGCGAGAAAGTCCTCAATGTAACCTTCCATCACTTTGGTCTCTGGACCCGACAGGGAATAAAGTCGACCCCCGAGGCGGTGCAGTGCCCGGGAGAAAGTCGATAGCACAGTCGTAGGGATGTGGCGGTGGCAGAGTTGAAAACCTCCCGTACGTTCTGGTACTCCGTGGGAACAGCGGAGAGATCCGAGGCTTTACCCAAGCCCGCAGGGAGACGTCCTGGGGCAGGCTGCGCCAACCTCAAACATTGTGCATGGCAAAACTCCAAACCCATGATGGAACCCATAGCCCAGTCAATAAGGGGGTTGTGCCTCTGGAGCCATGAAAACCCAAAAACCATGGGTACATTAGGAGACTCCAGGAACAGAAACTGCACAGACTCACTGTGGTTGCCTGACACTCGCAGGTTGATATGAACCGTATTGTGGGAGACTCTGCCAATGGAGCGCCCATCCAGCGCTCTGACGTCCATCGGGATGGAAAGGGGTTGAGTGGAGATACCCAGCTCCGACACCAGGGTAGTGTCCATAAAGCTCTCGTCGGCCCCAGAGTCAATGAGCACCTGGATGGTTTTGGACTGGTCTCCACAGAATCTAGCCCTGCCCAGTTGCATGGGCTCCATACGAGGTGAGTCGACAGCCCTCAGTGATTTCCGAGGGAACTTAGGTGACACCGGATTCTCTCGGAAATGTAGACTTCGGGATTTCCGTGATTCCTCGGGGGCGAGGTGGAATTTGTGGACGGCAACAGGGAACAGACCCCAATTCCCTCCTACGTTCTGGTAGCCACCCATCGATCCAGATGGTCAATGCTATGAGGGGGGTTGAGGTCCATGGGTAGCTCCCGGACTGCGAGCTCATCTTTAATCACCTCCGATAATCCGTGAAGGAACCTGTCAAAAAGGGCTTCCGGGTTCCAGGCACTCTCATCCGCCAACGTGCGAAAATCCACCGCGTAGTCTGCCACACTACGGGAGTCTTGATGTAGTTGGAACAGCTTACAAGCAGCCTCTCTCCTGGACAATGGAGACTCAAACACTTTTCGTACCTCTGTCACAAACTCCTCCAGACTGAGGCAAACGGTGGACTGTTGCTCCCAGTCTATGTGATCAAAGCAATCCTGAAGCGTGGAAACAGATTGGTCGGACCAGCATTGAACAGACCTGAGCACGGGCGTTTCCTGTTTTAGTTTCTGTCTATAGGCTGGGAGAAACAAAATGGAGTCCTTGTCAGATTTGCCGAAAGGAGGGCGAAGGAGGGGTTTGTATGCGTCGCAGAAATTAGAGTAGCAATGGTCCAGGGTTTTACCAGCCCGGGTCGCGCATTCGATATGCTGATAACATTTAAGGAGCCTTGTTTTTAGATTAGCCTTGTTAAAATCCCCAGCTACAATAAATGCAGCCTCAGGATATGTGGTTTCCAGTTTACATAGAGTCCAATGAAGTTCTTTCAGGGCCGTCGAGGTGTCTGCTTGGGGGGGATATATACGACTGTGATTATAATCGAAGAGAATTCTCTTGGTAGATAATGCAGCGGCATTTGATCGTAAGGAATTTTCTAGGTCAGGTGAACAAAAGGACTTGAGTTCCTGTATGTTGTTATGATCACACCACGACTCGTTAATCATAAGGCATACAACCCCGCCCTTCTTCTTACCAGAGAGATGTTTGTTTCTGTCGGTGCGATGCATGAAGAAACCGGGTGGCTGTACCGACTCTGATAACATATCCCGAGTGAGCCATGTTTCCGTGAAACAAAGAATGTTACAATCTCTGATGTCTCTCTGGAAGGCAACCCTTGCTCGAATTTCATCTACCTTGTTGTCAAGAGACTGGACATTGGCGAGTAGTATACTCGGGAGCGGTAGACGATGTGCCCGTCTACGGAGCCTGACCAGAAGACCGCTCCGTCTGCCCCTTCTGCGGCGCCGTTGTTTTGGGTCGCCTACGGGGATCCAATCCATTGTCCTGGGTGGTGGTCCAAACAGAGGATCCGCTTCGGGAAGTCATATTCCTGGTCGTAATGTTGGTAAGTTGACGTTGCTCTTATATCCAAAAGTTCTTCCTGGCTGTATGCAATAAGACTTAAGATTTCCTGGGGTAACAGTGTAAGAAATAATACGTAAAAAAACAAAATACTGCATAGTTTCCTAAGAACGCGAAGCGTGCAGTAATATCTAACAAGTAATCTAACAATTCCCCGACAACTACCTAACACACAAATCTAAAGGGGTGAATGAGAATATGTACATATAAGTATATGGATGAGCAATGGCCGAGCGGCATAGGCAAGGTACAATAGATACAGTATATTTAAAATACAGTATATACACATGTGATATGAGGAATGTAAGATATGTAAACATTATTAAAGTGGCATTATTTAGAGTGGCATTGTATAAAGTGACTAGTGATCCATTTATTAAAGTGGCCAGTGATTAGGTCTCAATGTAGGCAGCAGCCTCTCTGAGTTGGTGATTGCTGTTTAGCAGTCTAATGGTCCCAGCTTTGATGCACCTGTACTGACCTCGCCTTCTGGATGATAGTGGGGTGAACAGGCAGTGGCTCGCTTGGTTGATGTCCTTGATGATCTTTTTGGCCTTCCTATGGCATCGGGTGTTGTAGGTGTCCAGGAGGGCGGGAAGTTTGCCCCCGGTAATGCTTTGGGAAGACCGCACCACCCTCTGGAGAGGTTTGCGGTTGTGGGCGGTGCAGTTTCCGTACCAGGCGGTGATACAGCCTGACAGGATGCTCTCGATTGTGCTTCTGTAAAAGTTTGTCAGAGTTTTGGGTGACAAGCCAAATTTCTTCAGCCTCCTGAGGTTGAAGAGGCTCTGTTGCACCTTCTTCACCACACTGTTTGTGTGGGTGGACCATTTCAGTTTGTCTGTGATGTGTACACCGAGAAACAAAAAACGTTCCACCTTCTCCACTGCTGTTCCTTCGATGTGGAAATGGGGGAGTGCTCCCTCTTCTGTTTCCTGAAGTCCACGATCATCTCCTTTATTTTGTTGATGTTGAGTGAGATGTTGTTTTCCTGACACCACACTCCGAGTGCCCTCACCTCCTCCCTGTAGGCTGTCTCGTCATTGTTGGTAATCAAGCCCACTACTGTTGTGTCGTCTGCAAACTTGATGATTGAGTTGGAGGTGTGCATGGCCACTCAGTCGTGGGTGAACAGGGAGTACAGGAGGGGGCTGAGCACGCACCCTTGTGGGGCCCCAGTGTTGAGTGTCAGCGAAGTGGAGATCTTGTTTCCTACCTTCACCACCTGGGGGGCGGCCCGTCAGAAAGTCCAGGACCCAAATGCACAGGGCAGGGATGAGACCCAGGGCCTCCAGCTTGATGATGAGCTTGGAGGATACTATGGTATTAACCTCTATGTGACCGGCGGGACGAATTCGTCCCACCTACGTAACATCCACTGCCAGCCTGTGGCGCGATTTTCAAAATCTTCAAAATCCTATTACTTCAATTTCTCAAACATATGACTATTTTACAGCCATTTAAAGATAAGACTCTCGTTAATCTAACCACACTGTCCGATTTCAAAAAGGCTTTACAACGAAAGCAAAACATTAGATTATGTCAGCAGAGTACCAAGCCAGAAATAATCAGACACCCATTTTTCAAGCCAGCATATAATGTCACCAAAACCCAGAAGACAGCTAAATGCAGCACTCACCTTTGATGATCTTCATCAGATGACAACCCTAGGACATTATGTTATACAATACATGCATGTTTTGTTCAATCAAGTTCATATTTATATCAAAAACCAGCTTTTTACATTAGCATGTGACGTTCAGAACTAGCATACCCCCCGCAAACTTACGGGGAATTCGCTAACATTTTACTAAATTACTCACGATAAACGTTCACAAAAAGCATAACAATTATTTTAAGAATTATAGATACAGACCTCCTCTATGCACTCGATATGTCCGATTTTAAAATAGCTTTTTGGTGAAAGCACATTTTGCAATATTCTAAGTATATAGCCCAGGCATCACGGGCTCGCTATTTAGACACCCGGCAAGTTTAGCACTCACCATAATCATATTTACTATTATAAAAATGTCATTACCTTTTGTTGTCTTCGTCAGAATGCACACCCAGGACGTCTACTTCAATAACAAATGTTGGTTTGGTCCAAAATAATCCATCGTTATATCCGAATAGCGGCGTTTTGTTCGTGCGTTCCAGACACTATCCGAAATAGTAAAGAAGTGTCGCGCGCTTGGCGCAATTCCTGACAATAAAATTCAAAGTATTCAATTGCCGTACGTCGAAGCATGTCAACCGCTGTTTAAAATCAATTTTTACGTCATTTTTCTCGTAGAAAAGCGGTAAAATTCCGACAGGGAATCTCCTTTTCGGCAAACAGAGGAAAAAATCCCAAAGGCGGGGGCGGTCGGGGTCACGCGCATAAGCTAGTGTCTCTTGATGGGCCACTTGAGAAAGGCGATAATGTGTTTCAGCCTGGGGCTGGAATGACGACATTCTGTTTTTTCCCGGGCTATGAGCGCCTATGGACGACGTGGGAAGTGTCACGTTAGAGCAGAGATCCTTAGTAAATGATAGAGATGGCAAAGAAGTTCCAGAAATGGTCAGACAGGCCACTTCCTGTAAAGGAATCTCTCAGGTTTTGACCTGCCATTTGAGTTCTGTTATACTCACAGACACCATTCAAACAGTTTTAGAAAATTTAGGGTGTTTTCTATCCATATGTAATAAGTATATGCATATTCTAGTTACTGAGTAGGAGTGGTAACCAGATTAAATCGGGTATGTTTTTTATCCAGCCGTGTCAATGCTGCCCCCTAGCCCTAACAGGTTAAATGCTGAGCCGTAGTCAATGAACAGTATTCCTACTTAGGTATTCCTTTTGTCCAGATGGGATAGGGCAGTATGCAGTGTCATGGCGATTGCGTCGTCTGTGGACCTGTTGGGGCGGTATGCAAACTGAAGTGGGTCCTGATTTCCTGTAGACCCTACCACATACGTCTCGTGTCTGAGATGTTGAATTGCGACTCCACTTTGTCCCTGTACTGTCGTTTCGCTTGTTTGATTGCCATGCGAAGGGAATAACTACACTGTTTATATTCAGTCATATTCCCAGTCCTCTTTCCATGTTTAAATGCGGTGGATCGCGCTTTCAGTTTTGCGCGAATGCCACCATCCATCCACGGTATCTGGTTAGGGTAGGTTTTAATAATCACAGTGGGTACAGCATCTCCAATGCACTTCTTTATAAACGCACTCACCGAGTCAGCGTATAGGTCGATGTTGTTCTCTGAGGCTGACTGGAACATATTCCAGTCCGCGTGATCAAAACAATCTTGAAGCATGGCTTCCGATTGGTCGGACCAGCGTTGAATGGTTCTCGTCGGAGCATGATGATGTCGTGGTCGGATTTGCCGAAGGGAATGTACACAGCTGTGACTATAACTGACGAGAATTCTCTTGGTAGGTAAAATGGCTGGCAATTGATTGTAATTCTAGGTCGGGTGAGCAGAATGACTTGAGTTCCTGTATGTTATGATTACACCATGAGTCGTTAATCATGAAGCATACACCCCCGCCCTTCCTCTTCCCAGAGAGGTGTTTATTTCTGTCGGCGCGATGCATGGAGAAGCCCGGTGGCTGAACCGATTCAGACAACATATCCCGAGAGAGCCATGTTTCTGTGAAACAGAGAATGTTACAATCTCTGATCTCTCTCTGGAAGGCAAACCTTGCTCGAATTTCATCTACCTTGTTGTCAAGAGACAAGACATTGGCTAGTAGTATACTCGGGAGCTGTGGGCGATGTGTACGTCTACGGAGCCTGACCAGGTGGCCACTATCAGTTTCACACACATCCATGTGTTTTATGGGAAAAACCATAGCCTATATATCAGGGATGTCCCCCCCCCCCCCCCTTTTGAAAGCCCTCAGTGTAACGGTCGTCGTAAGGAGTGGACCAAAATGCAGCGGGTATATTGATCATCTTCTTTATTTTATTAACCTGTTATGGATAGGGGGCAGTATTTTCACGGCCGGATAAAAAACGTACCCGATTTAATCTGATTATTACTCCTGCCCAGAAACTAGAATATGCATATAATTATTAGCTTTAGATAGAAAACACTCCAAAGTTTCTAAAACTGTCCAGTGTCTGTGAGTATAACAGAGACACAGTCCCGAGACTGTGAGTATAACAGAACTCATTTGGCAGGCCAAAACCTGAGAAGATTCCTTACAGGAAGTGCCGTCTCTGACCATTTCTTGGGCTTCTACACTCTCTTTATTGAAAACTGAGGATCTCTGCTGTAACGTGACACTTCCTACGGCTCCCATAGGCTCTCAGAAGGCGGCAAAAAGCTGAATGATGTCTTTGCAGGCCCTGGCTGAAAAACACTAGCACATTTAGATAGTGGTCGAACAGAGACTGGAGGCGCGTGCACGAGGCGACACCATGTTTTTATTATTTCGTCTTAGAGCGAAAACAACGACTCCCGGTCGGAATATTATCGCTTTTTTTACGAGAAAAATAGCATAAAAATTGATTTTAAACAGCGGTTGACATGCTTCGAAGTACGGTAATGGAATATTTAGAATTTTTTTGTCACGAAACGCGTCGGGCGCGTCACCCTTCGGATAGTGTCTTGAACGCACAAACAAAACGCCGCTATTTGGATATAACTATTGATTATTTTGAACCAAACCAACATTTGTTATTGAAGTAGAAGTCCTGGGAGTGCATTCTGACGAAGAACAGCAAAGGTAATCCAATTTTTCTTATAGTAAATCTTAGTTTGGTGAGGGTCAAACTTGGTGGGTGTCAAAATAGCTAGCCTGTGATGGCGAGCTATCTACTCAGAATATTGCGAAATGTGCTTTCACCGAAAAGCTATTTTAAAATCGGACACCTCGATTGCATAAAGGAGTTCTGTATCTATAATTCTTAAAATAATTGTTATGTTTTTTGTGAACGTTTATCGTGAGTAATTTAGTAAATTCACCGGAAGTGTTCGGTGGGAATGCTAGTTCTGAACGTCACATGCTAATGTAAAAAGCTGTTTTTTGATATAAATATGAACTTGATTGAACAAAACATGCATGTATTGTATAACATAATGTCCTAGGCATGTCATCTGATGAAGATCATCAAAGGTTAGTGCTGCATTTAGCTGTGGTTTTGTTTTTTGTGACATTATATGCTAGCTTGAAAAATGGGTGTCTGATTATTTCTGGCTGGGTACTCTGCTGACATAATCTAATGTTTTGCTTTCGCTGTAAAGCCTTTTTGAAATCGGACAGTGTGGTTAGATAAAGGAGAGTCTTGTCTTTAAAATGGTGTAAAATAGTCATATGTTTGAAAAATTGACGTTTTGGGATTTTTGAGGAATTTGTAATTCGCGCCACGCCTATCATTGGATAGTGGAGCAGGTGTTCCGCTAGCGGAACGTCTAGATGTAAGAGGTTAAAGAAAAACACTTTAAACAAAACAAACGACGAAAACAGTCCCGTAAGGTGCACAGACTATACAGGAAACAACCACCCACAAACACAAGTGAAAAACGAACACACTAAAATATGGCCTCCAATTAGAGACAACGACAACCAGCTGCCTCTAATTGGAGGTCATTGACAAAACTAACATAGAAATAGAAAACTAGAATAAACATAGAAATAGAACATAAATCAAAACCCCGAAACACACAAAACAAACACGCCCTGACCAAACTACAATAACAAATAACCCCTTTTACTGGTCAGGACGTGACACTCAGATCAATTCCTTGTTTTTCTGTCAGTGTTTCAACTTACTGTTGATAGTTACAATAGTAGAATACACAAGGTGCAATTTCAAACTTTGGTTGTGCATCAACAGATTTTCTCTTATGTCAGTCACTGATAGTCAGTCAATTACAGTAACATTTTGTCGTGTCTTTGGCTATGCCGGATTAAGTGATATGACATGCTAACCTATAAAATCCTTTCTCTGTAATTAATATTACCTGATTAAGCTAATCATGTAAATGTAATTAACTAGAAAGTTGGGGCACCACGGAAGAACGTTTATAGAGCCGTTATCTTCCGAATAAACTCTTAAAATACTTAGTAATACTTTACATCGGTAGCAGTCAATATTAACCCTTATCTTATTTTCAGTCTCATAATGAAAGTTGTAAATTCTTGGCTATCTTCACGAACCCTGGCTAACAAGTTGAATCAGCAATACCAAATTGGGTTTAATTATTTATTTACTAAATACCTAATCACACAGAATTACATATACACAGAATACAAATGATGTCATACAGAAAACGTCCTGGTGGACGGCACCTGTATGAAAGCTGGTTACACAAAGGAAAGGGGGTTGGGCTTGAATGAAAGAGCGGGAAGACTTAGGAACGAAGAAACAGCAGCTATGCTATCGTAAATACATTATCTTATGCATTCTAAATTACCGCCCATTTGTAAAAGGAAAATGCAATAAATATTTACTCTGAGCTGCGCTTCGGTAGATTGGTCGTAGATGCTGGCCGGGTTGGCCAACAGATCTTCCTGTCCTCGGAAGAATGTCTCTGGTGGTAAATTGGATACGTGGTGGTATCTTCGTCCGTCTGTTAGACTGGATCTGTCGTCCGTCCTTTCCTAGCCCCCGTCTACAGCGGCCGCTGCTAACTCAACGGCTAGGAAGTATCACTTCTGTAGTGAATAAGCTCAAAGTTCATACCATTCGCCACCAAAGCTCACGCCGAGGTTGGCTTAGTTCTGTACTTGACGTGTGTCCTTCTAACGTAGAGGCTGCAGACCTCACGTACTGGAACAACATGGTTATCTTTTCATCAAAGGCTTATATAGTGGAGAGGGGGAAGGAGGTGTTTCATCGTTTATAACCCCTGTCTCTTCACAGGGGTGGACCACTGATCAAGCTGGGCACTTTCCTTATGAAAACCCAATTCTCTCATTTGGAAGCTAAAATTACATTTAATCTCCTACCAAACAATTTCAATATCAAACATTTCAATTGCATAACAATTCCATGTTACTCTGATAACTAGAGGGTGTATACTTTCTCAGGTACAGTTTATGTCGTCCTGTCATCAGTCATAATGTCTCAGATGACAACCGAACTGACATACATACTCATTACGTTCCAAAGCATATTTCCAACTGGTTTTATTACCAAAATATGGTTCCTTTTCCCCATTTGTTTGATGTTCCCAGACTCTCTATATTTAACACAGGCTATTCAAGTCCTTCAGTAGGGTCAGAGAGGGGAAGGGAGAAAGGTATTTATGGGGGGGGGGGTCATAAACCTTACCCACAGGCCAACGTCATGACAATTTTTATATTACTTAGTTAGTTTAGCAATCTAAACTTATTATCATGGTCGAATTACCCCCCATTTGATTTTGTTAGTCAGTCTCACTCAGATATCATATAAGAAAACTGCCAACAATTCTCTCCACACTATGGCTAAATGTGTAGAATTGCACAAATTTAACAAAAACAATTGAAATGTCTCTTCACTGTCAAGAGGGGGGCCACTAAAATGTTTTGCTCGCTGTGTGTGTGTGTGTGTGTGTGTGTGTGTGTGTGTGTTTGTGTGTGGTTATGGATGTGGGTAAGCAGACCCGCGAGCCACTGCGGCCCCTCATGATGAGATCAGATTTTTGTGGCCTCGTAGTTGTGTAGAAATTATCCAACCATTATGTAGAAATTATGTTAAATAATATTAAACTATATTCATCAATCTGACTCCATTATTATATGAATGCTATAGGCCCATAATCGTATCCAGTTGGTATAGCCAAGGTTGTGGGCCTTGCGTCACCACTTGGAATACTATAAGATGCATGTGTCTAGGTTTATCGTTAAGCAATTATTAAGATGCTAAGGAACAAGGAGCTAATATCTTGCAATCAATGTCCTAGTATTAAATGATTGAGTTAACCTTAGCTCAGACATGCACAGAGACCAAGAATATGAATATTGTGTAATTAACAACTACCAATAGACCTAAGTTATGGGCATATAGTCAATCAAATAATTATTCTGTAAAACGAGGAATGCATTTGCTCAATTAATTAATATAATTTATTTGTCACAAAAGAATTGACACTCAAAACAATTCAAGTGTACATGAAATACATGATACATAACAGAATAACACACAGTAAATTACTATCCCGAATAGGCTAAGACTTAACGTGGTTACCTGTGTCTGATACACACAGGAGCTTGGTAGCAAGTTCTCAAAGTGTGAGCGAGTTCACTGCCCTTTTAACCTACTTCAAGCAGGAGAACACCCCGAACCTGAATTAACATCTCTTAGCACTGTGCTAGGGAAAAATAAAGACAGGTAAACACACCCAGATTCTAATCTGATCCTCTCAATTTGAATGTTCTGACCAGACAGGGATGTGCCTGATAACCAGTCAACCCAACATACAATTTCAATCCACTCACTTTAAAATACATCAACCAGAAAACATACAATGCAATAAGACATCAAAATATGCAGATCTTTACCAGTTCTTGAAACAAACCAAGCACAACAATTTAATTCACACAGTAACATTAATTTAGTCAATTCAAGTTTTCATCAGTCATCACACCTCTCCAGGCTTCAGTGACCCCAAGACTTCTCTTCCCCCAGACTGCCACGGCGAAAGTGTGACTCTCTCCTGTGAGATGCAAATAAAGCCATCCATTCAGACAACGCTAAATTGAATCAACACACTAGGCTGGCATCAGCAAGTCATCTTCTCTCATTCTTTCACTACAGCCTCACCCCCTTCCAAGTTTGCCACCCCTGCTATACATGGTCCATATTATCAGGCAGGTGTGCTATTAGCAATAAGCACTGGATATCATAAGGTGAATGCACCAATTTGTAAGTCGCTCTGGATAAGAGCGTCTGCTAAATGACTAAAATGTAAAATGTAAAATGCATTATCATCTGTAGCACAACTGATACAGCATAATGGCTAAATAAATAGGCAGATTAGCTAGATCCCAAACTTTAAACATGATTAGCAACATATTGATGACTTGAATATCCCCAAAAACTTGTAGGCCTACATGTTACAATTGACCTGTGTTACATTTAGCCATGGTCTCCCCTATGCAGTCACAGCAAATTACGCACTTAACTAAGCTGATGTAATCCGTTTTAGTATAATTAAATGAGGTAGCGATGGAAAGCTGGAATCCCCCTCTTTTTAACACAGGCCATCAAAACTGCTTTCAAAAGTGTTTTTCCCGCGATTGCTTTAAGAAATGTTATGCATTGACTGCTAATTAGAACGCATGGTTCTCTCCCTGTTGCACTCACAACGTGAATGCGTCTCGAAAGGAATATTTATTTCTCAAATGGAACGCACAATGACAAGCTGGCTAGGTAAATAGGTAAATTATTCTACAATGGGGTTGTCTGATTTTGCTGTGTAAGAAGCCTTATATACAGTGGGGTCTGAAATTGACATCCTTGATAAAGATGAGACATAATTATAGTTTAAAAAAAAAACTTTATTTAACTAGGCAAGTCACTTAAGAACAAATTCTTATTTACAATGATGGCCTACGACCTAACCCTACCCCGGCCGACGCTGGGCCAATTGTGCGCAGCCCTATGGGACTCCCAATCACGGGCGGTTGTGACACAGCCTTGAATCGGACCAAGGTCTGTAGTGACGCATCTACCACTGAGATGCAGTGCCTTAGACCGCTGCGCCACTCAGGAGCAATGACTGTATAAAATAAATAATTCAAATACTGAGCTATATTGTATGAAAGAAAATGGGAAATTATATAATTTTATATTAACACAATTTCTCAGAGAAAGCGATTTTGTTTAACAAGTAATAAAAAAAAATCCCCAAAAGGTATGATTCAAAATTATTGACACCTCTAAAGATTCTTGTAAATAAAGTCAAAAGTTTAGTATTTGGTCCCATATTCTTAGCACACAATGACTACATCAAGTTTTTGGCATTTGCAGTTAGTTTTGGTTGTGTTTCAGATTGTTTTGTGCCCAATAGAAATGAATGGTAAATAATGTATTATCATTTTGCTGTTACTTTTATTGTAAATAGGAATATAACATGTTTCTAAACCCCTCTACATTAATGTGGATAATCCTAAACCTCATGATTACGGATAATCCTGAATGCATTGTGAATAATCATTAGTGAGAAAGTTGCAGAGGGTCAAAGATCAAACCCCCAAGACATGCTAACCTCCCCTGTCATTGGTAATGGCGAGAGGTTAGCATGACTTGGGGGTATGATCTTTGACCATCTAACTTTCTCACTCATCATTTTTCACGATTCATTCACAGTGATCCTTAATCATTCATTACACTGCCAAAGTTGATGTAAAGAAGTAACATTTGATGTGAATGGGTCTATATACTGTATGAATTTTATGTAAGATGTAGCCTAAGTTGTACCACTGTTTTATAGATGCGATGGTGCTGGATGAACCGCAGGACAGCCAAGGACCAAGACAGAAGAACCATCAAATCAGCCGCAGCAAAACTTTGAACATTGTGTTACTGGGACAGGCAGGCGCTGGGAAGAGCGCAAGTGGAAACACAATCATGGAGGGAAATCCTGTTTTTAAATCATATCGAAGTTCTGTACCTGTTACAAACAAGTATCAGGCAGAACAGAGGCAGATGTCAGGGACAGATGTGAGGGTCATTGATACCCCAGACTTCTTCTATCACAATGTTGACACACAATCAGACGCACATTTTACAAAATGCAAAGATTACTTGAGTGATGAGTATGTGTGCTTGTTGGTGATTAAAATTGGCAGATTCACGAAGGGTAAGAGAGAGATATTAAACCAGTTGGAAGATGCCTTTGATAGTAAAATCAGAGAGAAAACTATTGTCCTCTTTACTCATGGAGAGGACCTGAAAAATATGAACATAGAGATGTTTATCCAGTCAGACCATCATCTTGAACAGATAGTTGAGCTCTGTGGGAACAGGTACCATGTGTTCAGAAACACTGACCCAGACGGTCATCAGGTGATGGAGCTGATGGAGAAGATCTGCAAAGTTAAAGGCCTTGAGCAGTGTTTCCCAGAGTTAAATGAGGCTGGGAGAAAACAATCTAATAAGACCCAAGACTCCCAACCAAAGGTAAATGAATCTAAAAGTTGCATATTACAGTAACTTTGATTATGTTAACAAAGATGAATTACATGTCACCAATGATTGTTTTAGGTCACTTTTGTGTGTCCTTGTGACTAAAAGCTCCAAGTTTGAATATTTCCAAAGTTTTGTATTGGTGATACATTTTTACTGTGCTGTGTATTATACTGTCTTTCCATTTATTGAATATACATCACCATGCATTTCTAGTGTTGTATAACGCTACTGACAGACATACAGATTTAATTTTCAGGGTTCCGAGGTAAAACAGATTAACATTATCCTGCCAAGATCATTTAAAAAAATGTAATTTCATGTAATGTAATGCATATACTGTAATGCAAATAGGCAAATTTTAATCAATAGCTCAATCTTTACTTGTTTTTTTAAAATGAGGTTTGCTTATCATATGAATTATGCTTTTTGACTACAGGAATTCATTCATATTGACATCTTTAGTCACACAAGAATTCCAGTACATTTATTTACGTAAGTAAATGTGTTAATTCATATTAAGTTGTTTGTTGATGATCAGGTTTGATAACCCTGAGAACTTGGAAGCACTGACCTTGATCTCTACACATAAGCATGCAAATAAAATTATCTGAAAATATACTGTTAATGTTTATGCATTTGCTTTGTGTAATAGCAGCAGTCTTGGAAGCTAAGAAGTAACATTGTCTATATAATAATAATAATAATAATAATAATAATAATAATAATAATGGAGGGGATTCATACAGCGATTTTCCAGGTGCTCCAAATGTTTCTGCTGGGGGAACTGCATCTCACCAACCTTGGTCTAGGAAGGGTTATATTTATATTTATATATTTCAGGGAAAACAAACTCCTTGAACAATTTATTCATCAAATCAATAGAAAATCAAACCACAGGTTTCAGTGCAGTGCTCAGGTTGTGGTGGTGCTCATCCATCTTACATGAGGAGTACCAGCATCTAAATATAAAAAGTACCGGCACCCAAAAAAACCTACCAGCACCTTTTTCAATCCCCTTCAAGCACTGGTTCATGCCATATTCAAATGCTAGTCAGAACTAGGAATCCCTGAAATTTCCGACATGCCAACTGGTTGAATGCGGCACGTGTATAACTACAACCAGTTAGAAAGTTGAGTTTCCTAGTTCAGGTAGTGAGGTCAGTACCGGTGCATCAACGCTGGAACCGAGAGACTGAAAAACACGTATCTCAAGGCCATCAGACTGTTAAACAGCCATCACTAGCCAGCCTCCACCCAGTAACCTGCCCTGAAAATAGTCACTGTCACTAGCCGACTACCACCTGGTTACTCATCACAGCACCTTAGAGGCTGCTGCCCTATGTACATAGACATGAAATCTCTGGTCACTTTAATAATGGAACACTGGTCACTTTAATAATGTTTACATACTGTTTTATCAATTTCATATGTACAGTTGAAGTCGGAAGTTAACATACACTTAGGTTGGAGTCATTAAAACTCATTTTTCAACCAACCAATTTCTTGTTAACAAACTACAGTTTTGGCAAGTCGGTTAGGACATCTACTTTGTCCATGACACAAGTAATTTTTCAAACAATTGTTTACAGACAGATTATTTAACTTGAACTCACTGTATCACAATTCCAGTGGGTCAGAAGTTTACATACACTAAGTTGACTGTGCCTTTAAACAGCTTGGAAAATTCCAGAAAATGACGTAATGGCTTTAGAAGCTCCTGATAGGCTAATTGACATCATTTGAGTCAATTGGAGGTGTACCTATGGATGAATTTCAAGGCCTACCTTTAAACTCAGTGCCTCTTTGCTTGAAATCATGGGAAAATCAAAATAAATAAATCTGGTTTATCCTTGGGAGCAATTTCCAAACGCCTGAAGGTATCACGTTCATCTGTACAAACAATAGTACGCAAGTATAAACACCATGGGACCACGCAGCCATCACACCGCTCAGGAAAGAGACGCGTTCTTTCTCCTAAAGATGAACATACTTTGTGCCGAAAAGTGCAAATCAATCCCAGAATAACAGCAAAGGACCTTGTGAAGATGCTGGAGGAAACAGGTACAAAAGTATCTATATCCACAGTAAAACGAGTCCTGCTGCAGCAGGGACTGGTGCACTTCACAAAATAGCTGGCATCATGAGGCAGGAAAATTATGTGGATATATTGAAGCAACATCTCAAGACATCAGTCAGGAAGTTAAAGCTTGGTTACAAATGGGTCTTCCAAATGGACAATGGCCCAAAGCATACTTTCAAAGTTGTGGCAAAATGGCTTAAGGACAACAAAGTCAGGGTATTGGAGTGGCCATCACAAAGCCCTGACCTCAATTCCATAGAAAATTTGTGGGCAGAACTGAAAAAGCGTGTGCGAGCAAGGAGGCCTACAAACCTGATTCAGTTACACCAGCTCTGTCAGGAGGAATGGGCCAACATTCACCCAACTTATTGTGGGAAGCTTTTGGAAGGCTACTGAAACATTTGACCCAAGTTAAACAATTTAAAGGCAATGCTACCAAATACTAATTGAGTGTATGTAAACTTCTGACCCACTGGGAATGTGATGAAAGAAATAAAAACTGAAATAAATCATTCTCTCTACTATTATTCTGACATTTCACATTCTTCAAATAAAGTGGTAATCCTAACGGACCTAAAACAGGGAATTTTTACTAGGATTAAATGTCAGGAACTGTCAAAAACTGAGTTTAAATGTATTTGGCTAAGGTGTATGTAAACTGCCAACTTCAACTGTATATTGTCATGGCTTTCGTAAGGATCGGACCAATACGCAGCGTGATCGTAGTTCCACATCTTTCATTAAATAGTGAAACTAATGCTATAAACAATAAACTTGGAATACAAAATAAGAAAGCTGTGACGCAGAGCAGGCATACACTATTCACAAAATGTATCACTCAACTTAAATATGGCCTCCAATTAGAGACAAAGACAACCAGCTGTCTCTAATTGGAGGTCATGCCAAACAAAACTAATCTAGAAATACAAAAACAGACAAACGCCCCCTGTCACGCCCTGACCTACTCTACCATAGAAAATAACAACTACTATGGTCAGGACGTGACAGTACCCCCCCCCAAAGGTGCGGACTCTGACCGCACCTACAAAAAAAATTAAAATAAACAACAACCCCCCCCCCCCCCCCCCCCCCCCCCCCACAAAAAAAACACAACACAAAGGGAGGGTAGGGTGGGTGACAAATGTCTATGGCGGCGGCTCTGGTTCCGGGCGTAGTATCCCCACCGCCCGCTGATCCCTCTGCTTCTGTATGTCCGGAGGAACCAGACCATGCATCATCGTCGGAAGCTTCGGACCGCCAACCGCCGCTGAAGACTCTGGGCTAAAGGCCGCCGCTGAAGGCTCTGGGCTGCAGACTGCCGCTGAAGGCTCTGGGCTGCAGACCGCCGCTGAAGGCTCTGGGCTAGGGATGCGCACTGGAGGTTCGATGCGTGGGACTGGCATAGGTGGCGCCAGACTGGTAACACGCACCTCAGGTTGAGTGCGGGGAGCAGGAACAGGACACCCCGGACTGGGCAGGCGCACTGGAGGCCTGATGTGTGGGACTGGCATAGGAGGCGCCAGACTAGTAACACGCACCTCAGGGCGAGTGCGGGGATCAGGCACAGGACGTACAGGGCTATGGAGGTGCACTGGAGGGAGAGTGCGAGGAGCAGGCACAGGACGTACTGGGCTATGGAGGCGCACTGGAGGGAGAGTGCGAGGAGCAGGAATCGGTCTCACCGGACTGGGGAGACGCACTAAGGGTCGAGTGCTCACTGCAGGCACTGGCTGTACCGGGTTATGGCTGCGCACTGAAAGGAGAGTGCGAGGAGCAGGCACAGTACGTACTGGACTATGGAGGCGCACTGGAGGGAGAGTGCGAGGAGCAGGCACAGGACGTACTGGACCGCGGATGCGCACTGGAGGCGCATCCGCAGACCACGTGTATGGCGTTGCTTGGGCGAGCGGTTTGCTGATGTCATCGTGGTGAACAGAGTGCCCCATGGTGGCGGTGGTATTATGGTATGGGCAGGCATAAGCTACGAACAACAAACACAATTGCATTTTATTGATGGCAATTTGAATGCACAAAAATACCGTGACGAGATCTTGAGGCCCATTGTGAGGCCCATTTTTTTACGGTATCTGTGACTAACAGATGCATATCTGTACTCTCAGTCATGTGAAATCCATAGATTAGGGCCTAATGAATTTATTTCAACTAAGTGATTTCCTCATATCAACGGTAACTTAGTAAAATCAATGAAATAGTTGCATGTTGGGTTTATATTTTTGTTCAGTATATATATATATATATATATATATATATATAGTACCAGTCAAAAGTTTGGACACACTTCAAGGGTTTTTCTTTATTTTTACTATTTTCTACATTGTAGAATAATAGTGAAGACATCAAAACTATGAAATAACACATATGGAATCATTTAGTAACCAAAAAGGTTTAAACAAATCAAAATATATTTGATTTTAGATTATTCAAAGTAGCCACCCTTTGCCTTGATGACAGCTTTCCACACTCTTGGCATTCTCTCAACAAGCTTCACCTGGAATGCTTTTCCAACAGTCTTGGAGTTCCCACATATGCTGAGCACTTGTTGGCTGCTTTTCCTTCACTCTGCGGTCCAACTCATCCCAAACCATCTCAATTGGGTTGAGGTCGGGTGATTGTGGAGGCCAGGTCATCTGATGCCGCACTCCATCACTCTCCTTCTTGGTCATGTAGTCCTTTCATAGCCCGGAGGTGTGTTGGGTCATTGTCCTGTTGAAAAAAAAATGATAGTCAGACTAAGCGCAAACCAGATGGGATGGCGTATCGCTGCAGAATGCTGTGGTAGCCATGCTGGTTAAGTGTGCCTTGAATTCTAAATAAATCACAGACAGCGTCACCAGCAGAGCACCATCACACCTCCTCCTCCATTCTTCACAGTGGGAACCACACAGGCGGAGATCATCCGTTCACCTACTCTGCGTCTCACAAAGACACAGCGGTTGGAACCAACATTTTTCTATTTGGACTCATCAGACCAAAGAAAAGATTTCCACCGATCTAATGTCCATTGCTCATGTTTCTTGGCCCAAGCAAGTCTCTTATTCTTATTGGTGTCCTTTAGTAGTGGTTTCTTTGCAACAATTCGACCATGAAGGCCTGATTCACGCAGTCTCCTCTGAACAGTTGATGTTGAGATGTGTCTGTTACTTGAACTCTGTGAAGCATTTATTTGGGCTGCAATCTGAGTTGCAGTTAACTCTAATGAACGTATCCTCTGCAGCAGAGGTAACTCTGGGTCTTCCTTTCTTGTGGCTTTCCTCATGATAGCCAGTTTTGTCATAGCGCTTGATGGTTTTTGCAACTGCACTTGAAGAATTTTGAAGTATTGTCTATAAATCTTTTTGAATGTAGCAGGACATTGATTTGAGTTGCTAAGATATTTTTTTGGGTTGTGTTGTTTACTACTGTACTGTATTGTCCTGCAGTTTGTTTTTTAAATGGTATATAATGTACTCCTAAATGAAAATAAAACAACAATGATACTGTTGCATGGCGTCATATCCTGATGGGAACAGTTGACATACACCCTACCACCAGAGGACAGCCTAACGCCTCAAATAACAGTTGAAGGGCCTTGGTTTGTAGGGACCCCTGAATCCCTCCCAAATAACACCTTATTCCCTATATAGTGCACTACTTTTGACCTGGGCCCATAAAGCTCTGGTCAGAAGTAGTGCATTATGTAGGGAATATGGTGGAATTTGGAACGTCGTACTTGAGTATGTTCATTAGATCAGGCATTATGCATTATGAATGCAGTAGTCATTTTCCAGGAACAGACAGCAAAGGGCGGTAGAGACAACAAAATAAAGTTAGACTAAGGAAGAGAAAGGTGAGAGGGAAAGACAGGTCAGGATTTCATAGCCTTACCCAAACTCAGAGAAGGACTCAATTAGACATGATTGACTCAGTCAGGTCATATTTATCAACATATGAGTTGTACTAGATTTGATAGATGGTGAAAGGCAAGGCGTGTTCATTATACTGCTGAATAGAGTATAACTTATGAAGTCAGGTAGGACTGGTTAAGTGGAGGCCTAGATGTACTTCTTAGCATTAGGAGCCTTTCAACTGTTCTAGCTATGGATGCGCTATTGACTGTGTTCAGAAACATTCACTTTGTTCTGGTTGTAACTAGGTAAGTATTTTATGACTGTAGACTGTCACCATGGTAACCCAGTTTCATCTTAAATAGATTATATATTTGTTGTTGATTTATTAAGGACTCAGTTGTGTGATTGTGAGGGCTCATATATTAAATAATCAGAAGGACTGATAATGTAACACAAAATTACTTTTTGTCTGTGATTGATTAGTGTTTGTTATGTCGTATGAGGCTCCAATGACATCCCTGTAATTCATGTTTGTCCTGCCACAGTGGGGACAGGGAAGTGACAGTGAAGTGTTGTCAATGAGTTGCCATGATGGTCCATCTGTCATTTATAACACTGGTCCCAGATCAGAACAGCAGAACAGCATGGGGCTTGGGTTGATATTTTAGTTTATTTGGGGAGAGGAGGGGTGGGAATAACAAAAATATGATATTGCCATATGTAAAGTGTAATAACTTAGTCTGACTATACCAGTTCACACCCTAAAAGAAGACAATGTTCACATGTAGTCAGTCCATGAAGAGGTATTACGATTATGTGGACAGCTATTCTGCTGTACAATTACAAACTGCAGCAACTACACACTTGGTAAACATTGAGTTAACCTCTATGGGATCTGTATCCCCCCGCGGAACAGTTGAGCTAACGTAGGCTAATGTGATTAGCATGAGGTTGTAAGTACAAACAAAAAAAATCCCAGGACATAGACATATCTGATATGGGCTTAAATTCTTGTTAATCTAACTGCACTGTCCAATTTACAGTAGCTATTACAGTGAAAGAATACCATGCTATTGTTTGAGGAGAGTGCACAATTCTGAACTTGAAAATGTATTAATCAACCAATTAGGCACATTTGGGCAGTCTTGATACAACCTTTGGAACAGATATGCAACGGTTCATTGGATCAGTCTAAAACTTTGCACATACACTGCTGCCATCTAGTGGCCAAAATCTAAATTGCGCCTGGGGTGGAATAATACATTATCGTCTTTCTCTTGCATTTCAAAGATGATGGTCCAACAAAAACAAAAACAAAAATCTAAGTTTTTTTCTTTGTATTATCTTTTACCAGATCTAATGTGTTGTATTCTCCTACATTAATTTCACATTTCCACAAACTTCAAAGTGTTTCCTTTCAAATGGTATCAAGAATATGCATATCCTTGTTTCAGGTCCTGAGCTACAGGCGGTTAGATTTGGGTATGTCATATTAGGCGAAAATTGAAAAAAAGGGTCGGATCCTTGACTGAAATCAGGCTTTATTGTATCTGCTTTATCTTGTGTCAAAATGTCCTGGTTCAATTATCTTCCGTTTCAGAGAAAATTTTGCGTCAAATTTGCAGTAACTACAAAATCCAAGGAAAAACCAAGGCAAACAGCAGTAAGTGAAGTTACCAAGTCAAGTTATCAAGTGAAGTTACTGGACTCTGGCTTTGTTCCATCGTGTTTGACCGAAGTTAAAGCAGTTTTCCCTGGTATTCTCTCGGGTTCCGAGTTCAAGCCATCCCGATCAAGACACACACCCTCACACACACACCATGAGACAGCCAGGGATCCAGTTATCACCACAATAATCATGGCACAATCCTGCAGGAAAAATTATGGTTGAACTCACGTTGAACAACAAATACCCAGATGACGGTAAGAAAGATAACAAATGACAGCATTTTAATGATAGTTATACAAAGTAAAATATTTCTTTATAGTATTAACACTCTCTGTGATGAAATAGATCTTACCGTATGGTGAACAAATGCTTGAAAGTTACTACAATACAACATTCAAAACATGAAAACATGAAACACAGGTAGAACTCTCAAATTGTTTCCATCAAACCAGAAAAACAACAAGAAAGTTTGACCAACACATTTAGATTTTAAATAGTGCACTTCGCTTTTGCATTACCCATATAGTTGTTTAAGGTCATACAAAAGGCACAGGGCAGTTTCAGCATTTTAGGGTTCATAGGGCAGATCAGTGGTCATGGTTGATATGCAAAAAACATGACTTCATAATGAGATAAAACAATGCATTATCACTTATCAACCTACAACATATTTGGCTGGACAACAAAATAATCTTTATTTCACTTTTCTAAAATTCACTGTTTGTGTTCACTGCTCTTTGTCTTTGTAGGGCAGTTCAGGTGGCTGCCCTGCCCTTAGTCTGCCTCCTGTCCCTCATATCAACATGTTTACACCGTCCTGAAACCAATGGCACTATACGTTGCTTAAACCTGTTCTGCCAGTTCATGTCCTTAAAGAAAACGTTCCAATGTGGATAGCCAAAAAGATAAGATACACTACATGACCAAAAGTATGTGGACACCTGCTAGTCGAACATCTCATTCCAAAAACATGGGTATTAATATGGAGTTGGTCACCCCTTTGCTGCTATAACAGCCTTTCCACTAGATGTTGGTACATTGCAGTGGGGACTTGCGTCCACTTAGCCACAAGAGCATTAGTGAGGTCGGGCACTGATGTTGGGTGATTAGGTCTGGCTCGCAGTCAGCGTTCCAATTCATCCCAAAGGTGTTTGATGGGGTTGAGGACAGGGTTCTGTACAGGCCAGTCAAGTTCTTCTGCACCAATCTATACAAACCATTTCTGTATGGGCCTCGCATTCTGCATGGAGGCATTGTCATGCTGGAACAGGAAAGGGCCTTCCCCAAACTGTTGCCACATAGTTGGAAGCAGAGAATCGTTTATAATATCATTGTATGCTGTAGCGCTAAGATTTCCCTTCACTGGAACTAAGGGGACTAGCCCGAACCATGAAAAACAGCCCCAGATCATCTTTCCTCCTCCACCAAACTTTACAGTTGGCACTATGTATTGGGACAGGTAGTGTTCTCCTGGCATCTGCAAAACCCAGATTTGTCCGTCGGACTGCCAGATGTTGAAGCATCATTCATCACTACAGAGAACGCGTTTTCACTGCTCCATAGTCCAATGGTGGCTAGCTTTACACCCCTCCAGCCGACGCTTGACATTATGCATGGTGATCTAAGGCTTGTATGCTGCTGCTCGGCCATGGAAACCCACTTCATGAAGCAGCCGATGATTCTTGTGCTGACGTTGCTTCCAGAGACAGTTTGGAACTCAGTAATGAGTGTTGCAACTGAGGACATACGATGTTTATGCACTACACGCTTCAGCACTCGGCGGTCCCGTTCTGTGAATTTATGTGGCATACCACTTCGCGGCTGAGCCGTTGTTGCTCTTAGACGTTTCCTCTTCAGAATAACAGCACTTACAGTTGACCTGGGCAGCTCTAACAGGGCAGAAATTTGACGATCTGACTTGTTGGAAAGGTGGCATCCTATGACGTTGCCACATTGAAAGTCACTGGGCTCTTCAGTATGGCCATTCTACTGCCAATGTTTGTCTGTGGAGATTGCATGTCTGTGTGCTCGATTTTATACACCTGTCAGCAACGAGTGTGGCTGAAATAGCCAAATCCACTAATATGAAGGGGTGTATATATAATTTAAGTCGGAAATCTACATACACTTATGTTGGAGTCATTAAAACTTGTTTTTCAACCACTCCACAAATTTCGTGTTAACAAACTATAGTTTTGGCAAGTCAGTGAGGACATCTACTTTGAGCATGACACAAGTAATTTTTCCAGCAATTGCTTACAGACAGATGATTTAACTTATAATTCACTGTATCACAATTCCAGTGGGTCAGAAGTTTACATACACTAAGTTGACTGTGCCTTTAAACAGCTTGGAAAATTCCAGAAAATGATGTCATGGCTTTAGAAGCTTCTGTTAGGATAATTTACATAATTTGAGTCAATTGGAGGTGTACCTGCGGATGTATTTCAAGGCCTACATTCAAACTCAGTAACTCTTTGCTTGACATCATGGGAAAATCAAAAGAAATCAGCCAAGACCTAAAAAAAAAAAATGGTAGACCTCCACCAGTCTGGTTCATCCTTGGGAGCAATTTCCAAACGCCTGAAGGTACCACGTTCATTTGTACAAACAATAGTACGCAAGTATAAACACAACAGGACCACACAGCCGTCATACCGCTCAGGAAGGAGATGCGTTCTGTCTCCTAGAGATAAACTTACTTTGGTGTGAAAGTGCAAATCAATTCCAGAACAACAGCAAAGGACCTTGTGAAGATGCTGTAGGAAACAGGTACAAAAGTATCTACATCCACAGTAAAACGAGTCCTATATCGACATAACCTGAAAGGCCGCTCAGCAAGGAAGAAGCCACTGCTCCAAAACCGCCATAAAAAAAAGCCAGACTATGGTTTGCGACTGCACATGGGGACAAAGATCGTACTTTTTGGAGAAATGTCCTCTGGTCTGATGAAACAGAAATGCAACTGTTTGGCCATAATGACCATCGTTATGTTTGGAGGGAAAAGGGGGAGGCTTGCAAGCCAAAGAACACCATCCCAACCGTGAAGCACGGGGGTGGCAGCATCATGTTGTGGGGATGCTTTGCTGCATGAGGGACTGGTGCACTTCACAAAATAGATGGCATCATGAGGCAGGAAAATTATGTGGATATATTGAAGCAACATCTCAAGACATCAGTCAGGAAGTTAAAGCTTGGTCGCAAATGGGTCTTCCAAATGGACAATGGCCCCAAGCATACTTCCAAAGTTGTGGCAAAATGTCTTAAGGACAACAAAGTCAAGGTATTGGAATGGCCATCACAAAGCCCTGACCCCCATCCTGTAGAAAATTTGTGGGCAGAACTGAAAAAGCGTGTGCGAGCAGGGAGGCCTGCAAACCTGACTCAGTTACACCAGCTCTGTCAGGAGGAATGGGCCAACATTCACCCAATTTATTGTGGGAAGCTTGTGGAAGGCTACCCGAAACGTTTGACCCAAGTTAAACAATTTAAAGGCAATGCTTCCAAATACTAATTGAGTGTATGTTAACTTCTGACCCACTGGGAATGTGATGAAAGAAATAAAAGCTGAAATGAATCATTCTCTCTACTATTATTCAGACATTTCACATTCTTCAAATAAAGTGGTGATCCTAACTGACCTAAAACAGGGAATTTTTATGAGTATTAAATGTCAGGAATTGTGAAAAACGTAGTTTAAATGTATTTGGCTAAGGTGCATGTAAACTTCCGACTTCAACTGTATAATTTAGTTTACACATTCATTATTCAGGACAGGGTTACTATCAAAGAGATATGTCATATATCTGGTTAGTCCATAACTTGTTTCCTACTTGTAGCAGGGCACATTTACAGGAATGCTTTTCTCTAACCACAAGTCACATGATTTCATGAGAAAATGTTTTTGCAGTGGGGTGTGTAACACAAGTCAAGGTGTCCTTGGATGAATGTCAACAAGGGCATAACAGGCAATTTTAAAATAACAGTTTTAATAAAATCTGATCACACCAATTCATGCCCTTACTAAGTGAAGTTACAGTACTCTGGCTTCATGTTATTATGTTGTGACTGCGGTTTGCCTTGGTATTCTATCGGGCTCTGAGTTCAAGCCATCCTGATCATGACACACACCCTCACACACACACCATGAGACAGCCAGTGATCCAGTTATCATCACAATAAACACGGCACAATCCTGCAGGAAAAATTATGGTTGAACTCACATTGAACCACAAATACCCAGATGATGGTAAGAAAGATAACAAATAAAATACTGTTGGAATGTAGTTAGAACTCTTAAACTGTCTCCGTCAGACAAACAACAGGAAGTTGTTGGATCAACACTTTTTGATTTTAAATAGCGCACTATGCTTTGGCATTACCCATACACAGTACCAGTCAAAAGTTGTTAAACAAATCAAAATATATTCATATTTGAGATTCTTCAAAGTAGCCACCCTTTGCCTTGATGACAGCTTTGCACACTCTTGGCATTCTCTCAACCAGCTTCACCTGGAATGCTTTTCCAACAATCTTGAAGGAGTTCTCGCATATGCTGAGCAGTTGTTGGCTGCTTTTCCTTCACTCTGCTGTGAACTCATCCCAAACCTCATTTGGGTTGAGGTCGGGTGATTGTAGAGGCTAGGTCATCTGATGCAGCACTCCATCCATCTCCTTCTTGGTCAAATAGCCCTTACACAGCCTGGAGGTGTGTTGGGTCATTGTCCTGTGGAAAAACAAATGATAGTCCCACTAAGCGCAAACCAGATAGTATGACGTATCGCTGCAGAATGCCAGCAAAGCAACCCCACACCATCACACCTCCTCCTCCATGCTTCATGGTGGAAACTGCACATGCAGAGATCATCCATTCACCTATTCTGCATCTCACAAAGACACAGCGGTTGGAACCAAAACTCTCAAATTTGGACTTATTAGACCAAAGGACAGATTTCCACCGGTCTAATGTCCATTGCTCGTGTTTTTTGGCCCAAGCAAGTCTTCTTCTTATTGGGGTCCTTTAGTAGTGGTGTCGTTGCAGCAATTCGATCTCCTCTGAACAGTTGATGTTGAGATGTGTCTGTTACTTGAACTCTGTGAAGCATATTTGGGCTGCAATTTCTGAGGCTGGTAACTCTAATGAACTTATCCTCTGCAGCAGAGGTAACTCTTGGTCTTCCTTTCCTGTGGCGGTCCTTATGAGAGCCAGTTTCATCATAGCTTGATGGTTTTTGCGACTCCACTTATGAAGAAAATTTTCCAGATTGACTGACCTTCATGTCTTAAAGTAACAATGGACAGTCATTTCTCTTTGCTTATTTGAGCTGTTCTTGCCATAATATGGACTTGGTCTTTTGCCAAATAGGGCTATTTTCTGTATACCATCCCTACCTTGTCACAACACAACTGATTGGCTCAAACGCATTAAGAAGTAATGACATTCCACAAATTAACTTTTAAGAAGCCACACCTGTTAATTGAAATGCATTCCAGGTGACTACCTCATGAAGCTGGTTGAGAGAATGCCAAGAGCGTGCAAAGCTGTCAAGGCAAAGGGTGGCTACTTTGAAAAATCTCAAATATATTTTGATTTGCTTAACAGTTTTTTGATAACTACATGATTCCATATATGTTTTTTCATGGTGTTGATGTCTTCAATAGTATTCTACAATGTAGAAAATAGTAAAAAATAAAGCAAAACCCTGGAATGAGTAGGTGTGTCCAAACTTTTGACTGGTACTATAGTTGTTTAAGGTCATACAAAGGCTGAGTGCAGTATCAACATTTTACGGGTCATAGGACATGTCGGTGGTCATGGTTGATATGCATAAAACATGACTTCATAATAAGATACAACGCATTATCACTTATCTACCTACAACATATTTGGCTGGACAGCAAAATAAACTTTAAAGACATTTTTCTCAGATTCACTGTATGTGTAAACTGTTCTTTGCCTTTGTAGGTTAGGTCAGGTGGCTGCCCTGCCGTTCCCTTTAGTCTGCCTCCTGTCCCTCATATCAACATGTGTACTCCTTCCTGATAACAATGGCACTGTACTTTGCCTAAACCTGTTGTGCCAGTTCATGTCTTTAAAGATTATAAAAAAATAAAAGGATGGAAAATGACATCGTTATGATAGTTATACAAACCCTTACCCAAAAAACAGGCTTCTGGCAAACAGGAAGTGGATGGCTGCAAACTTTCTACTTTTAAACTCGGACAAAACAGAGATGCTTGTTCTAGGTCCCAAGAAACAAAGAGATCTTCTGTTGAATCTGACAATTAATCTGGATGGTTGTACAGTCGTCTCAAATAAAACTGTGAAGGACCTCGGCGTTACTCTGGACCCTGATCTCTCTTTTGAAGAACATATCAAGACTGTTTCAAGGACAGCTTTTTTCCATCTACGTAACATTACAAAAATCAGAAACTTTCTGTCCAAAAATGACGCAGAAAAATGAATCCATGCTTTTGTTACTTCTAGGCTGGACTACTGCAATGCTCTACTTTCCGGCTACCCGGATAAAGCACTAAACAGACTTCAGTTAGTGCTAAATACGGCTGCTAGAATCCTGACTAGAACCCAAAAAATTTATCATATTACTCCAGTGCTAGCCTCCCTACATTGGCTTCCTGTTAAGGCAAGGGCTGATTTCAAGGTTTTACTGCTAACCTACAAAGCATTACATGGGCTTGCTCCTACCTATCTTTCCGATTTGGTCCTGCCGTACATACCTACACGTACGCTACGGTCACAAGACGCAGGCCTCCTAATTGTCCCTAGAATTTCTAAGCAAACGGCTGGAGGTAGGGCTTTCTCCTATAGAGCTCCATTTTTATGGAATGGTCTGCCTACCCATGTGAGAGAAGCAGACTCAGTCTCAACCTTTAAGTCTTTACTGAAGACTTATCTCTTCAGTAGGTCCTATGATTAAGTATAGTCTGGCCCAGGAGTGTGAAGGTGAACGGAAAGGCTGGAGCAACGAACCGCCCTTGCTGTCTCTGCCTTGCCGGTTCCCCTCTTTCCACTGGGATTCTCTGTCTCTAACCCTTTTACAGGGGCTAAGTCACTGACTTACTGGTGTTCTTCCATGCCGTCCATGGGAGAGGTGCGTCACTTGAGTGGGTTGAGTCACTGACGTGGTCTTCCTGTCTGGGTTGGCGCCCCCCCCTTGGGTTGTGCCATGGCGGAGATCTTTGTGGGCTATACTCGGCCTTGTCTTCGGACGGTAAGTTGGTGGTTGTAGACATCCCTCTAGTGGTGTGGGGGCTGTACTTTGGCAAAGTGGGTGGGGTTATATCCTGCCTGTTTGGCCCTGTCCGGGGGTATCATCGGATGGGGCCACAGTGTCTTCTGATCCCTCCTGTCTCAGCCTCCAGTACTTATGCTGCAGTAGTTTATGTGTCGGGGGGCTAGGGTCAGTCTGTTACATCTGGAGCATTCTCTTGTCTTATCCGATGTCCTGTGTGAATGTAAATATACTCTCTCTAATTCTCTCTTTCTTTCTTTCTCTCGGAGGACCTGAGCCCTAGGACCATGCCTCAGGACTACCTGGCATGATGACTCCTTGCTGTCCCCAGTCCACCTGGCCATGCTGCTGCTCCAGTTTCAACTGTTCTGCCTGCGGCTACGGAACCCTGACCTGTTCACCGGACGTGCTTGTTGCACCCTCGACAACTACTATGATTATTATTATTTGACCATGCTGGTCATTTATGAACATTTTAACATCTTGACCATGTTCTGTTATAATATCCACCCGGCACAGCCAGAAGAGGACTGGCCACCCCTCATAGCCTGGTTCCTCTCTAGGTTTCTTCCTAGGTTTTTGGCCTTTCTAGGGAGTTTTTCCTAGGGAGTTTTTCCTAGCCACCGTGCTTCTTTCACATGCATTGCTTGCTGTTTGGGGTTTTAGGCTGGGTTTCTGTACAGCACTTTGAGATTTCAGCTGATGTACAAAGGGTTATATAAATACATTTGATTTGATTTGATTTGATTTGAAACAGTTGTGGCAAACGTTTGGCCAATTCGTCACAAATTTGCCGCTAGCTCATATTTTCACATACATACGATTGTGAAAAATTGTTGCAGGTTAATTTGCAGCAACTTGTGAACTTCTGGCAAACAATTCTAGGAAACTTGTGGTTTACGTTCTGTTCGCTGCAAACTCAGTATGAATATGCAAATTAGATCAGGTTTTTGGATAATGTTGGTTAAACATTGAAATGTATCTACATAAACCAAATCATATAACTTTAAATTAACTTACTTCAGAGAAAAAAACTAAACATAAATGTAGAAAAATACTAAACATCATGTAGGCCTATTCAATGTCTTTAATAGATAAAAATACATCCAGTACAACTTGAAATCATCATGGTAATGAAGAAAATAGCAAAGACTGGATATTTCACAAATGAATTGTTTAATCTTTTTATGTAGCTACAACGTTTACATGAGAGAAATGTGAACACTATTGGAATGTTGACCTTATGATGTTTAAAGGGACATGTGATAACTGAGCAATAGATTAACCAATTGTAGTTTAAAAGATAACACAATTTTAATAATTACAACAAACTCAAATTAAACCCAGTTCAGAACTATTGCCTTTTTGAGTGAACTTTGGAAATGGAGGCCCCGTGGAAGTCCTTCATCCAAAATTGTTTGAATCCATGCACAGACAAATCAGAAAACAAAATTAAAATGAGCAAACTATATTTTGGTATCTTAAAAAGATAGAAATTGTGTTATGCCTAATAAGGCAATACATATTATTTTTCCAAAATGAATTATTGCTACTCTAAAAAAAATGCTGGGTTAAAAACAACTCAATTTGGGTAATTGACAGCCCAGCGCTGCGTCAATATTAGACAAACACAGCATTGGGTTAATTCAACCCATTGGGTTTGGGTTGTGCTTCTAACCCAGCACTGTGGGTTGAGCGCTTAACCCAACTGTTGGGTAAATCAGACTATATTGCTGAGTTAAAACAACCCAGTGTGTTGGGTTGTGACAAACTCAGCACTTTGGATTGAGGGGTTGACCCAGCAGCTGGGTAATTTATGTTATCCTTGGGTTATTTTCAGGGTCATCCTAATTTCAATTTTGCTTGCATATTTTTTCCTTCTCTACAATCCCACACCCTCCTACATACAATCAAGATACAATGTTGAATTCCAAAAAATGTGGTTTGTCTTAAGTGGTATTAACACCGATCTGTCTATCGGACAGTGCTAGAGATAATCAATAGATATTCACATTCACTGACACACTTTGGCTATCTTAGCTGATAGCACACACACACCATGCTGTTTTGCTATACAATAATGGTCTACATTTGGGTCGAGATAAAACATTACACAGAACATGTGTAAAATATTACATTTGAAAGTCACTCTACTAAGGACATGGAGTAATTACATTTTACTTAACTGCATTTCATTCACAAAGCACTTTACAAAATTCCCAAAATGTAACATTTGTATTTAAAATAAATTGTGATAGAATATAAGCGTACCAGAACACACTTCAGTAGTTGAACTAAAGGCAGACGAGCCACATATAGTGCAGTCGCAAAGTATTTTCCACATTTTGTTATGTTACAGCCTTATTCTGAAAAACATAAATTCTTTCTTTCTTTTTTTCTCATCAATCTACACACAATACCCCATAATGAAAAAGGAAACACAGGATTAGGTATTTTTTCAAATGTATTAAAAATAAAAACAGAAATATCACATTTACATAAGTATTCAGACCCTTTACTCAGTACTTTGTTGAAGCACCTTTGGCAGTGATTACAGCATCGAGTCATCTTGGGTATGATGCTACAAGCTTGGCAGACTTGTATATGGGGAGTTTCTCCCATTTTTCTCTGCAGATCCTCTCAAGCTCTGTCAGGTTGTATGGGGAGCGTGGCTGCACAGTTTTTTTCAGGTCTCTCCAGAGATGTTCGATTGGGTTCAAGTCTGGTCTCTGGCTGGTCTACTGAGACTTGTCCCGAAGCCACTCCAGCATTGTTGTAGCTCTGTGCTTATGGTCATTCTCCTGTTGGAAGGTGAACCTTCACCCCAGTCTGAAGTCCTGAGTGCTCTGGAGCAGGTTTTCATCAAGGATCTCTGTATGTCGTCTTTCCCTCGATCCTAAATAGTCACCCTGTCCCTGCCGCTGAAAAACATCCCCAAAGCATGATGCTGTCACCACCATGCTTCACTGTTGGGATGGTGCCAGGTTTCCTCCAGACGTGATGCTTGCATTCAGGCCAAAGAGCTCAATCTTGGTTTCATCAGACCAGAGCATCTTGTTTCTCATGGTCTGAGAGTCTTTAGGTGCTTTTTGGCAAACTGCAAGTGGGCTGTCATGTGCCTTTTACTGAGGAGTGGCTTCCGTCTGTCCACTCTACCGTAAAGGCCTGATTGGTAGAGTGCTGCCCCGCCTGCTCAGTTTGGCTGGGCGGCCAGCTCTCGGAAGAGTCTTGGTGGTTCCAATCTTCATTTAAGAATGATGGAGGCCTCTGTGTTCTTGGGGAGCTTCAATGCTGCAGACATTTTTTGGTACTCTTTCACAGATCTGTGCCTCGACATAATCCTGTCTCGGAGCTCTATGAACAATTCCGTCGACCTCATGGCTTGGTTTTGCTCTGACATGCAGTGTCAACTGTGGCACCTTATATAGACAGCTGTGTGCCTTTACAAATCATCTCCAATCAATTCAATTTACCGCAGGTGGACTCCAATCAAGTTGTAGAAACATATAAAGGATGATCAATGGAACAGGATGTACCTGAGCTCAATTTCGAGTCTCATAGCAAAGGGTCTGAATACTTATGTAAATAAGGTATCTGTTTTTTTATTTAATACATTTGCAAGAATTTCTAAAAACTTGGTTTTTGCTTTGTCATTATGGGGTATTGTGTGTAGATTGCTGAGGATTTTTTTTATTTTATCCATTTTAGAATAAGGCTGCAACGTAACAAAATGTGAAAAAAGTCAAGGGGTCTGAATTTGTTTCGAAGGCACTGCTTCTGCTCTGTAGGCAAGCAGCAGGCCCGAATGCATAAAAAACTAACTAAAAGTAAATTTAACAGAGCTATAAATAGTGCCTTAAGAACATATTAGCATTAAAATAAGACGCTCATGGCTCATCAACCCATCTATTGATCTATTATTTCACAGGAAAACATCTTCCTGTTCTTCTTCCTGTCACTTCTCACGCTACATACAAGAACAGATACTAATCCACTATTCTTCATTGGAAAAAAGACATGCTCGCAACGGTCTTACTGCAGGGGATTCTGTTCCTAGCAGCTGATACAGTGGTCTGTAGGAATTCCCATACTGGGGCACAGTGAAAAGGTTGATATCAAACACATAACAGGACTTGAAGCATACATCAGTGCCCCAAGCAGTATACCTTGTTCCAATGCTTGTCCACTAATGAGTGTAAACAACAGTGAGCAGTCCCCAAGAGCCAACACAAATGGGTGGGGTCTGGTCACCTTCGCTTGGTGCAGGTACTCAGCATTGTTGGTCCCAACCGGTTAGAGAAATAATTCGATTTTAGAATATGAGGACTTGTGTAAAGCATGAAGGCACATTGACAATGCATCACACAATTTATTTTGTATATATTTTATAGCCATTTACATCAATCAACACACAATCCCTGTTTGAAGCCAACATCTTCCGTTTTTAGGGCTGGTGCTCATTTACACAACACTAACCACATTTCTAGCCAACCAGTACATGCGGATGAATTACCTGCTGCATGAAAAAAGTCATGACCAGGTTGATGGAAAGATGAAATGCTGGTACAGTTTTATAAATGCCTATGGACAATGTTCATCCAACATGGTGGGATCTTTTTGTGTCATTAAAATTAATTATGTGAGAAACAGCGGTGGAAACTCCTTCATGTGTAAATATTGGTATAATAACCGTCATATCGAAGTAAACTTGGAGTCACACAATGATATGTTGTGTGGTCCTCCCACTATGACTCAGGAAAGAATGCAGTTTATTAGGCTACAGGTTAAATAAATGATGATATACGAATTTGTTCTGAACTGACTTGCCGAGTTAAATAAAGGTTACATTTTAAAAAATTCGAACATTTAAAAATATACTTATACACAGGATGGTGAATGTGCAAGGTGATGGCCAATAAATATTGAGGGTTGTCACGTCCTGACCATAGAGAGCTCTTATTTTTCTACGGTAGAGTTGGTCAGGGCGTGACCGGGGGGTTTTGTCTAGTTTAAATTTTCTGTTGTGTTCTAGTTTCTTTTTTCTATGTTTTTGTATGATTCCCAATTAGAGGCAGCTGGTCATCATTGTCTCTAATTGGGGATCATATTTAAGTAGTTGTTTTTCCCACCTGTGGTTGTGGGAGATTATTTTGAGTTAGTGCATGTTGCACCGCTGTCGTCACGGTGTTGTTTTTGTTTATAGTATGTCTTGCATAGTTTCACATATTAATAAAGATGTGGAACAACACGCACGCTGCGCTTTGGTCTCCTTCCTACGACAAACGTGACAAGGGTCTTATTCTGATGAAATGATCGATGCTTGGCTGCCGTTTGAAAAATAGTATCACTCTTATCCATTATAATCTCAATGTAGATAGCCTACCCCCACTGAATGTGTGGGCACATGTGCCAAGACCAGAGTGGGCACATTTGCTATAACGCAATAGTTTGTGACAAAATCAGTAGAGTTGAAAACACATTCAATCTTTTTTTTTCTGTGGGGTCATCAATGCACTTATTGATGAAGCCATGACTGATGTGGTGTACTCCTCAATGCCATCAGAAGAATCCCGGAACATATTCCAGTCTGTGTTAGCAAAACAGTCCTGTAGCTTAGCATCTGCTTCATCTGACCACTTTTTGTATCGACCGAGTCACTGGTGCTTCCTGCTTTAGTTTTTGCTTGTCAGTAGGAATCAGGAGGATAGAGTTATGGTCAGATTTGCCAAATGGAGGACAAAGGAGAGCTTTGTACACATCTCTGTGTGTGCAGTAAAGGTGGTCTAGAGTTTTTTCCCTCTGGCTGCACATTTAACATGCTGGTAGAAATGAGGTAAAATGGATTTAAGTTTCCCTGCATTAAAGTCTCCGGCCACCACGAGTGGCGCTTCTGGATGAAGGTTTTCCTGTTTGCTTATTGCTGTATGCAGCTATTGAGTGTGGTCTTAGTGCCAGTATCGGTTTGTGGTAATAAATAAACAGCTACGAAGAATATACAGTTGAAGTCGGAACTTTAATACACTTAGGTTGGAGTCATTAAAACTCGTTTTTCAACCACTCCACAAATTTCTTGTTAACAAACTATACTTTTGGCAAGTCGGTTAGGACATCTACTTTGTGCATGACACAAGTAATTTTTCCAACAATTGTTAACAGACAGATTATTTCACTTATAATTCACTGTATCACAATTCCAGTGGGTCAGACGTTTACATACACTAAGTTGACTGTGCCTTTAAACAGCTTGGAAAAATCAAGAAAATGATATCATGGCTTTAGAAGCTTCTGAAAGGCTAATTGACATAATTTGTGTCAATTGGAGGTGTACCTGTGGAAGTATTTCAAGGCCTACCTTCAAACTCAGTAACTCTTTGCTTGACATCATGGGGAAATCAAAAGAAATCAGCCAAGACCTCAGAAAAAAATTGTAGACCTCCACAAGTCTGGTTCATCCTCCGGAGAAATTTCCAAACGCGTGAAGGTACCACGTTCATCTGTACAAACAGTAGTACACAAGTATAAACAGCCGTCATACCGCTCAGGAAGGAGATGCATTCTGTCTCCTAGACTTAATGTGAAAAGTGCAAATCCATCCCAGAACAACAGCAAAGGACCTTGTGAAGATGCTGGAGGAAACAGGTACAAAAGTATCTACACTGCTCAAAAAAATAAAGGGAACCCTAAAATAACACATCCTAGATCTGAATGAATGAAATAATCTTATTAAATACTTTTTTCTTTACATAGTTGAATGTGCTGACAACAAAATCACACAAAAATAATAAATGGAAATCCAATTTATCAACCCATGGAGGTCTGGATTTGGAGTCACACTCAAAATTAAAGTGGAAAACCACACTACAGGCTGATCCAACTTTGATGTAATGTCCTTAAAACAAGTCAAAATGAGGCTCAGTAGTGTGTGTGGCCTCCACGTGCCTGTATGACCTCCCTACAACGCATGGGCATGCTCCTGATGAGGTGGCGGACAGTCTGTGGTGCAACGTGGCGTTGGTGGATGGAGCGAGACATGATGACCCAGATGTCCCAGATGTGCTCAACTGGATTCAGGTCTGGGGAACGGGCGGGCCAGTCCATAGCATCAATGCCTTCCTCTTGCAGGAACTGCTGACACACTCCAGCCACATGAGGTCTAGCATTGTCTTGCATTAGGAGGAACCCAGGGCCAACAGCACCAGCATATGGTCTCACAAGGGGTCTGAGGATCTCATCTCGGTACCTAATGGCAGTCAGGCTACCTCTGGCGAGCACATGGAGGGCTGTGCGGCCCCCCAAAGAAATGCCACCCCACACCATGACTGACCCACCGCCAAACCGGTCATGCTGGAGGATGTTGCAGGCAGCAGAACGTTCTCCACGGCGTCTCCAGACTCTGTCACGTCTGTCACATGTGCTCAGTGTGAACCTGCTTTCATCTGTGAAGAGCACAGGGCGCCAGTGGCGATTTTGCCAATCTTGGTGTTCTCTGGCAAATGCCAAACGTCCTGCACGGTGTTGGGCTGTAAGCACAACCCCCACCTGTGGACGTCGGGCCCTCATACCACCCTCATGGAGTCTGTTTCTGACCATTTGAGCAGACACATGCACATTTGTGGCCTGCTGGAGGTCATTTTGCAGGGCTCTGGCAATGCTCCTCCTGCTCCTCCTTGCACAAAGGCAGAGTTAGCGGTCCTGCTGCTGGGTTGTTGCCCTCCTACGGCCTCCTCCACGTCTCCTGATGTACTGGCCTGTCTCCTGGTAGCGCCTCCATGCTCTGGACACTACGCTGACAGACACAGCAAACCTTCTTGCCACAGCTCGCATTGATGTGCCATCCTGGATGAGCTGCACTACCTGAGCCACTTGTGTGGGTTGTAGACTCCGTCTCATGCTACCACTAGAGTGAAAGCACCGCCAGCATTCAAAAGTGACCAAAACATCAGTCAGGAAGCATAGGAACTGAGAAGTGGTCTGTGGTCACCACCTGCAGAACCACTCCTTTATTGGGGGTGTCTTGCTAATTTCCTATAATTTCCACCTGTTGTCTATTCCATTTGCACAACAGCATGTGAAATGTATTGTCAATCAGTGTTGCTTCCTAAGTGGACAGTTTGATTTCACAGAAGTGTGATTGACTTGGAGTTACATTGTGTTGTTTAAGTGTTCCCTTTATTTTTTTGAGCAGGGTATATCCACAGTAAAACGAGTCCTATATCGACATAACCTGAAAGGCTGCTCAGCAATGAAGAAGCCACTGCTCCAAAACCGCCATAAAAAAAAGCCAGACTATGGTGTGCAACTGCACATGGGGACAAAGTTCGTACTTTTTGGAGAATTGTCCTCTGGTCTGATGGAACAAAAATATAACTATTTGGCCATAATGACCATCGTTATGTTTTGATGAAGAAGGGGGAGGCTTGCAAGCCGAAGAACACCATCCCTATCGTGATGCACGGAGGTGGCAGCATCATGTTTTGGGGGTGCTTTGCTGCAGGAGGGACTGCTGCACTTCACAAAATAGATTGCATCATGAGGTAGGAAAAGTATGTGGATATATTGAAGCAACATCTCAAGACATCAGTCAGGAAGTTAAAACTTGGTTGCAAATGTGTCTTCCAAATGGACAATGACCCCAAGCATACTTCCAAAGTTGTGGCAAAATGGCTTCATGACAACAAAGTCAAGGTATTGGAGTGGCCATCACAAAGCCCTGATCTTTATCCTACAGAAAATGTGTGGGCAGAACTGAAAAAGTGTTTGCGAGCAAGGAGGCCTGCAAACCTGACTTGGTTACACCAGCTCTGTCAGGAGGAATGGCCCAAAATTCACACAACTTACTGTGGGAAGCTTGTGGAAGGCTACCCGAAACATTTGACGCAAGTTAAACAATTTAAAGGCGATGCTACTTTATACTACTGGAGTGTATGTAAACTTCTGACCCACTGGGAATGTGATGAAATAAATAAAAGCTGAAATGAATCATTCTCTCTAATATTATTCTGATATTTCACATTCTTAAAATAAAGTGGTGATCCTAACTGACCCAAGACAGGGAATTCTTACTAGGATTAAATGTCAGGAATTGTGAAAAACTGAGTTTAAATGTATTTGGTTAAGGTGTATGTAAACTTTTGACTTCGACTGTATGTGCCCTCTCTTCACCATTGTCTTTTCGATAATTGTTCCATTGTCCGTTGGTCGTGTGAGTACCTGTGCTGTGTTTGTTTTGGCTATCGTGCTGCGTGTTGTGCGCATGTGTTTTCGGGTCTCGTCCCTCGTCCCGTAATTTGCTTTCTAATGATCATGATCTTTTCCTCAAAGAAGTTCATAAATTTATTACTGCTGAAGTGATAGTCATCCTCTCTTGGGGAATGCTGCTTTTTAGTTAGCTTTGCGACAGTATCAAAAATAATTTTCGGATTGTTCTTATTTTCCTCAATTAAGTTGGAAAAATAGGATGATCGAGCAGCAGTGAGGGCTCTTCGATACTGCACGGTACTGTCTTTCCAAGCTAGTCGGAAGACTTCCAGTTTGGTGTGGCGCCATTTCCGTTCCAATTGTCTAGAAGCTTGCTTCAGATCTCGTGTATTTTCTGTATACCAGGGAGCTAGTTTCTTATGAAAAATGTTTTTAGTTTTTAGGGGTGGAACAGCATCTAGGGTATTGCGCAAAGTTAAATTGAGTTCCTCAGTTAGGTGGTTAACTGATTTTTGTCCTTTGATGTCCTTGGGTAGGCAGAGGGAGTCTGGAAGGGCATCAAGGAATCTTTGGGTTGTCTGAGAATTTATAGCACGACTTTTGATGCTCCTTGGTTGGGGTCTGAGCAGATTATTTGTTGCGATTGCAAACGTAATAAAATGGTGGTCCGATAGTCCAGGATTATGAGGAAAAACATTAAGATCCAGAACATTTATTACACGGAACAAAACTAGGTCCAGAGTATGTCTGTGGAAGTGAGTAGGTCCAGAGACATGTTGGACAAAACCCACTGAGTCGATGATGGCTCCGAAAGCCTTTTGGAGTGGGTCTGTGGACTTTTCCATGTGAATATTAAAGTCACCAAAAATTAGAATATTATCTGCTGTGACTACAATGTCCGATAGGAATTCAGGGAACTCGGTGAGGAACGCTGTATATGGCCCAGGAGGCCTGTATACAGTAGCTATAAAAAGTGATTGAGTAGGCTGCATAGATTTCATGACTAGAAGCTCAAAAGACGAAAAAGTCTTTTTTTTTTTTGTAAATTGAAATTTGCTATCGTAAATGTTAGCAACACCTCCGCCTTTGCGGGATGCACGAGGGATATGGTCACTAGTGTAACCAGGAGGTGAGGCCTCATTTAACACAGTAAATTCATCAGGCTTAAGCCATGTTTCAGTCAGGCCAATCACATCAAGATTATGATCAGTGATTAGTTCATTGACTATAACTGCCTTTGAAGTGAGGGATCTAACATTAAGTAGCCCTATTTTGAGATGTGAGATATCACAATCTTTTTCAATAATGGCAGGAATGGAGGAGGTCTTTATTCAAGTGAGATTGCTAAGGCGAACACCGCCATGTTTAGTTTTGCCCAACCTAGGTCGAGGCACAGACACGGTCTCAATGGGGATAGCTGAGCTGACTACAATGACTGTGCTAGTGGCAGACTCCACTAAGCTGGCAGGCTGGCTAACAGCCTGCTGCCTGGCCTGCACCTTATTTAATTGTGGAGCTAGATGAGTTAGAGCCCTGTTTATGTTTGTAGATAAGATGAGAGCACCCCTCCAGCTAGGATGGAGTCCGTCACTCCTCAACAGGCCAGGCTTGGTCCTGTTTCTGGGTGAGTCCCAGAAAGAGGGCCAATTATCTACAAATTCTATCTTTTGGGAGGGGCAGAAAACAGTTTTCAACCAGCGATTGAGTTGTGAGACTCTGCTGTAGAGCTCATCACTCCCCCTAACTGGGAGGGGGCCAGAGACAATTACTTGATGCCAACACATCTTTCTATCTGATTTACATGCTGAAGCTATGTTGCGCTTGGTGACCTCTGACTGTTTCATCCTAACATCGTTGGTGCCGACGTGGATAACAATATCTCTATACTCTCTACACTCGCCAGTTTTAGCTTTAGCCGGCACCATCTTCAGATTAGCCTTAACGTCGGTAGCCCTGCCCCCTGGTAAACAGTGTATGATCGCTGGATGATTCGTTTTAAGTCCAATACTGCGGGTAATGGAGTCGCCAATGACTTGGGTTTTCAATTTGTCAGAGCTAACTGTGGGAAGCTTCGGCGTCTCAGACCCCGGAACGGGAGGAGTAGAGACCAGAGAAGACTCGGCCTCTGACTCCGACTCGCTGCTTAATGGGGAGAACCGGTTGAAAGTTTGTCGGCTGAATGAGCGACACTGGTTGAGCATTCCTACAGCATTTCCCTCCAGAAGCCATGAGAAAGTTGTCCGGCTGCGGGGACCGTGCGAGGGGATTTATACTAATGTTACTATCTGTACTTACTGGTGGCACAGACGCTGTTTCATCCTTTCCTACACTGAAATTACTCTTGCCTAACGATTGCGTCTGAAGCTGGGCTTGCAGCCTTAAGGCGATCGTTCTCCTGTATATTATGAGTACAACGACTGCAATTAGAAGGCATCATGTTAATGTTACTTAGCTTCGGCTGTTGGAGGTCCTGACGAACCATGTCCAGATAAAACATCCGGAGAGAAAAAGTTGAATGAAAAAGAGTTGAGTGAGGGAAAAACAAAAAATATAAACAGTAATTAAAAAGTTCAAAAACCGTAAAGTTGTCAGGTAGCAAAGTAAGGTTGGCAACAAAATCGCACAGCAGCACTTAAACAAGTCTGCAAGTTGTGACCGGAAAGTTGACCCTTCTTTTTCAAGACCTCTGCAATCCGCCCTGGCATGCTGTCAATTAACTTCTGGGCCACATCCTGACTGATGGCAGCCCATTGTTGCATAATCAATGCTTGGAGTTTGTCAGAATTTGTGGGTTTTTGTTTGTCCACCCGCCTCTTGAGGATTGACCACAAGTTCTCAATAGGATTAAGGTCTGGGGAGTTTCCTGGCCATGGACACAAAATATTTATGTTTTGTTCCCCGAGCAACTTAGTTATCACTTTTGCCTTATGGCAAGGTGCTCCATCATGCTGGAAAAGGCATTGTTCGTCACCAAACTGTTCCTGGATAGTTGGGAGAAGTTGCTCTCGGAGGATGTGTTGGTACCATTCTTTATTCATGGCTGTGTTCTTAGGCAAAATTGTGAGTGAGCCCACTCCCTTGGCTGAGAAGCAACCCCACACATGAATGGTCTCAGGATGCTTTACTGTTGGCATGACACAGGACTGATGGTAGCGCTCCCCTTGTCTTCTCCGGACAAGCTTTTTTCCGGATGCCCCAAACAATCGGAAAAGGGATTCATCAGAGAAAATGACTTTACCCCAGTCCTCAGCAGTCCAATCCCTGTACCTTTTGCAGAATGTCAGTCTGTCCCTGATGTTTTTCATGGAGAGAAGTGGCTTCTTTGCTGCCCTTCTTGACACCAGGCCATCCTCCAAAAGTCTTTGCCTCACTGTGTGTGCTGATGCACTATCACCTGCCTACTGCCATTCCTGAGCAAGCTCTGTACTGGTGGTGCCCCGATCCCGCAGCTGAATCAACTTTAGGAGATGATCCTGGCGCTTGCTGGACTTTCTTGGGCGCCCTGAAGCCTTCTTCACAACAATTGAACCGCTCTCCTTGAAGTTCTTGATGATCCGATAAATTATTGATTTAGGTGCAGTCTTACTGGCAGCAATATCCTTGCCTGTGAAGCCCTTTTTGTGCAAAGCAATAATGACGGCACGTGTTTTCATGGTTACCATGGTTGACAGAGGAAGAACAATGATTCCAAGCACCACCCTCCTTTTGAAGCTGCCAGTCTGTTATTCGAACTCAATCAGCATGACAGAGTGATCTCCAGCCTTGTCCTCGTCAACACTCACACCTGTGTTAACGAGAGAATCACTGACATGATGTCAGCTGGTCCTTTTGTGACAGGGCTGAAATGCAGTGGAAATGAATTTTGGGGATTCAGTTCATTTGCATGGCAAAGAGGGACTTTGCAATTAATTGCAATTCATCTGATCACTCTTCATAACATTCTGGAGTATATGCAAATTGCCATCATACAAACTGAGGCAGCAGACTTTGTGAAAATTAATATTTGTGTCATTCTCAAAACCTTTGGCCACGAACCTTTGGCCACATGATATAGAAGGCGGATCATCATACATGATAGAGAGACCTGAGTCATACATGATAGAGAGAGCTGAGTCATACATGATAGATAGAGCTGGGTCATATATGATAGAGACAGCTGGTCATATATGATAGAGAGAGCTGAGTCATACATGATAGAGAGAGCTGGTTCATACATGATAGAGAGCTGATTCAGGATTTTCTCCTTTACTTTTTATTTTTATTTTACCTTATTTTACTAGGTCAGTTGACTGAGAACACATTCTCCTTACAGCAACAACCGGGGGAATAGTTACAGTGGAGAGGAGAGGAGGAGGGATCAATGAGACAATTGGAAGATGTTTTAGTCTCTGTTGACAAAGATGCATCTAGAGTCAAACATTCAAAGTCAAAGATCACTTTGGGTTTCTTTACATGCTGTCTAACATCATGTACATAATAGACTGGCACCGGAGGAGATGGCTGCCGTTTTAAGGGTCCCTAACTAATTGTGCTATTGTGTGTGTTTTTTCACGTTATTTGTAACTTATTTTGTACATAATGTTTCTGCCACCGTCACTTATGACCGAAAAGAGCTTCTGGAAATCAGGAAAGCGATTACTCACCACTTAATGTACAAAGATTTTTTCTTTAACGAGTCGGACGCAAAGGATATTCTTCAGACACACGAAAAGTGAGTAATCTGCCTTTACCATCAGTCCTATTAGCCAACATACAGTCATTGGATAATAAATTAGACGAAGCACGTTCAAGAATATATTACCACCGGGACATTAAAAACGAATATCTTACGTTTCACAGAGTCGTGGCTGAACGGCAACATGGATAACATACAGCTGGCGGGATATACGCTGCACCGGCAGGATAGAACAGCGGACTCTGGTAAGACAAGTGGGAACGGTCTGTGTATATTTATAAACAACAGCTTGTGCACGAAATCTAATATTAAGGAAGTCTAGAGATTTTGCTTGACTGAAGCAGAGTATCTCATGATAAACTGTAGATCACACTATTTACCAAGAGAGTTTTCAACTACACTGCTCAAAAAAAAGGGAACACTAAAATAATACATCCTAGATCTGAATGAATGAAATAATTTTATTAAGTACTTTTTTCTTTACATAGTTGAATGTGCTGACAACAAAATCACACAAAAATAATCAATGGAAATCCAATTTATCAACCCATGGAGGTCTGGATTTGGAGTCACACTCAAAATTAAAGTGGAAAACCACACTACAGGCTGATCCAACTTTGATGTAATGTCCTTAAAACAAGTCAAAATGAGGCTCAGTAGTGTTTGTGGCCTCCACGTGCCTGTATGACCTCCCTACAATGCCTCGGCATGCTCCTGATGAGGTGGCGGATGGTCTCCTGAGGGATCTCCTCCCAGACCTGGACTAAAGCATCCGCCAACTTCTGGACAGTCTGTGGTGCAACGTGGCGTTGGTGGATGGAGCGAGACATGATGTCCCAGATGTGCTCAATTGGATTCAGGTCTGGGGAACGGGGGGCCAGTCCATAGCATCAATGCCTTCCTTTTGCAGGAACTGCTGACACACTCCAGCCACATGAGGTCTAGCATTGTCTTGCATTAGGAGGAACCCAGGGCCAACCGCACCAGCATATGGTCTCACAAGGGGTCTGAGGATCTCATCTCGGTACCTAATGGCAGTCAGGCTACCTCTGGCGAGTACATGGAGGGCTGTGCGGCCCCCCAAAGACATGCCACCCCACACTATGACTGACCCACCGCCAAACCGGTCATGCTGGAGGATGTTGCAGGCAGCAGAACGTTCTCCACGGCGTCTCCAGACTGTCACGTCTGTCACATGTGCTCAGTGTGAACCTGCTTTCATCTATGAAGAGCACAGGGCGCCAGTGGCGAATTTGCCAATCTTGGTGTTCTCTGGCAAATGCCAAACGTCCTGCACCGTGTTGGGCTGTAAGCACAACCCCCACCTGTGGACGTCGGCCCTCATACCACCCTCATGGAGTCTGTTTCTGACCGTTTGAGCAGACACATGCACATTTGTGGCCTGCTGGAGGTCATTTTGCAGGGCTCTGGCAGTGCTCCTCCTGCTCCTCCTTGCACAAAGGCGGAGGTAGCGGTCCTGCTGCTGGGTTCTTGCCCTCCTACGGCCTCCTCCACGTCTCCTGATGTACTGGCCTGTCTCCTGGTAGCGCCTCCATGCTCTGGACACTACGCTAACAGACACAGCAAACCTTCTTGCCACAGCTCGCATTGATGTGCCATCCTGGATGAGCTGCTCTACCTGAGCCACTTGTGTGGGTTGTAGACTCCGTCTCATGCTACCACTAGAGTGAAAGCACCGCCAGCATTCAAAAGTGACCAAAACATCAGCCAGGAAGCATAGGAACTGAGAAGTGGTCTGTGGTCCCCACCTGCAGAACCACTCCTTTATTGGGGGTTTCTTGCTAATTGTCTATAATTTCCACCTGTTGTCTATTCCATTTGCACAACAGCATGTGAAATTGATTGACAATCAGTGTTGCTTCCTAAGTGGACAGTTTGATTTCACAGAAGTGTGATTGACTTGGAGTTTCATTGTGTTGTTTAACCTCTTACATCTAGACGTTCCGCTAGCGGAACACCTGCTCCAATATCCAATGATAGGCGTGGCGCGAATTACAAATTTCATTCAAGCCCAACCCCCTTTCCTTTGTGTAACCAGCTTTCATACAGGTGCCGTCCACCAGGACGTTTTCTGTATGACATCATTTGTATTCTGTGTATATGTAATTCTGTGTGATTAGGTATTTAGTAAATAAATAATTAAACCCAATTTGGTATTGCTGATTCAACTTGTTAGCCAGGGTTCGTGAAGATAGCCAAGAATTTACAACTTTCATTATGAGACTGAAAATAAGATAAGGGTTAATATTGACTGCTACCGATGTAAAGTATTACTAAGTATTTTAAGAGTTTATTCGGAAGATAACGGCTCTATAAACGTTCTTCCGTGGTGCCCCAACTTTCTAGTTAATTACATTTACATGATTAGCTTAATCAGGTAATATTAATTACAGAGAAAGGATTTTATAGGTTAGCATGTCATATCACTTAATCCGGCATAGCCAAAGACACGACAAAATGTTACTGTAATTGACTGACTATCAGTGACTGACATAAGAGAAAATCTGTTGATGCACAACCAAAGTTTGAAATTGCACCTTGTGTATTCTACTATTGTAACTATCAACAGTAAGTTGAAACACTGACAGAAAAACAAGGAATTGATCTGAGTGTCACGTCCTGACCAGTAAAAGGGGTTATTTGTTATTGTAGTTTGGTCAGGGCGTGTTTGTTTTGTGTGTTTCGGGGTTTTGATTTATGTTCTATTTCTATGTTTATTCTAGTTTTCTATTTCTATGTTAGTTTTGTCAATGACCTCCAATTAGAGGCAGCTGGTTGTCGTTGTCTCTAATTGGAGGCCATATTTTAGTGTGTTCGTTTTTCACTTGTGTTTGTGGGTGGTTGTTTCCTGTATAGTCTGTGCACCTTACGGGACTGTTTTCGTCGTTTGTTTTGTTTAAAGTGTTTTTCTTTAACCTCTTACATCTAGACGTTCCGCTAGCGGAACACCTGCTCCACTATCCAATGATAGGCGTGGCGCGAATTACAAATTCCTCAAAAATCCCAAAACGTCAATTTTTCAAACATATGACTATTTTCCAGCATTTTAAAGACAAGACTCTCCTTTATCTAACCACACTGTCCGATTTCAAAAAGGCTTTACAGCGAAAGCAAAACATTAGATTATGTCAGCAGAGTACCCAGCCAGAAATAATCAGACACCCATTTTTCAAGCTAGCATATAATGTCACAAAAAACAAAACCACAGCTAAATGCAGCACTAACCTTTGATGATCTTCATTAGATGACACACCTAGGACATTATGTTATACAATACATGCATGTTTTGTTCAATCAAGTTCATATTTATATCAAAAACCAGCTTTTTACATTAGCATGTGACGTTCAGAACTAGCATACCCCCCGCAAACCTCCGGTGAATTTACTAAATTACTCACGATAAACGTTCACAAAAAACATAACAATTATTTTAAGAATTATAGATACAGAACTCCTTTGTGCAATCGAGGTGTCCGATTTTAAAATAGCTTTTCGGTGAAAGCACATTTTGCAATATTCTGAGTAGATAGCCCAGCCATCACGGCTAGCTATTTAGACACCCACCAAGGTTAGCCCTGACCAAACTCCGATTTACTATTAGAAAAGTTTGATTACCTTTGGTGTTCTTCGTCAGAATGCACTCCCAGGACTGCTACTTCAATAACAAATGTTGGTTTGGTTCAAAATAATCCATTGTTATATCCACATAGCTGCGTTTTGTTTGTGCGTTCAAGACACTATCCGAAGTGTAAATAAGGGTCACGAGCATGGCGCATTTCGTGACAAAAGATTTCTAAATATTCCATTACCGTACTTCGAAGCATGTCAACCGCTGTTTAAAATCAATTTTTATGCCATTTTTCTCGTAAAAAAGCAATAATATTCCGACCGGGAATCTGGTTTAGGTAAAAAGACGAAAGAAAATAAAGCATGGGGTCGACTCGGGCACGAGCCTGAGTCTCACAGTACTTTGACCAGCCACTATCCAAACGCGCTACTTTTTTTCAGCCAGAGCCTGCAAAGCCACGATTCAGCTTTTTGCCGCCTTCTGAGAGCCCATGGGAGCCGTAGGAAGTGTCACGTAACAGCAGAGGTCCCCTGTAATGGATAGAGATAATCAAGAAGGGCAAGAAATTGTCAGACAGGGAACTTCCTGCATGGAATCTTCTCAGGTTTTGGCCTGCCAAATGAGTTCTGTTATACTCACTGACACCATTCAAACAGTTTTAGAAACTTTGGAGTGTTTTCTATCCAAAGCTAATAATTATATGCATATTCTAGTTTCTGGGCAGGAGTAATAATCAGATTAAATCGGGTACGTTTTTTATCCGGACGTGAAAATACTGCCCCCTAGCCATAACAGGTTAATCATTAGCGTATCAAAATAACTGTCATATGTTGAATGAACTGACATTAATTTGTATTACATTGTTTGTATTCATTATGCAATGAAATGAAACCTGTTATTGTGAACATACAGTATTTTAGGCTAGCCAACTTTATACACTATACTGCATGTTTATAAACATGAAACTATTCATAGTATAGAGAGTGTAATTGCTTATCCAACAATTGAAAAACATTGTCTGGACAAACTCATATCAGTAAGTCATAATTGATGTTTAATTCCCCCCTCCCCCCCAAAAAAATTATACAGCAATCAATATGTTCAGAGCCCACATTTCAAATGTCTTGATCGTTCCTCTTATTTTTTCATCTGGTAGAGGACATCACAATCCAATGAATCATCAAATCAATCCCTGCAATGTTGTGAACATCGTGCTACTGGGACAGACATGCACTGGGAAGAATGCTAGTGGCAGCACAATCCTGGGAAAACAAATTTTTCAATCAGAAACAAGTTTTGTACCAGTTACTAGAGAGTGTCAAGTAGAGGAGAAGCAGATGTCAGGGACAGAGGTTAGGGTCATTGATACCCCTGTCTTCTATGATGAAGATGTTGATGAATCAGTTAGGGAAGAACAGATTAACTTCTGCAAAGACCTGTCAGTCTGGGTCTTGTGTGAACTTACTGGTTATTCAGGTTGGCCGATTCACAGACAGTGACAGAGAGGTATTCGATCAATTGAAAAGTACTTTTGGCAGTGACATCCTAGAGAAAAGTATTGTTTTCTTTACTCATGGAGAGTACCTACAAAATCTGAGTATAGGAACATACCTCAAACAGGCCGTTCGTCCTCTTCAACAGATAATTATGCTTTGTGAGAACAGGTACATTGTGTTTAATAAATACTAGCACAGACCGTCAGCAAGTGATAGAGCTGATGGAAAAAATCTGCTTAATTCCAGGTTATAATCGAATGTTCCCTGATTTACAGGAGATGGAACAAAAGAAAGAAAGTTCAAGATGGTCATCTGTTTTTTTGTTCAGGTGATAGCTCGTAGTCATGGTAGGTCTCCAGTAGCTGATCTTGGTTTGTCACTTGACATGAGTCCACTCTGAGGTTGGTTCCTGGCAACAGTTAATCCACGTGTCTCCTCCAGATGATGTTTTCCAGTGTGTGAACTGTGTAGGACACATGCCATGTTTGTCCAACCACTGTGGCTGGTATCCACTTTGGACCTTTGCAGTAGTTCCGAGCAAGAACTCTCTCTCCAGCTATGAAGCTTCTGTCTTTTGCTTTGCTCCGTCTCTCCACCTGTGCTCTCTGTTGTGTCTGTACAACCTGTTTCGTGTTTGGAGGTCTCAGGAGGTCGAGTCGGGTGCGAAGCTGTCTTTTCATCATGGCTGACGCGGGTGCCACTTTGGTTGTAGCGTGGGGAGTGTTTCTGTAGGTTAACAGGAAGGTGTTTAGACACCTATTGAGGGGGCCGTTCCCTTGTGATGATTTTAAAGCTTGCTTCATCGTTTGGACAAACCTTTCAGCGAGGCCGTTCGTTGCAGGGTGATACGGCGCTGACTTGATGTGCTGAATTCCATTTGCTTCCATGAATGACCGGAACTCTTCAGACACCAGTTGGGGGCCATTATCACTAACGAGTTGCGATGGCAAGCCGAAGCGACTGAAGATTGACCGTAGCTCTTCGATGGTTCTCTCCGCTGAGGCGCTCTTCATCACTGTGACCTCAGGCCATTTGCTGTGTGCGTCAACTACGACTAAGAACATACGATCCTCCAGTGGGCCTGCATAGTCTATGTGAACTCGCTGCCAGGGCTCCTCTGGGAAGTCCCATGGGTGTAGTGGCGCAGCTGAGGCATGTTCCTCATCTTTTGACATGCAGAACATGACTTGACCTTGTCTTCGATAGCTGCGTCCAGACCTGGCCACCAAAAGTAGCTGCGTGCCATCTCCTTCATTCGCACCATGCCACAGTGCCCTGAATGGAGTTCTTCAAGCACCTGCCTTCTCAGTGACGGCGGTATGATGACTCAAAAAACGCATAGCAAGCATCCAAACTGAACTGTGAGCTTGTTTCTCCTCACTAGGTAAGGTTGTAGGCTGTCCGACATCTCTCCTTCTTTTCCACGAGTGACAATGTCCACGACCTCAGACATCAATGGATCAGTGTGGGTGAACTTTTTCACTTGGACAGATGTAACTGGGGTGTTCGTCACTTCGTTGAAGTAGAAGATTTCAGCCTGGGAGTGCTCAGTGTGTGCGACAGGTAAGGGAAGCCTTGAGAGGCCGTCTGCATTGCACTGCTGCTCAGACCTTCTGTACTTGATATCGTACTGGTGAGCAGATAACAATAACGCCCATCGCTGCATGCGGCTGGCTGCAAGCGACGGAATGCCGGTGTGGGGACCAAAGATGGAGGTGAGGGGTCTATGGTCCGTCAGCAGTGTGAATTGTCAGCCAAACAGAAACTGATGAAATTTCTTAACTCCAAACACAATGGCGAGTGCTTCACGCTCTATCTGTGCATAATTGCTCTCGGCTTTACTTAAGGTCCGTGATGCGAAAGCAATTGGCCTTTCTTCACCTGATGGCATGACATGTGAGACAACTGCACCAACGCCATAAGGCGATGCATCACATGTCAACTGTAATGGCAAGTTGGGGTTGAAGTGGGTTAGGGCCTCTGACTGAGCTAAGCCTGTTTTCGCTTTCTTGAAGGCCTCCTCACATCTGTCTGTTGTCATGACGTTGGCCTCTTTTGGTACAGGGAGGACAGTTGACCCCTCCCTTTTGCACACAATCCACCCTGTGTGTAAAGGGTCGTAAAAACTCTAAAATTCCAGGAGAGTCTCTGGCCACATGGCCCATCGAAAGACACAGGAAATTCTTCCAACTCATAGAATTGGAGAGCCAAGCGACATTTTGTGTTCTGGAGAAGGTATGGAAGATTGGTGAAGAATCCAGCTACGAACTGTTCCGCTTGGTACCATTTTGTGATACTCAGAAGAGACAATATAGCCATATTACCATAAAACTGTTTATATAATAGACTTAGTTTAAGACTTGCCTCATATGGGTGTATGGAATGTATTAATAAGGATAAAGCTTTTGTAAGACATTGAGATGCTATGTACTGATGTAATGTGATAGAATTGTATTTCTGTAACCAAATCTAACTCAGTCATAAGCACGCCCCAGGGACACATACAGGACCAGGCGTCATTTGACCAGCCTGTTCGATGGGCACTATAAAACACTCCCTGATTTACATTTCTCCAGACCCGGCCTACACTCCGTTGGCACATAGGTTCTACCATCTAATTCCTCTACTGAAAGTGAACCATACCACGTGGTTAACTTTTAGACTATTGATACCGACAGAATAAGAACAAGTCTTTGATATTAATTATTAGTCTGCAACTAAGTAAATTATATCATCGAACGCGAAGACCAACGAATCCACCATTCTATGACGACATTAATGAATGTCGCTCTGAAAGATTCATTCTAACCGAGAGAGAGAGAGAGAGAACGCGGACAAAACTTCCCAACAGAACCAAACTCTCCAACAAAGAACGACGACACACTGAGCGTAAATATATATTGATTGCAATTGTTCCCGAATGAGTGAGCCTTCAATTGTCAATTGTAATATTAATGAACTCTGTGTAACTTCTGAGCCTGACCGTTTATGATCCATTGTTCAACAGGCCGACCTGCCTGTTTAGCCAGTAGGGCACATTCCGATACCAATCCTTTGTGACGATAATTACTGTTTGTATGTTTTTCTGTTAATTACTTAGGGTAGTAAATAAATGATTTTAAGACAATTGATGTATGGATGATTTTAGTAAAGACTGGGTTCGTGCAGATACAACAATTTACAACGTTTTGGAATTAGACTGGACTAGAGGTAAATACACCATTTGAACTAGAAGATAATCGACCTATACTATAATAGAATATAATATTATAGTACAGGAAAGTTATATTAGGAAAAGTATAGCTTTGTAATCTGAATATTCTCCTTGGTGCCCCGATCTCCTAGTTAATTACAATTAAATGATTAATCAGTTTAATCGCGTGATAATAATTACAGGGAGCTAATTGATAAACATATCTTCCGGTTAATGGTACCCCCAAAGACGCGATATTGGTGCCCCCGTGTGAGGACTCAAACTAAAACGCACGTTGGGCCATTTTGATAATACATTTGGAGCCCCCGTGCGAGGAATCTAAGATAGAATTGGACTTTGCTGTGAAATTCTATATATCAATTGTGCAAACAGAATTGTACAAACAGCCTGCTATGTAAACAAAGTGATTGTGCATTTTCCATTGAGAGAAGCTATTTAGAGTAGCTCCGGTCTTATGTCGATAGCAGGGAGGGATAAATTCCAGATTTAGTCCGTTAGGCCAAACGGTACTATTTCTGTCGGTAAATATTAACTTCTAGAGTAAGGTTAGAAATTAGAAGTTAACTGTCCGGGAACCGAGCCGAATAATTTGCCTACCGCACTAAGACTGTTGCCAGACCATATGCGTATTTGTAGTTAAGTACCGTGTCGCTCCGGTCAACATAAACGCTAGCAGAATATGCTGAATGGGGTTAAGGTGAGACGTCACTAGAAAACCCACCCTTTCCATAAGTGAAAGGATCCTATTTGGGTGCTTGGAAGGATCCTCCTGAACCAAGTAGCAATAGCTTAGCATTACGGGTAAGCTAACAGAGAGGGAACATTTTACCCTCCACCGTAACACGTTTAAAATTTCTCCGCTAGCGCGACGGAAGTCCGACCTTTGTACTTCCGTTTAATGTCAGCATTCTGCACCCTGGTGGTGAAGAATTGCCAGTACATCTCTAGGGGAAATTCAAACATGGAGCACGGTAACATATCCAGACAATCACAATTGACTGGATATGACGTCTCATTCAATTTAACTAACAAGTGAAATTGCCAGATTTACCTTTTCAAGTGGATCTTTCAAATAATATCCAAAATTGATTGGGCGTCTACAATGAGACATGATTAACTTTTTCCAAACTTAACTTAGATGAAGCAATGCTCTCAGGTTAATTGAAAGTTAATTCCCAGATAGCCTATACAGGTTTGATATATCATAAATAGATTAATCAGTAAAATCTGCTTTAGCAAAGCACATTCACCAAACCCACTACTGACAATGGAGATTGTATGGATTATCGTCTCATTCAATTTATTTAGTTAAATTGTCGAACATACCTTTCTAGGTTCTTCCAATTAAATGAGACAACTTGAACTTTGCATATTAACCTTGATGAAGCAACCTCTCAGGTAATTCAAAGTTAATTCCCAGATAGCCTATACAGGTTTGATATATCATAAATAGATTAATCAGTAAAATCTGCTTTAGCAAAGCACATTCACCAAACCCATTACTGACGGGGGTGAATCCCATGTGGCTTCAGCCCCAGGGAGGAGCGTACCCTAGTGGTGAAGGGTCCCAACATTTGAACTACGGTTTACACTTATGATATCCAATCAATGGAGATTGTATGGATTATCGTCTCATTCAATTTAATAAGTTAAATTGTCGAACATACCTTTCTAGGTTCTTCCAATTGAATGAGACAACTTAAACTTTGCATATTAACCTGGATGAAGCAACCTCTCAGGTAATTCAAGTTTAATACCCAGATAGCCTACCCAGGTAGGACTAATCATTGGCATTGATTAATTCAATTTGCTTTTGCAAATTCATTCACGTCCAACTTCCACAGTACTGTACAGTACTGATGGTTCATTAACGTCTATAAATAGATTAAAATCGTCTTTGCAGTTTTCCACATTCCAAAACCACATTTTGGAAAATTAGGAAAAACAATTTTTTCCTTTCAAATGTTCTAATAATGTGCAGGCTATCAGAGGGGGTGGTCCCCACTCGCCCGCTAATTAGTGAACCTCCACCCGTAAATGGATTGATCTCTGACCTCAGCAGCGATAACAACCCTAATTATGCCATTAGTGGAAAAGCAGACAACAATGTTTTCCAAAATCAACCATCGGGCACAGGCCTCGTAAAGGTTCTCTCCAGTCTAGCTCTGATGTCTTGCCATCTGAGATTGCCATCTGTCCAATAGCGCAGTGCACAGCTGAAGCACGAGCAGGTAACGGTAGACATAAAGGGACAGGTGGAGAGAACCGGGAAACCAATCACAAATGCAGAAAAGGGAAAAATTCTGCTAGCTATGGAACTGCGTTCGAAAACTGAACAATTAAATGTAATTGCAAAAACGTACGACGATGAACAAGCACAAGCTCTTCAACAAAATCGTTTTCTACAGGAACAAAATCATATGCTACAGGAACAACTCGATTTAGCCAAAACTAAATACGATGATGTCCACGCCAAACTAGATAAATCTGAAGAGTTATCTACAAACAGGAGCGCTCAACTTGACAACATGCATGCTGTTTTGTTGAATGTTACTCAAAATAACACGGTGTTCCTCAAAGCGCTGCAGACCAAAGACGATCAGTTAATGAACTTAATGACAAAGTTGGATGATAAATCAGCAGAACTTATTGAAGTTGCTGACCAAATGAATGATGAGAGAACTCAGGTGATGAGGTTGGAAATATTGATTTCTAAGCAGCAGAGGAAATCTCATCACTGAATCTCTCGCTCCGTACTCAAGACCTCTATCTGCAAACCATGACAGATAAGTTTGAGACCGAAAGGAGCAGGTGTGACACTCACGTGTCCAAAATCAGTACTCTAAGCGCTCAAGTGGACTCTGCAATGCAGCAGAATTCCACCCTTAGGTACCATCTGGAGGAAATCCAGAATGGTCACGCTCTACAGCGCGACTTCCCATCCAAGCAACCGGAGCCCTGTACTCACAGGAGTGAAGACAATAGGTTTCAGACCTTGCCTCCCTCATGTGTCCCTCAGTCTTCTCCTCTTGGCCCTTCGGCACTGAGTAATATGGCGCCTCTTGGCCAACAACAACAAGGCTTGGCTTCTTCTCTTGGCCTTTCGGCCCCAATCTCTCCACAGGATGAAGCCAACCCTCTCCGCCCGCTTGGCGCGGAATACCTTGACAAACTCGTCAAGAATTTCCCCACCTTTGACCCCGTTCCAGGTCAGCCAAACGATACTGAGACGTTCCTAGCTGACATAGAGGACGCGTTGGGTGGCTACCCGAACGCTACGGGTTCTGACAGGGTTTACCTGTTGAAGCGAACGTCGAATAGACACGTGACGAGGTTCATTCGTCTACAACAGCAACACGTGCTAAATGACTATGCTAAACTTGCCACAGCTTTGAAATTAGAATTCAGTGGTTCTGCGACTCGCAAACACGATAGCTCACTGGCTAACACCGTCAAACAAGCTCGGAACGAACACCCACAATCTTACTATCATAGGCTTCGTTCAGCTTACTTTGGCCTACTCACTGAAACAGGAATGGAAGAGCTGTTACCATTCAAACAAATGTTTCTGTCAAACATGTATCCCACCTTCATTACCTACTTGGGCCCTGCAGCCCACGTTGGCTTGCCTATCTTACAACTCAGAGAGCTTGCAAGCACAGCTTTTGAGGCATCAAAAGTTCACAACGCTAAGAGCGCTGACCACTCAGTTTTGAAGTCTAACCAGGAGCACTCACTCCAGTTAGAGGGTGCATTATCAGGTATTGGAGCGTCGAGAGATGACGCACAACAACAGTTTCTACCACGAAACCATGATTCCAATAACCTCCGCGGTCGAAATAACTGTAAAGTACGTAGCCATCAACATGACTACCGCTACAATCGACCCGTTCGCTACGTTCCTGCACCCAACCCACAAAAAGTATCAGAGCACAAGGGTAACAAAGGGTTGAAGGACGATCAAAACGTAGACCAATGTTCTCCAGAAGTCCCACTACGGGAAGAACTTAAGCGAGAACAATTTGAGAAAAGGGTAAAAGATAAGTCACAAGGACTAGACGGGGAATTACCGGACACCAGGTCCGCAGGAATTAACACCCATAGCATGGACGTTAAAGTTCAAATTTCTCCCGCTCTCATTCAAGACCCTATCCAGGGCCCGCTTGATCAAGAAACAAGCCCCCGGGCTCTGTCCATAGACTCTGATACAAAAGTTGCGAAGAAAAAGGTCAAACGCTTCGTTAAAGCCAAGCCCACTCAAAATCGGAAAAGTCAATCTGCTTCCATCTTGAACAGACGTCGTTGCGAACGACCACTCCACTTTGTGGGGAATATGTCCACTAACCACGAATCTAAACGGCCATACCTGGAAACAGTCCTGGAGGACTGCTTAGCTTGTCATGCGCTAATTGATTCGGGTGCGACAATATCACTCATCTCTCAAACATTGTTTGATGATCTCAAAAGGGCTTTGAAACCAACTAAACGTTGGTTAAAAGTGGAACGATGCGACACTAAACTTCGAGGGGTCACTCAGACTACCTCGCCTCTCACATTGAGAGTCATGCTGAAACTACACTTCCAGGACGTATCGCTCGTTCACCCTGTGTATGTTACCAGCCTCGAAACTGTAACCTTGCTACTTGGAGCAGACTTGATGGATCGGTTACTCCCATTGATGGATTGGAAAACCAACCAGGTATGGTCACAGGCCACAGTGCCTTCTCCACTGACCACACCGTCTCCCCCTAACGCTAGCTGCAACGCAGTCCTTCACAAGGGGTATCTGTCGAAAGCACCCCTTGAGGAAAAGACGTTTAGAAACCTCTTGGTACAAAATCCGATCCACGGAGATAGTACGATATCTCGACACATTCCATCAGCCAACCTGATTGACCATTCTTTTCATGATTTCGAGCCAGCTGTCTCTGTGAATAAGCAACTTCCCTCCTCCTTGCAGTCATGTAATACGGTAGTTGAGATGAACTTTTCTTTCCCTTTGGACACTTCCGCAAGCACTGCGGCCATCCCAGCAAGAAAAACATTGATGCGCAGAGTATACTCTGCTTCCGATGATACACCTTCCGCTTTGTTGGGGACTGTCACCCCTTACAATGACACTAATGGCGTCAGTCCAGCAACTGACCCGATGACTCCCACTGGTGAAACACTTTGCGATATCACAGACCGATATCCTCGTCTCAGTTCGCAGGTAATGAAGAGGTGGCCACACGCGGACGCGGTGGTGACTGACATGCCTCGACAGCCACTGAGCGTTTTGAAGCACAAACACCAGGAGATTTGGTTGAAAGGTTACAGCCACTCTCATAAAAACGCGGCCGCTGACAACTCGTACATAGGGTCCGACCTTTTCATTTGCGTATCGGACACCAACACCACCCGCTGGTGGGGGGGTCCCGAGGCACAAAGGGGGGGAATAGTAGCCCAGACCCATGGTGAGCCTCATCGAGGCCGGTGGGGGGGGTCGAGACTACGGACAACACCGTACGAGGCCGCCAGAGCATAAATCAAATCTAGTTGTAAACTCTCCTATGAGAACAGTGAGGAGCAGACAGGCCCCTAGACGGGGATTATCTTAGAAGACATCTAAGATAGTACTGAGGTGTACCACACTGGTCGTAAAGGAAGTCCAGTGGACTTGTCCACCTCCAAAACAAATGGCAACAATAATCATTCTTTGCCATGCGTAGGTTCAACTACAATACAACTAGTAAAATGCTCCAATCATGTGTTCCGGTAGATAATATTTCAGAATAAATCGGTAGGTTAACTGGTCCCCTTGAGTACCAGTACCAATACCAGCTACAATCAGTAAGAAGGTTAGAGACTTAACAAATCAAATTACCATTGACAACAGCGACATAGGAGTCACTCAGAGTGCAACACGTGGAGGGGAATCTCCAGTGCACTCTTCCAATGGTTAACACACATGTCACTAATAAATAGGACCCTCCATTCAGGAGTAAAATTATTAGAAGTCATGAACCATGATCACACCACGTATGACTGGTCCAATACTTAAAGAGTACTTCCGTCGTGAGGTTAGCTCCTCCGTGGATAACATAGCTATGAAATAGACTTCATACCTATCGCCACTACAATAGTGGAAGACAGTGACTTGTAGAAAACTACTACAGACTCCCTTGACACCAATTCTGACTGACCTCCAGGCATTGACCTGAAAATTACCTGACTACGTCAGACTCATTCTGAACAAGTTGTAATCTGCCCGGATACTTGGTTTTCTTCCCTTGATATGCGCGCTTGTGTAAGCATAAACGCACATGCACAACGGAACATCCAATTAGGATTTATGCTAGGACCACTTAAGGGCCCAAGCAATATACCAGCCTTAGTAAAGTTGAACATTTACTTCTAGGCCTTTGACTCTACAGCACTCACCAGTTTTCTTCCCAGAAGTCCGTAGGCCATACCTGTAGACTGCCCAAAACTAGTGCATTACAGCTGTAGACTTATCATAGAGTTATCAACTTAGGATAGCGCCTAAGCAACACACCAAGTAGGAAAACCCTAGATATGGCATTAGAGACAATGCCATGATAATCATTTTGCCAGAACATTGGACGTATATAGAATACAGTCCAATTAGATGATTTTTTTGTGTGAACTATATTTTGTATATTTTTGTTTTGTTTATGCTTTCATTCCTTTTCGGTTCAGTTCCTTTGACATTTAGGAAGTGATAGAGCCATAAACAAAGTCCCCATACAACCATCACTTAGTGCCACAACGCCGCTCATTGGGGAATGAATGTAATTATATATATTTCATGAGTGTGTGTGCGTTGTTAAAATCTGCCTAAGTTACTGCCCAGATCTTCCAGTCTGGACGACGGGTCCGGAACGGCGACCCCAAATCCGGACACCCACAGCCTATCCTTGTGGCGGCATGCCCGCTGTCAGAGAGACTACCAAGGTAAACCACCAGAGGGGGGGACCGCAACGGCGATCACCAACCAGGACATCCCCTGGCCCTTCCTGGGGTACTTTACAGCTTCCAGGGAACCTACCAAGGTACACCAATTGAGGAGACCGCAACGGCGATCACCAACCGGACATCAACTGCCCATCCTTGTGGTGGACGGCTCCGCTTTCAGAGAGCCTACCAAGTTCAACCACCAGAGAGGACTGCAACGATGATCTACCAATGGGACATCACGTGGTCATGATTTTATGTTGATTTGTAACTTGCAGGATAAACAAGATCCAAACCACCAGGGGGGGTATGTCATGACGTTGGCCTCTTTTGGTACAGGGAGGACAGTTGACCCCTCCCTTTTGCACACAATCCACCCTGTGTGTAAAGGGTCGTAAAAACTCAAAAATTCCAGGAGAGTCTCTGGCCACATGGCCCATCGAGAGACACAGGAAATTCTTCCAACTCATAGAATTGGAGAGCCAAGCGACATTTTGTGTTCTGGAGAAGGTATGGAAGATTGGTGAAAAATCCAGCTACGAACTGATCCGCTTGGTACCATTTTGTGATACTCAGAAGAGACAATATAGCCATATTACCATAAAACTGTTTATATAATAGACTCAGTTTAAGACTTGCCTCAAATGGGTGTATGGAATGTATTAATAAGGATAAAGCTTTTGTAAGACATTGAGATGCTATGTACTGATGTAATGTGATAGAATTGTATTTCTGTAACCAAATCTAACTCAGTCATAGGCACGCCCCAGGGACACATACAGGACCAGGCGTCATTTGACCAGCCTGTTCGATGGGCACTATAAAACACTCCCTGATTTACATTTCTCCAGACCAGGCCTACACTCCGTTGGCACATAGGTTCTACCATCTAATTCCTCTACTGAAAGTGAACCATACCACGTGGTTAACTTTTAGACTATTGATACCGACAGAATAAGAACAAGTCTTTGATATTAATTATTAGTCTGCAGCTAAGTAAATTATATCATCGAACGCAAAGACCAACAAAACCACCATTCTATGACGACATTAATGAATGTCGCTCTGAAAGATCCATTCTAACCGAGAGAGAGAGAGAACGCAGACAAAACTTCCCAACAGAACCGAACTCTCCAACAAAGAACGATGACACACTGAGCGTAAATATATATTGATTGCAATTGTTCCCGAATGAGTGAGCCTTCAATTGTCAATTGTAATATTAATGAACTCTGTGTAACTTCTGAGCCTGACCGTTTATGATCCATTGTTCAACAGGCCGACCTGCCTGTTTAGCCAGTAGGGCACATTCCGATACCAATCCTTTGTGACGATAATTACTGTTTGTATGTTTTTCTGTTAATTACTTAGGGTAGTAAATAAATGATTTTAAGACAATTGATGTATGGATGATTTTAGTAAAGACTGGGTTCGTGCAGATACAACAATTTACGACGTTTTGGAATGAGACTGGACTAGAGGTAAATACACCATTTGAACTAGAAGATAATCGACCTATACTATAATAGAATATAATATTATAGTACAGGAAAGTTATATTAGGAAAAGTATAGCTTTGTAATCTGAATATTCTCCTTGGTGCCCCGATCTCCTAGTTAATTACAATTAAACGATTAATCAGTTTAATCGCGTGATAATAATTACAGGGAGCTAATTGATAAACATATCTTCCGTTTAATGGTACCCCCAAAGACACGACACTGTCCACTTCCACTTTTTGGTTTTGTTCAAAAGCTGGTCTAAATGGAACTAGTAATGTTAGGTTTGTGGGTTTTAATCCCGCTGGGGCCACTAAAATGAAATTGTATGCACTCACTGTTGTAAGTCACTTTGGGTAAGTGTCTGCTAAATGGCAAAACCATAATGTATACAAATATTAATTAAGCATCCCCAATGGTTGTTTTTAAATTCACATGATTATTAGGTCTTTAAAAACCATGAAAGATTATTGCCTGCGATAACAGATCTAAAATGTAAACCCTACTGGGTTAGCTCAATTTGCTACAGAATAACATTTTATGTTGAAATGATTTGTAAATATGTGCTAAGGCTGGTTTATACTAAGTCTATCGGCATGTCTGTAGAAAATTGTTGCAGTGACGTCATTAACATTCTATTGTAGGCCGACATCCAACTTGTCATTGTCGCTATGAAAAAGTATAAACACAATGGGATATCATGAGCATTCTATTGTAACACGACAGTGAAGGACATTCACATTCTATCGTTGGCAAAAACTAGCAAACATGGAGGAGGAAGCTGCTTTGCTCCTAATATGTTTAAGTGCTGCTCTTCTCCTTAATAGCAGAGGAGAAGCTATATCAGGGAAATCAACAGTAGGAGACAACAACGTGGGTAGGCTAGCCCAGATAGCAAAATTAGTCCCGGGGAAGCTGTGGGCCACATACTTTGTGTTTTTCTGGCCCCATACATGCCTGGGTCCCCGGCCCAAAGCTGTCATACATACTGCATCACCATCAGATTACAAAGGTCTGGCACAGCTCTAGCCCACATACTGTAAAATTATGAATTCTAAAAGGTATGGCCCACAACTAGTGAAACATTTTTGTAAAATAAAAAGGTGCGGACCAAGTCTGGCCCACATACTGCACACATATACGGCTGAGTTTACGCCTAGGTCCCCGGTCCAGAGGTGGGCCAGATGCAGGCTGCCACATGGACCTTATATGGGGCTACATTAAACCAGCTAAACCAGGATTAAAGCAGCTATACTCCCCAAATTACATTGAGATACTTAGCTATTAAGTGCTGTATTTAAACAAAAGAGAATATAAACAAAACAGAAGAGCAGTTGCAGATAAATTAAATCAAAACATCTGGTTTATTACAAGGTGCAACAGAGAACATAGAACAACCGCCCACAAAACCCATTCATTCAGAAAATGCTAAAACCTGGGCATTAGAATACAATGACCTGGCAAACAAAAACAAAGCATGGACTGCAGTCATACCTTGTCCATAGACAGTTTACAGGGTAAGGATATTTGGGTGAACTATCGATTTAATGACTGTTTCCCCTTCCCATTGGAAGCCCACTGGTGTTGATTTTTGCACTGTTTTATTGTATAAACAATGTATGAGCCCAGTGTAAGTAGGACCACTGACTTTGAACGTGACTGTTATTCAGAACATTCTATTTCTACAGTTTAACAGAGCACACCATTAGCTAAACAAATAACAATTCATAAATTATAACAGTTCCTGAGAATTCTACCTGGTCTTGATAGGGTCACTGTATATTTCCTGAGCTGTTGGAAGGAGAGACAGGGAAGACGTGTCTATAATGGGCGTCGGATGAACACATCCTCAATATCTCTCCCTTCACCAGCTGGTACTGAAGCATGAGTGAGTTACGTATTGAGTTACGTATTGATGGTGCCACGTTGAAAGTTACTGAGCTCTTCAGTAAGGCCATTCTCAGTGGTGATTGTAGCATGTAAATCTTGGTGGGGCAAACTACCCAAACAATATTTAGATGCATGCCAGCAAAGTCACTACACAACACAACACAACACTAAACAATACATTAAATTGTAGTGTGTCTAGGGTTTCTGGGATAATGGTTTTGATGTGAGCTATGACCAGCCTTTCAAAGCATTTCATGGCTACAGACGTGAGTGCTACGGGTCGGTAGTCATTTAGGCAGGTTACCTTAGTGTTCTTGGGCACAGGGACTATGGTAGTTTGCCCGAAAACATTTTGGTATTATAGAAAATGTCAGTAAAGGCACTTGCCAGTTGGTCAGCGCATGCTCAGAGTACACATCCTGGTAATCCGTCTGGCCCTGCGGCCTTGTGAATGTTGACCTGTTTAAAGGTCTTACTCACAACTGCAACGGAGAGCGTGATCACACAGTGGTCCGGAACAGCTGATGCTCTCATGCGTGTTTCAGTGTTGCTTGACTTGAAGCGAGCATAGATGTAATTTAGCTCGTTTGATAGGCTCGTGTCACTGGACAGCTCTCGGCTGTGCTTCCCTTTGTAGTCTGTTATAATTTGCAAGCCCTAACACGTCCAACGAGCATCAGAGCCAGTGTAGTACGATTCAATCTTAGTCCTGTATTGACACTTTGCCTGTTTGATGGTTCGTCTGAGGTCATAGCGGAATTTCTTATAAGCATCTGGATTAGTGTCCCGCTCCTTTGAAAGTGGCAGCTCTAGCCTTTAGCTCAGGGCGGATGTTGCCTGTAATCATTGGCTTCTGGTTGGGGTATGTACGTACAGTCACTGTGGAGAAGACGTCATCGATGCACTTATTGATGAAGCCAGTGACTGATGTGGTGTACTCCTCAATGCCATCGGAAGAATCCCGGAACATATTCCAGTCTGTACTAGCAAAACAGTCCTGTAGCTTAGCATCTGCGTCATCTGACCACTTCTGTAATGACCGAGTCACTTGTGCTTCCTGCTTTAGTTTTTGCATGTAAGCAGGAATCAGGAGGATATAATTATTGTCAGATATGCCAAATGGAGGGCGGGGGAGAGCTTTGTATGCGTCTCTGTGTGTTTAGTAAAGGTGGTCTAGAGTTTTTTGCCCTCTGGTTGCACATTTAACATATTGGTAGAAATGAGTTAAAAAGTCCTCGGCCACTAGGAGCGCCACCTCTGGATGAGTGTTGTCCTGTTTGCTTATGGCCTTATACAGCTCATTGAGTGTGGTCTTAGTGCCAGCATCGGTTTGTGGTGGTAAATAGACATCTAAGTGACCCCTAGACGGACAGCATCCCGGAATCGCCTCTTCACTCTTGACGTTGAGACTGGTGTTTGCGGGTACTATTTAATGAAGCTGCCAGTTGAGGACTTGTGAGGCGTCTGTTTCTCAAACTAGACACTCTAATGTACTTGTGCTTTGCTCAGTTGTACACAGGGGCCTCCCACTCCTCTTTCTATTCTGGTTAGAGCCAGTTTGCGCTGTTCTGTGAAGGGAGTAGTACAGAGCATTGTACCAGATATTCAGTTTCTTGGCAATTTCTCACATGGAATTGCCTTCATTTCTCAGAACAAGAATAGACTGACGAGTTTCAGAATAAAGTACTTTGTTTCTGGCCATTTCGAGTCTGTAATCGAACCCACAAATGCTGATGCTCCAGATACTCAACTAGTCTAAAGATGGCCAGTTTCATTGCTTTTTTCTTCAGACAACAGTTTTCAGCTGTGCTAACGTAATTGCAAAAGGGTTTTCTAATGATCAATTAGCCTTTTAAAAAGATAAACTTGGATTAGCTAACACAACGTGCAATTGGAACACAGAAGTGATTGTTGCTGACAATTGGCCTCTGCACACCTATGTAGATATTCCATTAAAAAAAAAATCCAGCTACAATAGTCATTTACAACATTAACAATGTCTACACTGTATTTCTGATCAATTTGATGTTATTTTAATGGACAAAAAATGTGCTTTTCTTTCAAAAACAAGGACATTTCTAAGTGACCCCAAACTTTTGAACGGTAGTGTATGTATGTGTGTTTGTGCCTAACATCTCACATTTGTGTTAGGTCACAACACTTCAGACACTTCTATTATATGTCTCTGTATGTCAGAGAGTGATTCAGATGTCACAGCAACTTAAGTATAACAGCAAAAAATATGCTTACTCTATTTCAATTATATTATCTCTATTTCCATTATATTATCTCTATTTCCATTATATTATCTCTATTTCCATTATATTATCTCTATTTCCATTATATTTTCTCTATTTTCATTATATCATTTCTATTTCCATTATATTATCTCTATTTCCATTATCTGAGAGCTGTCCCTCCCTACCTTCAGGCTATGCTCAAACCCTACACCCCAACCCGAGCCACCTCTCATCTCTTGGCCGTCCCAACCCCATCTTCAGAAAATTTCAGAAAATCCAACATCCCTCCCAAAAAATACACACTAACACCCTTGCCTTTCTTGTACTAACATTTGCACTTGTTTTTCTTACTAGCACTGACTTTGCTGATAATTATATATTTTTCTGACTTACTATGATTGGGGTTGTCTCACTTACAGTACGCGCTTAGAAAAAAAGGGGTCCAACAGGGTCCTTCAGCTGTCCCCATAGGATAACCCTTTGTGGTTCCAGGTGGAACCCTTTTTGGTTCCAGGTGGAACCCTTTTTGGCTCCAGGTAGAACCCTTTGTGGAAAGGGTTCAACCTGGAACCAAAACAGGTTATTCAAAGGCTTCTCCTATTGGAACAGCCAAAGAACCCTTTTAGGTTCTAGATTGCACCTTTTTTTCTAAGAGTGCAGCTAGTGGCACTAACTGTAAGTCACTCTGGATAAGAGTGTCTGCTTAATGGCTAAAATGTAAATGAAAAGCTACAAGAGCCCTAGACAAAAACAGTCTCCATCAAGCCTCAGTCCTGATATAGCCTCAGTCCCCATCAAGCCTAAGTCCTGATAAAGCCTCAGTCCCCATCAAGCCTAAATCCTGATAAAGCCTCAGTCCCCATCAAGGCTCAGTCCCCATCAAGCCTCAGTCCCCACCAAGCCTCAGTCCCCACAAAGCATCAGTCCCCATTAAGTCTCAGTCCCCATCAAGTCTCAGTCCCAATCAAGTCTCAGTCCCCATCAAGCCTCAGTCTAAATCAAGCCTCAGTCTAAATCAAGCCTCTGTCCCCACAAAGCATCAGTCCCCATCAAGCCTCAGTCCCTACAACGCCTCAGTCCCCATCAAGCCTCAGTACCCACAAAGCCTCAATCCCCATCAAGCCACAGGCTTTGAAATCTGAAAGCAAAGACACTTGTTTCCTGTTGCTGATATTGAAAATAGGGGTGTATAGGCATAACAAATTATTTTTAAAATGTATTATAAAGCAGCAGACACTGTATGTACTGTATATATCATGGTTAAAGTGACTATTAAGCACAGCAAAATGCTAAATGGATCAATCTTATCATGTTGGGAACTACATTGTAGAACTATGATGTAACCCCTTAGTTACTTCACCATCTGCTAATCTATTTAGCCTCTTTGTCTATGTTTTGAGTGTTTGAGGTAAATTATTCACCTTTGGCAGAGAGGCCTGTTACAGTGGTGAGATTTGTCACCACTTGTCAAAATTTGGTGCACAGTAGTTGAGACCAAGGGAATACACAGATGCACTATAATCCGCAGTTGCTGACAACACAGCAATTATGATTACGCAGCATTTGATCATGTTACCAAAAACAGACTTTTAAATTATTTTAAAATCCATTGTCTCGAACTTGACTATAAAGCAATAGCCTAGTGGTGTTTTAACCACTTAAATGGTAATGTGTTTACACACGGACCACCATGTCCACACAATAAACTCAATACTTAAGTGAAAACAGCAAAGAAAATCTAAGAAAGATAGGGGTAAAAAAAATCATGTTTTCAACACTTCAGCACCCTCCCCTTACGAGGATAATGGCACAGGGCCTTTTTCTGAAATGTTTCTGAGATTGGATAACACATTAGGAGGTTCCTCCATACAGAATCTTTCCAGATCCTTGATTTTTTAAATTTTATTTTAATTTCACCTTTATTTAACCAGGTAGGCAATTTGAGAACAAGTTCTCATTTACAACGGCGACCTGGCCAAGATAAAGCAAAGCAGTTCGACACATACAACAACACAGAGTTACACATGGAGTAAACAAACATACAGTCAATAATACAGTAGAAAAACAAGTCTATATACAATGTGTGCAAATGAGATAAGATAAGGGAGGTAAGGCAATAAATAGGTCATGGTGGCGAAGTAATTACAATATAGCAATTAAACACTGGAATGGTAGATGTGCAGTAGATGAATGTGCAAAGTAGAAATACTAGGGTGCAAAGGAGCAAGATAAATAAATAAATACAGTACGGGATGAGGTAGTTGGTTGGGCTATTTACAGATGGGCTATGTACAGGTGCAGTGATCTGTGAGCTGCTCTGACAGCTGGTGCTTAACCTGTTATGGCTAGGGGGCAGTATTTTCACAGCCGGATAAAAAACGTACCCGATTTAATCTGATTACTACTCCTGCCCAGAAACTAGAATATGCATATAATTATTAGCTTTGGATAGAAAACACTCCAAAGTTTCTAAAACTGTTTGAATGGTGTCTGTGAGTATAACAGAACTCATTTGGCAGGCCAAAACCTGAGAAGATTCCATGCAGGAAGTTCCCTGTCTGACAATTTCTTGCCCTTCTTGATCCTCTATCCATTACAGAGGATCTCTGCTGTTACGTGACACTTCCTACGGCTCCCATGGGCTCTCAGAAGGCGGCAAAAAGCTGAATCGTGGCTTTGCAGGCTCTGGCTGAAAAAAAGTAACGCGTTTGGATAGTGGCTGGTTACAGTACTGTGAGACTCAGGCTCGTGCCCGCGTCAACCCCATGCTTTGTTTTCTTTCGTCTGTTTACCTAAACGCAGATTCCCGGTCAGAATATTATCGCTTTTTTATGAGAAAAATTGCATAAAAATTGATTTTAAACAGCGGTTGACATGCTTCGAAGTACGGTAATGGAATATTTAGAAATCTTTTGTCACAAAATGCGCCATGCTCGTGACCCTTATTTACACTTCGGATAGTGTCTTGAACGCACGAACAAAACGCCGCTGTTTGGATATAACTATGGATTATTTTGAACCAAACCAACATTTGTTATTGAAGTAGCAGTCCTGGGAGTGCATTCTGACAAAGACAGCAAAGGTAATAACATTTTTCTTATAGTAAATCTGACTTTGATGAGTGCTACATTTGCTGGGTGTCTAAATAGCTAGCCGTGATGGCTGGGCTATCTACTCAGAATATTGCAAAATGTGCTTTCACCGAAAAGCTATTTTAAAATCGGACACCTCGATTGCACAAAGGAGTTCTGTATCTATAATTCTTAAAATAATTGTTATGTTTTTTGTGAACGTTTATCGTGAGTAATTTAGTAAATTCACCGGAGGTTTGCGGGGGGTATGCTAGTTCTGAACGTCACATGCTAATGTAAAAAGCTGGTTTTTGATATAAATATGAACTTGATTGAACAAAACATGCATGTATTGTATAACATAATGTCCTAGGTGTGTCATCTGATGAAGATCATCAAAGGTTAGTGCTGCATTTAGCTGTGGTTTTGTTTTTTGTGACATTATATGCTAGCTTGAAAAATGGGTGTCTGATTATTTCTGGCTGGGTACTCTGCTGACATAATCTAATGTTTTGCTTTCGCTGTAAAGCCTTTTTGAAATTGGACAGTGTGGTTAGATAAAGGAGAGCCTTGTCTTTAAAATGCTGTGAAATAGTCATATGTTTGAAAAATGGAAGTTTTTGTATTTTAGAGGAATTTGTAATTCGCGCCACGCCTATCATTGGATATTGGAGCAGGTGTTCCGCTAGCGGAACGTCTAGATGTAAGAGGTTAAAGCTAGTGAGGGAGATAAGTGTATCCAGTTTCAGTGATTGTTGTCGTTTGTTCCAGTCATTGGCAGCAGAGAACTGGAAGGAGAGACGGCCAAAGGAGGAATTGGCTTTGGGGGTGAGCAGTGAGATATATCTGCTGGAGCGCGTGCTACGGGTGGGTGCTGCTATTGTGACCAGTGAGCTGAGATAAGGCGGGGCTTTACCTAGCAGGGACTTGTAGATGACCTGGAGCCAGTGGGTTTGGCGACGAGTATGAAGCGAGGGCCAACCAACGAGACCGTACAGGTCGCAGTGGTGGGTAGTGTATGGGGCTTTGGTGACAAAACGGATGGCACTGTGATAGACTGCATCCAATTTGTTGAGTAGAGTGTTGGAGGCTATTTTGTAAATGACATCGCCGAAGTCGAGGATCGTTAGGATGGTCAGTTTTACGAGGGTATGTTTGGCAGCATGAGTGAAGGATGCTTTGTTGCGAAATAGGAAGCCAATTCTAGTTTTAATTTTGGATTGGAGATGCTTAATGTGAGTCTGGAGGGAGAGTTTGCAGTCTAACCAGACACCTAGGTATTTGTAGTTGTTCACATATTTTAAGTCAGAACCGTCCAGAGTAGATATCTTTGTCTGTGCTTATGGACTGCCCTCTTCAATACAAACCACAGGTGTTAATTTTGTGGTCAATTTCCCATTTTTGGGGGATTTTGACGTGTGCCTGGCTGGAAGATCTGCTAGCGGCCAAGTTTCCGCCTCCCAGCAGAAAACATGGGGTCCAATAATTTTTAGCCCTATCTTTTTTTTATTACTTGTTAAACAGAATCTCTTTCTCTGAGCAATTGGACTAGTATATCATAAAATAATGTTTCACATTCTTAGAGCATAAATATTAGCTCAGTTTATGTATTTTACAGTACTTTTTGTTCATCTTTATCTGGTTCTGCATAAGACTATTACATACAGGCAAATAAATGTTTGGTTGTGGTTCATAAGAAGAGCAATTACCTTATTTCAGTTGTACTGAATTAGTGTCAAGTAGCTAATCACCCCTTAGTCTGCTCGATTATCAGGTTTTATTTCTACCGAAGAAAATACACGTCTTGGAAACATTTGGGAAAAAGCAGAACTAAGTTAACACCAACCTCATACGTACTGTCACGAATCCCACCGAAGGTGTCTCCCCTGCCTGCTCGAGCGGCACTCTGCGGTCGTCGTCGCCGGCCTACTAGCCGCCGCTGATCCCTTTTTCCTTTTCGGTTGGTATGTCTTATTGTTTGCACCTGTTCCTTATTTGTGCATCTTGATTTGTGGTTATTTAAGCCTGTTTAGCCCGCCCAGGTTTGTGCGGGATTATTTTCATCAGTGTGCTTTTTTTGGATGTGCTGGCGATCTGCTTGAAATATTTTTCTTTCCGAACGGTGGACCCGTTGTGTATGGGTTGGGCATGTAGTTCTCACGCCTGTTGTGTTGGCGTCGACCGTTGTCAAACCAGAGAAAAATAAAACACATTTTTCTTACCTCTGCTCTCTGCGCCTGACTCCTACATCCACTCCTAGCAATCATGACAGAATCCCGCACCAGATTATGGAGTCAGCAGGAGCAGCCACACCTCCTCTCCCATCGATGGAGGAAAGGGTCCTCCATCATACCAGCATTCTCCACCGGATCGGTTCAGAATTGGATCAGATGATGGAGAGGATGGACCGATGGGAGAGGAGTGGCCTCCCTACCCCATCCCCAGCACCTCTTCCCCCTCCACCTGCTACCCCTCCTCCGGCGTCCGGACCCGGGGCCCTACGCCTGGCTCTCCCCAGGGAGTACGATGGAGCGGTGGCTGGGTGCCAGGGGTTCCTGCTGCAGCTGGAGTTGTACCTGGCTACCGTTCGTCCGACTCCCTCGGGAAAGGAGAGCGTGAGCGTCCTCGTCTCCTGCTTAACGGGTCATGCCCTGGAGTGGGCCAACTCAGTGTGGTATGGCCCAGACTCGGCAAGGGATCACTACCCCAAGTTCACCCGCCGTTTCCGGGCCGTGTTCGACCACCCACCAGAAGGCCGGGCGGCGGGTGAACGGCTGTTCCACCTGCGGCAGGAGACAAGGAGCGCACAGGACTTTGCTCTGGAGTTCCGGACCTTGGCTGCTGGAGCGGGGTGGAATGACAGGGCCCTGATGGACCACTATCGGTGTAGCCTCCGGGAGGACGTCTGCCGGGAGCTAGCCTGTCGGGACACTACCCTCTCCCTGGATGAACTTATCGACATGTCCATTCGTCTCGACAACCTGCCGGCTGCCCGCGGGCGTCCAGACCGGGCCCTGTTGGTTCCACCTCCAGGCCCTCCAGCTCCCATCCCTATGGAGCTAGGGGGGGCCGCATCGAAGGGAACCGGAGGAGGAGGCTCCTCCTGTACCTGGTGTGGTCGGAGAGGACACACTGCCGACCGGTGCTGGAGGAGCTCCTCTGGGAATCGGGATGGCAGGCAGAGCACTCCTCGTTCACCCCAGGTGAGTAAGCACCAACCTCACCCAGAGCTCCCTGTTGGTCATATGTTTGTACTTTTAACTTTCCCTAAGTTTTCTCCCTCTTTCCAGCATAAGGTGCTAGTCGATTCAGGCGCAGCTGGAAACTTTATGGATCGTGGGCTCGCGTTAAGGCTAGGGATTCCCCTGGTGTCGTTGGACCAACCTTTCCCCGTGCACTCCTTAGATAGCTGACCATTAGGGTCAGGGCTGGTCAGGGAGGCCACGGTGCCACTGGACATGGTAACGCAGGGGGATCATGGGGAACGGATTAGTCTCTTCCTCATTGATTCGCCTACATTTCCGGTGGTGCTGGGGATTCCCTTGCTGGCCAATCACAATCCTGATATTTCGTGGAAACAGGGTGCTCTCAGAGGGTGGTCAGAGGAGTGTTCAGGCAGGTGTAAAGGAGTTTCCATCGGTGCGACAACGGTGGAGAGTCCAGACCAGGTTTCCACTGTGCGCATTCCCTCTGAATATGCCGATTTGGCTATCGCCTTCTGTAAAAAGAGGGCGACCCGATTACCACCTCATCGACGAGGGGATTGCGTGATAAACCTCCAGGTAAACGCTACACTTCCCAGGAGTCACGTGTACCCATTGTCACAAGAGGAAATGCTGGCTATGGAGACATATGTCACGGAATCTCTGAGACAGGGGTACATTCGGCCCTCCATGTCACCCGTCTCCTCGAGTTTCTTTTTCGTGAAGAAAAAGGATGGAGGTCTGCGTCCGTGCATTGATTATCGAGGTCTAAATTTCATCACAGTAGGGTTTAGTTACCCACTACCTCTCATCGCTACGGCGGTGGAATAATTTCATGCAGCGCGTTTTTTCACGAAACTGGATCTCAGGAGCGCGTACAATCTGGTGCGTATCCGGGGAGGAGACGAGTGGAAAACCGCGTTTAGTACCACATCGGGCCACTATGAGTACCTCGTCATGCCGTATGGGTTAAAGAATGCTCCAGCCGTGTTTCAATCCTTTATCGACGAGATTCTCAGGGACCTGCAAGGGCAGGGTGTGGTGGTGTATATTGATGACATCCTGATCTATTCCGCCACACGCGCCGCGCATGTCTCCCTGGTGCACAAGGTGCTTGGGCGACTGCTGGAGCATGACCTGTACGTTAAGGCTGAGAAATGTGTGTTTTCCAAACGAGCCGTTTCCTTCCTGGGGTATCGCATTTCCACCTCGGGGGTGGTGATGGAGTGTGACCACGTTAAAGCCGTGCGTAATTGGCCGACTCCGACCACAGTAAAGGAGGTGCAGCGGTTCTTAGGGTTTGCCAATTACTACCGGAGGTTTATCCGGGGCTTTGGTCAGGTGGCTGCTCCCATTACCTCACTGCTGAAGGGGGGTCCGGCGCGCTTGCGCTGGTCAGCAGAGGCGAACAGAGTGTTCAGTCGTCTGAAGGAGCTGTTTACCGACGCTCCCGTGCTGGCTCATCCGGACCCCTCTTTGACATTCATAGTGGAGGTGGACGCGTCCGAGACTGGGGTGGGGGCTGTGCTATCAAGGCGCTCGGGCACGCCATTCAAACTCCACCCGTGCGCTTTCTTTTCGAGGAAGCTCGGTCCGGCGGAGCAGAACTATGACGTGGGGGACCGGGAGTTGTTAGCTGTAGTCAAGGCTCTGAAAGTGTGGAGACATTGGCTTGAGGGGGCTAAGCACTCTTTCCTCATCTGGACTGACCACCGTAATCTCGAGTACATCCGGGCAGCTAGGAGACTGAATCCACGTCAGGCTAGGTGGGCCATGTTCTTTACCCGTTTCCGGTTCACAATCTCCTATCGGCCAGGTTCACTTAACACGAAGGTCGACGCACTGTCCCGCCTATATGACACCGAGGAGAGGGCCATCGATCCAACTCCCATCCTCCAAGCGTTGTGCTTGGTAGCACCGGTGGTATGGGAGGTGGACGCGGAGATCGAGCGGGCGTTACGGTTGGAAACTGCACCTTCTCAGTGTCCAGCAGGTGTTTCGTACGTGCCGCTTGGTGTCCGTGATCGATTGATTCGATGGGCCCATAATCTCCCCTCTTCGGGTCACCCTGGGATCGAGGGGAAAGTACTGGTGGCCCACCTTGGAAAAGGACGTGCGGTCTTATGTCTCCTCCTGCTCGGTGTGCGCTCAGAGCAAGGCTCCTCGACACCTGCCTAGAGGGAAATTACAGCCCCTCCCCGTTCCACAGCGGCCGTGGTCGCACTTGTCAGTGGACTTCCTCACCGACCTTCCCTTATCTCAGGGGAACACCACAATCCTGGTCGTTGTGGATCGGTTCTCGAAGTCCTGCCGTCTAATCCCGTTGCCCGGTCTCCCTACGGCTCTGCAGAGTGCGGAGGCCCTGTTTACCCATGTCTTCCAGCACTACGGGGTGCCCGAGGACATCGTTTCTGATCGGGGTCCCCAGTTCACGTCCAGAGTTTGGAGGGCGTTCATGGAACGGTTGGGGGTCTCGGTCAGCCTGACCTCAGGTTTCCACCCCGAAAGTAATGGACAGGTGGAGAGAGTGAACCAAGAAGTGGGTAGGTTTCTAAGGACGTATTGCCGGGACCGGCCCAGGGAGTGGGCGAGATACGTCCCATGGGTAGAGGTAGCCCAAAACTCCCTCCGTCACTCATCAACCAATATGTCACCGTTTCAGTGCGTGTTGGGCTACCAGCCGGTCCTGGCTCCATGGCGCCAGACCGAGGCTCCTGAAGGTGGAGGAGTGGGTGCAGCGCTCGAAGGACACTTGGAGAGCCATCCAAGACGCACTCACTAAGGCGAGTGGACGGCAGAAGAAGAGCGCTGAACAGCACCGCAGTGAGACCCCTGTGTTTGCACCAGGGGATCGAGTCTGGCTCTCGGCTCGAAACCTACCCCTCCGCTTGCCCTGCCGGAAGCTGGGCCCGCAGTGTGTAGGGCCATTTAAATTCCTGAGGAGGATAAACGAGGTGTGTTACTGGTTACAACTTCCATCTTACTACCGTATTAACCCCTCGTTTCATGTGTCTCTCCTCAGGCCGGTGGTGGCTGGTCCCATGCAGGAAGGTGAGATTCCGGAGGTCCCTCCACCCCCTCTGGACATTTGGGGGTCCCCGGCGTATACGATACGCGCCATTCTGGACTCCAGACGTCGGGTGGGGGGCCTACAGTACCTCGTCGACTGGGAGGGGTACGGCGCGGAGGAGTGTTGCTGGGTACCAAGGAAGGACATTTTGGACCCCTCACTACTGAGGGATTTCCACCGCCTTCATGGGGATTGCCCTGTGCCTCGTCCTCCGGGTCGCCCTCGAGCCGGTGGCGGCGCACTGCGGGAGCCGCGCGTCAGGAGGGGGGTACTGTCACGAATCCCACCGAAGGTGGCTCCCCTGCCTGCTCGGGCGGCGCTCAGCGGTCGTCGTCGCCGGCCTACTAGCCGCCGCTGATCCCTTTTTCCTTTTCGGTTGGTATGTCTTATTGTTTGCACCTGTTCCTTATTTGTGTATCTTGATTTGTGGTTATTTAAGCCTGTTTAGCCCACCCAGGTTTGTGCGGGATTATTTTCGTCAGTGTGCTTTTTTTGGATGTGCTGGCGATCTGCTTGAGTTATTTTTCTTTCCGAACGGTGGACCCGTTGTGTATGGGTTGGGCACGTAGTTCTCACGCCTGTTGTGTTGGCGTCGACCGTTGTCAAACCAGAGAAAAATAAAACTCATTTTTCTTACCTCTGCTCTCTGCGCCTGACTCCTACCACCACTCCTAGCAATCGTGACACGTACCTTGGCTATTAGGAAGAGATACATTTAGGAAGGAATCGATATCAGCTGTGCACGTGATCTTTTTGATGGTTCAACAGATATAAAATAGTGGCCAAAAGTGGTTGTAATTGGCCCTGTACTGTACGTCTCTTTCAGTGATTGAGAGGTCACAGCAACTAATGAATAACAACAACTATCCTAAGGATATGCCTGCTCTATTTACAATTATCTGAGAGCTATAAAAGTACCCTAAACCAAAATAGAGAAGAGGTATTACATGTGGTTTTGGGGGAACTGTCTGTTAGTCAACCTGTGACTGGACACCACAGAGTTGCTCCATGGCCTAAACAGCTAGAAGATAAGATGAAGTGGAACCAACAGTTGCGTAGACAGTCAAAACTCCTGGGTCATCATTATCAGAAGTCCACATCCTTAATTAAGGGGAAAGGGTCGGTGGAAAGTGCTGTGCCATGTTAGTGGTAAACCACTGTGGTATGTAGTATACAGTTGAAGGCGGAAGTTTACATACACCTTAGCCAAATACATTTAAACTCAGTTTTCACAATTCCTGATATTTAATCCTAGTAAGAATTCCCTGTCTTAGGTCAGTTAGGATCACCACTTTATTTTAAGAATGTGAAATGTCAGAATAATAGTAGAGAGAATGATTTATTTCAGCTGTTATTGCTTTCATCACATTCCCAGTGGGTCAGAAGTTTACATACCCTCAATTAGTATTTGGTAGCATTGCCTTTAAATTGTTTAACTTGGGTCAAACATTCCTGGTAGCCTTCCACAAGCTTCCCACAATAGGTTGGGTGAATTTTGGCCCATTCCTCCTGACAGAAATGGTGTAACTGAGTCAGGTTTGTAGGCCTCCTAGCTCGCACATGCTTATTCTGTTCTGCCCACAAATGTTCTATAGGATTTACATCAGCACCTCTGTCTACCTCAGTGACTGATAAATGTAGTGAACAAAAGGTTCAAGAAAATAGATGGCTAAATGTGGTGGACACACCAGGTGTGTTAGGCACAAATGGTAGTAGGAGAAGACTATATATCCAAAGAGAAATATTGAAGTCTCTTGAAGTCGCATCCCCTGGTCCTCATGTCTTCCTGTTGGTAATGAAGTTGGGGACATGAAGAGACGATGATCAGCGATGGAGAGACGATGATCAGAGATCTGTGGAGGTCTTGGAGGAACTCTTTCAACAGGTCTACAACCACATGATTGTGCTCTTTACTCATGGTGATGGACTTATGTACGTACTTATGTACATACGTATATATATATATATATATATATATATATATATATAGGTATGTAGGTATGTATGTATATAAGTCCATCACCATGAGTAAACAGCCCAATCATGTGGTTGTAGACCTGTTGAAAGAGTTCCTCAAATAAATATAATCCTATAAATATGAGACAATACGTATGTTGTATTTAGTTTCATTATACTATATGTTGTCAATAGGTTGATCTTAAATGTCTATTGAATATAACACTACATGTGAACGGCATCTTTTACCCCCAAATTATTCTCAACAATAAAATAATGAATGATCAACAACCGGGGGGTAATAATGAATGACCAACAACCGGGGGGTAATAATGAATGACCAACAACCGGGGGGTAATAATGAATGACCAACAACCGGGGGGTAATAATGAATGACCAACAACCGGGGGGTAATAATGAATGACCAACAACCGGGGGGTAATAATGAATGACCAACAACCGGGGGTAATAATGAATGACCAACAACTATTGGTCTTTAAGCATCAGATGTCATGATGTATTTACTTCATTGTTAAATATAATGCGAACACATGTTTTGCTGTTTGTGCTATTAGATTTGTGTTTTCTACTATTTAGTTGTTTATATCTAGTGTATTTTCATTTTAACAATAACTATTTTTTACTTCTATTATTTTAAATCCCATTTAGGGGAAAAAAGTATTTAAATTGTTTATGATGCTAAATGTCTCTATCTGCCCAGGGACAACAGATGAAAATTAGCCAGCAAGCAAAATCTGGCACATTTACAGAAATGGTGATTGATGTGCTTTGTCCATGTCAAATAAATACATAAATAAATAATCAGGCATTTCTATATATGGTCATTTATATTCAATATACTAGATGGATATACTGCACAAATGAGACTTGTTTTTGACCTTACTGAAAGTGCTTTTGAGCAGTTTGCTATCAAACTTGAACTCGAAGTTGAAGTAATCAAAAGTGAATGGTCACTGCATTGTGATGATTTTCCATATTTAGAGCTCACGGGATGACATATCGTTGGCATCCTGGAAAAACCTCTATCTTGGACCCCCATTATTTTTGAAATATTTTAAAATCTGTTGCCATCTAGTATTAATAGAAGTTCACAAGGCATTTTGAATGGCTTGTATATTAGTCTGTTGTGTCTGTTGACATAGACGCACCCAAAGTATCTATTTTTACATAAAGTCAATAAAAAAGGTATAGAAAATAGACAAAGTCCAAATATACAAAGGTAATTGTCATGGATTGTCACGACTTCTACCGAAGTTGATGCCCCTCCTTGTTCGGGTGGTGCTCGGCGATCGACGTCACCGGTCTTCTAGCCACCATTGATCAGTTTTTCATTTTCCATTGGTTTTGTCTGATCTCCTTACCCACCTGTTTCTTATCCCAGTAATTACATGTTGTGTATTTAACCCTCTGTTTCCCCTCATATCCTTGTCGGTGATTGTTTGTTATGTTATGTACGTGTTGTTGATGTATCGGTGTGCGACAGGTTATTGTTTACCCAGATTATTTTCTACGTTGGTTTTGGAGTTAGTTTTGTTAATAAATACAAAAAAAAAATTTACCACTTTGGTTTTTCCTGCGCCTGACTTCCCTGCCACCTACATACACGGATTATGACATGGATTGTAGGCGAGGACCCTGAATCAAAAACAGTTGTGATATGGGTTGGAAAGTAATTGAAGTTAAGGAAATATTTTTTTGAAGACAATTAATATAGAATCGTGGAAAATAGACAAAGTAAAAAAAATACAAAAGTAATTGCTGTTTATTGATGTCATCGGTGGGTGTAGCTGGTGCATGGAATTCAGACGCAGGAGAGCAGAGATGAATGAATAACGGAGAACTTTACTTAGACAATAGTAAGAACTGAACGCGACCGCATCATAAAACAAATGCCCAAAACACAAGTGAGGCATCACAACGTACAACCTCGACAAATAAACAATACCGGACACAGACATGGAGGGAACAGAGGGCTAAATACACATAGTACTAATGAGGAGATGAAAAACAGGTGTGCGGGAAAACAAGACAAAACAAATGGAAAATGAAAGGTGGAGCGGCGATGGCTAGAAGAACGGTGACTTCGACCACCTAACGCCGCCCGAACAAGGAGAGGGACCGACTTCGGTGGAAGTCGTGACAATTGAATAGGTGAATAGGTCTTTATACAGAAAGTTCACCTGTATTTTTGCTGGTTGATGTCCCAGATAAGTTTAGGTCACAAACCTGTTATTTCAGGGGAAATCTTTATATTTAGCTAACGGGTTGAGAACCTATCTAGGCTTGGCACAGATGTTGGATCTATGTGCAACGTGATCACAATCACTACTCATCAATGCTTCAGTCTGACAAAGATGGAGAGGGGTCATATTGAGTGGACTGATCCCTTGCTCAGAACTCAGTGGAAGACTCCGATCCCAAACATTGAGCAGTATAGCTGTCTATAGCCCTGTTATTGAGCTGCCCCATCAACTACTCTACAAAACCAACACTAGAGAGTTTATCTTTACCTTATAAAGTCATCTGAGAGTTTGAGCTATGCGCTACATCAAAACTTTTATGTCGCTCATTACCTGCCATTTGTTCCTCTACACATGAACGCTCAACACAGGTCAGACAGTATAGAGAAAGTCTGACCCATTGTCTACTCTACAGGGACAGGAGTAACTGAAAGTACCAGAGGAGTTCGTCATATCCAAAATTATTGGCACCCTTGATAAAGATGAGCAAAAAAGACCATATAAAATAACACAAATACTGAGCTAGAGTATATTGTATGCTAAAAACCTTTTAAATTATATTTTATACTACACTGAACACAAAATTCAAAAGCCACTCGCACGTCTGAGCTATTTTTGTTGCAGGTTCATGGTAACAGTTGAATAAGAAGAGAAAAAAGAAGATGAAACAAGAAGACCCCTGCCCAGTCATGTGAAATCCATAGATTAGGGCATAATCATTTTATTTCAATTGACTGATTTCCTTATATGAACTGTAACTTAGTAAAATCTTTGATATTGTTGCGTTTATAGTTTTTTATTACTTCTTATACTGAACAAAAATATCTCAAAAACATAGGTGTCAAAATTATTGGCACCCCTGTTTTCAATATGCCAGCACCCTCCACTTGGCAGGGTAACGGCACTGTGCCTTTTTCTAAAATGTTTTATGAGATAGAACACATTGGGAAGACTGAGATGAGATGGCCATTGCAAAATGTTGATTTTGTTGTCAATTAAACTTTTCTTGTGTGGTTGGGGTCATTTTCTTTCTGGAAGATTCACTGGCAGCCAAGTTTCAGCCTCCTGGCAGAGGCAACCAGGTTTTGGGCTAAAATGTCCTGGTACTTGGTAGAGTTTATTATGTTGTGGACCTTGTTACGTTCCCAAACCAGAAAAACAAAAAAGACAGTCAAAGCTATGGGCTGTAGTGCAACTGCTGTCGGCATCCAAAGATTATCTAACTTGAATAAAAGCTTGGTGGTAAGGATGACAGTGGTGGTGTAGTCTACGGCGATATGGATATCACTTATTATTGATATCTACATAGCGCATTGATGTGAATCACACTGCTGCTCTCTCATTTAGGTATTTGCGCCTTACGGATTGTGGTTGTTGTGGATGGCTGTTCACAAATCTAAATGTGTATTTGAACCCAATAATGGTTGAATTCAAGAAGTTTAAGATGCCTATCAATCATTGTTTTTGAAACCAGTGAACAGCCAGTGAAAAATGCGCTCTTGCAACAGCTGCATAGTGCGGATCCCAGCCTATGGAATAAAAGTCGGGCTTTTATTGCTCAATCTTATTCAAAAATATATATCTGTCATGATGTTGCCCTGTTGGTGAGGTTTATGACCCCCATAAGTACCTTCCCCCCTTTCCTCTCTCTACTCTACAGATGTGACTATTGGAAAGCCATTTGGTAACATAGAGAGTCTGGTAACATCGAAAGGTGGGAAACGGAACCATAGTTCGGTAATCCAACCAGCTAAAAATATGCGTTGGTACTTAAAGAATATGATGTCAGATCAGTTGTCGTCTGAGACATTTATTACTGATGATAGGATGACATAAACTGTATCTTGGAAAGTCTACACATTCTAGTTATCAGATTCACATGGAATTGTTGTGCAATTTAAATGTTTAAATATTAAACTATTTGTGAAAAGATGAAATGTAGTTTTAGCTTCTAAATGAGAGAATTTGTTTTCATAAAGTAAAAACTCTGCTCACTCAGTGGCCCCGCCCAAGTGAACAGACATTGGTTGTAAACTATGAAACACGCCCTTCTCTCCCTACTACATAAGCCTCTTGACTAAATTTTTACTGTGTGTTCCCGAGGACGTGAGGACTGCTGTCCATACGTTAAAAGGGCTAATATCAACAACAGAACTAAGCCAACCTCAGCGTGAGCTCTGGTTGCGAATGGTTGAACGACAATAACCTAACAAAATTAGCATTGTGTTCCCGGTGACGTGAGGACTGCTGTCCATACGTTAAAAAGGGCGAATTCAATGTGGAGGTGATGATGGACACGCTGAAAGGATGAATTTCGACTATAACAGCCAGAATATAGCATGAACTTATAGTATGGCAACTTGGTATGAACTTTTAACTCTTATTCACTAAAGAAGTGATACCTCCTAGACGTTGAGTTAGCAGCAGCAGCTGTAAACGTGAGTGGCCTAGGAAAGACGGAAAAAATCTTCAGAAAGACAGGGTACTATAATGTATCTGTTCTACGACACGACGACAGTACTACAACGTATTCACTTTACCACCAGACATTCGTCAAAGGACAAGAGATCTCTGCTGGGCAACCCAGCCTTCCATTCAAACCCAACACCCTTTCTTTGTATAACCAGCCGTCATATCGGTTCCGTCCACCAGGGACGTTTTCTTGTATGACATAATTAGTAATCAATGAATGATCCATCCTGTGTATCCATCCTGTGTGATCCATCTTAAATAAGCATGCCCCACTCAAAAAAAATTGAAATAGGAATAGATATAGTCCTTGGTTCACTCCAGACCTCTCTGCCCTTGACCAGCACAAAAACATACTGTGGCGTTTTGCATTAGCATCGAATAGCCCCCGTGATATGCACATTTTCAGGGAAGTTAGGAACAAATATACACAGGCAGTTAGAAAAGCTAAGGCTAGCTTTTTCAAACAAATTTGCATCCTGTAGTACTAACTCAAAAAACTTCTGTGACACTGTAAAGTCCATGGAGAATAAGAGCATCTCCTCCCAGCTGCCCACTGCTTTAAGGCTAGGAAACACTGTTACCACAGATAAATCCACTATAATTGAAAATTTCAATAAGCATTTCTCTACGGCTGGCCATGCTTTCCACCTGGCTACCCCTACCCCAGTCAGTTGCCCGGCACCCTCCACAGCAACCCGCCAAAGCCCCCACCATTTCTCCTTCTAAAATGATCTGCCGAAATTGTTGCAACCCCTATTACTAGCCTGTTCAACCTCTCTTTCGTATCGTCTGAGATTCCCAAAGATTGGAAAGCTGCCATGGTCATCCCCCTCTTCAAAGGGTGTGACACTCTAGACCCAACCTGCTACAGACCTATATCTATCCTACCCTGTCTTTCTAAGGTCTTTGAAAGCCAAGTTAACAAACAGATTACCGACCATTTCGAATCCCACCGTACCTTCTCCGCTATGCAATCTGGTTTCAGAGCTGGTCATGGGTGCACCTCAGCCACGCTCAAGGTCCTAAACGACATCATAACCGCCATCGATAAGAGACATTACTGTGCAGCCCTATTCATTGACCTGGCCAAGGCTTTCAACTCTGTCAATCACCACATTCTTATTGGCAGACTCGACAGCCTTGGTTTCTCAAATGATTGCCTCGCCTGGTTTACCAACTACTTCTCTGATAGAGTTCAGTGTGTCAAATCGGAGGACCTGTTGTCCGGACCGCTGGCAGTCTCTATGGGTGTGCCACAGGGTTCAATTCTTGGGCCGACTCTCTTCTCTGTATACATCAATGATGTTGCTCTTGCTGCTGGTGATTCTCTGATCCACCTCTACGCAGACGACACCATTCTGTATACTTCTGGCCCCTCTTTGGACACTATGTTAACTAACCTCCAGACGAGCTTCAATGCCATACAACTCTCCTTCCGTGGTCTCCAACTGCTCTTAAACGCAAGTAAAACTAAATGCATGCTATTCAATCGATTACTGCCTGCACCTGCCCACCCGTCCAGCATCACTACTCTGGACGGCTCTGACTTAGAATATGTGGACAACTACAAATTCCTGGGTGTCTGGTTAGACTGTAAACTCTCCCTCCAGACTCACAATAAGCATCTCCAATCCAAAATTAAATCTAGAATTGGCTTCCTATATCACAATAAAGCATCCTTCACTCATGCTGCCAAACATACCCTCGTAAAACTGACCATCCTACCGATCCTCGACTAAGGTGATGTCATCTATAAAATAGCCTCCAACACTCTACTCAACAAATTGGATGCAGTCTATCACAGTGCCAACCGTTTTGTCACCAAAGCCCCATACACTACCCACCATTTCGACCTGTACGCTCTCGTTGGTTGGCCCTCGCTTCATACTCGTCGCCAAACCCACTGGCTACAGGTTATCTATAAGTCTCTGCTAGGTAAAGCCCCACCTTATCTCAGCTCACTGGTCACCATAGCAGCACCCACTCATAGCACACACTCCAGCAGGTATATCTCACTGGTCACCCCCAAAGCCAATTCCTCCTTTGGTCATCTTTCCTTCCAGTTCTCTGCTGCCAATGACTGGAACAAACTGCAAAAACTCTGAAGCTGGAGACTCATATCTCCCTCACTAGCTTTAAGCACCAGCTGTCAGAGCAGCTCACAGATCACTGCACCTGTACACAGCCCATCAATCTACCTACCTCATCCCCATACTGTATTTATTTATCTTGCTCCTTTGCACCCCAGTATCTCTACTTGCACATTAATCTTCTGCATATATACCATTCCAGTGTTTAATTGCTATATTGTAATTACTTCGCCACCATGGCCTATTTATTGCCTTAACTTACCTCATTTGCACTCACTGTATATAGACTTTGTTTTCTTTTGTTCTACTGTATGTTTTGTTTATTTGATGTGTAACTCTGTGTTGTTGTATGTGTCGAATTGCTATGCTTTATCTTGGCCAAGTCACAGTTGCAAATGAGAACTTGTTCTCAACTAGACTACCTGGTTAAATAAAGGTGAAATAAAAATAAAATAAATGTGTAATTCTGTGTGATTATTTAGGTATTTAGTAAATATTTAAACAAAATGTTGTATTGCTGATTCAACTTGTTAGCCAGGGTTTGTGAAGATAATCAAGAATTCTACGACGTTCAGATGAGACTGAATAAGGTGATGATTAATAATTGTCTGCTATTGAGTTAAAAGATTACCATGTCTTTAAGAGTTTATTCAGAAGATTACAGCTCTATAAACATTATTTCGTGGTGCCCCGACTTTCTAGTTAATTACATGATTAGTTTAATCAGGTAATATTAACTACAGAGAAATTATTTAATAGAATAGCATGTCATATCACTTAATCCGGCATAGCAAAAACACGGCATATCCATAGGCCTAATGGACACATGCTGAACCTCGTTGTCAGTGTTCGTGTATAGGAGATGAGAAATAGAGTCAATCGCAGGACACCGAACTGAGTAAAACATACGTATTTACTCTAGAAAAGCTCATCATACAAAATCCACGCAGGGATGAAACAAATAACGATAAACACGACCAACAGTAAAACAATAACGCACAAAACATCATGATAACCAGAGGGTTTAAATAGGGACGTAATCATAACAAAATGGGAACCAGGTGTGAACAATCAAGACATAACAAATGGACAAAGAAACATGGATTGGTGGCAGCTAGAAAGACGATGACCGCCGAACGCCGCCCGAACAAGGAGAGGCACCAACTTCGGCGGAAGTCATGAGACTCTTACAGTTTTGATAGACTTAAAGGGGCAATCTGTAGTTGTGCATCCAATTTTGGGCTTATATATATATATATATATATATATATATATATATATATATATATATATATATATATATCGTACCAGTCAAAAGTTTGGACACACCTACTCATTCCAGGGTTTCTTTATTTTTACTATTTTCTTCATTGTAGAATAATAGTGAAGACATCAAAACTATGAAATAACATATGGAATCACGTAGGAACTAAAAAAGTGTTAAGCAAATCAAAATGTATTTTATATTTGAGATTCTTTAAATAGCCACCCTTTGCCTTGATGACAGCTTTGCACAATCTTGGCATTCTCTCAACCTGCTTAATGAGGTAGTCACCTGGAATGTGCCAGATGTTCCTTGTTAAAAGTTAATTTGTGGAATTTCTTTCCTTCTTAATACGTTTGAGCCAATCAGTTGTGTTGTGACAAGGTAGGGGTGGTATACAGAAGATAGCCCTATTTGGTAAAAGACCAAGTCCATGTTTTGACAAGAACAGCTCAAATAAGCAAAGAGAAATGACAGTCCATCATAACTTCAAGACAGTGGTGGCAGGTAGCCTAGTGGTTAGAGTGTTTGATTAGTAACCGAAAGATTGCTAGATCAAATCCCTGAACGGACAAGGTAAAAATCTGTCATCCTGCCCCTGAACAAGGCAGTTAATCCACTGCATGTGGAAATTTCTTCAATACTTTTGGAAAAGCATTCCAGGAAAAGTTGGTTGAGAGCATGCCAAGAGTGTGCAAAACTGTCATCAAGGCTGGCTACTTTGAAGAATCTCAAATATATTTGGATTTGTTTAACTTTTTGGGGGGTTACTACATGATTCCTTATGTGCTATTTCTTAGTTGATGGCTTCACTATTAATCTACAATGTAAAAAATAGTACAAATAATGAAAAACATCTTAATGAAATAGTACCCGCATAACACCAGTATCAACGTCAACAGTGAAGAGGCGACTTCTGGATGCTGGCCTTCTAGGCAGAGTTGCAAAGAAAAAGCCATATCTCAGACTGGCCAATAAAAAGAAAAGATTAAGATGGGCAAAAGAACACAGGTCAGAGGAACTCTGCCTAGGAGGCCAGCATCCCAGAGTCGCCTCTTCACTGTTGACGTTGAGACTGGTGTTTTGCAGGTACTATTTAATGAAGCTGCCAGTTGAGGACTTGTGAGGCATCTGTTTCTCAAACTAGACACTAATATACTTGTCCTCTTGCTCAGTTGTGCACCGGGGCCTCCCACTCTTTCTATTCTGTTAGAGCCAGTTTATGCTGTTCTGTGAAGGGAGTAGTACACAGCATTGTACAAGATCTTCAATTTCTTGGCAATTTCTTGCATGGAATAGCCTTCATTTCTCAGAAGAAGAATAGACTGACGAGTTTCAGAAGAAAGTTCATTGTTTCTGTCCATTTTGAGCCTGTAATCGAACCCACAAATGCTTATGCTCCAGATACTCAACTAGTCTAAAGAAGGCCAGTTTTATTGCTTCTATAATCAGGACAACAGTTTTCAGCTGTGCTAACATAATTGCAAAAAGGGGTTTCTAATGACCAATAAGCCTTTTAAAATGATAAACTTTGATTAGCTAACACAACGTGCCATTGGAACACATGAGTGATGGTTGCTGATAATGGGCCTCTGTACACATATGTAGATATTCCATTGAAAGAAAATCTGCCGTTTCCAGCTACAATAGTCATTTACAACATTATTATTCCTCTCACTGTTGAGAACTAATCTCCATAAAACTGTTTCATTGTAGACAGATCTTTTCTTATTCAGGACTAATTCTTATGGTACCACTGTGCTATCCATGTACCTTTTTAATTTACATACCTGTACTGTGACTTATATTAAAGAGTAACTAATGTTTATCCTGCCACTGTGGGAACAGAGAAGTGATGAAGTGTTGTCAATGAGTTGTCATGATGGTCCGTCTGTCATTCATAACACTGGTCCCAGATCAGAACAGCAGAACAGCATTGGCCTTAGGTTGATATTTGAGTTTATTTAGGGAGAGGAGGGGTGAGACAACACTAATATGATGTTGCTATTTGTAAAGTGATGTGAAATACCTATTCAAATAACTCAATATTTGACTATTATCTATTTTATAATGAATTACTGTAGTTGATGTTTAATACAGGATTGGTGTCTCACCCGCATGACTGTTGAGCTAACATGCGCTACTGTGATTAGCATGAGGTTGTAAGTAACAAGAATATTTTCCAGGACGTAGACATATGTGATATGGGCAGAAAGCTTAAATTCTTGATAATCTAACTGCACTGTTCAATTTACAGTAACTATTACAGTGAAATAATACCATGCTATTGTTTGAGGAGAGTGCAGTTATGAACTTGAAAATGTATCAATAAACCAATTAGGCAATTTTGGGCAGACTTGATACAACATTTTGAACAGAAAGGCAATGGTTCATTGGATCTGTATAAAACTTTGCACATACACTGCTGCCTTCTAGTGGCCAAAATCTAAATTGCGGTTAAACTGGAATAATACATTGTGGTCTTTCTCTTGGTCCTCTCTCCCTAATGGCCCTGCAGCCTGTCTGGCTCTCTGCCTGAAACAAACACCCATCCCTGGCTGGCTTGCTGCACAGCACTGATGATCGTCTGTATAAAAGATGCATGGCTTACCTGTATTTCACTGTTTGTTTACACCTGTTGTTTACGAAGCTTAACATTTGATTTCTGAGAGGAACCAGTTTAAATCGCTTTATTGCAGACTGCCCAGGTCCTGGAGTGCTAGAGGTACTTCATGTTTTTAACTGACCTAGAACACCAGAAGGACTTTCAAGCTGAAATTGATTTACACAACAAATCAATATAATTTTCTAAGTCAAGCTATATTGCGGCTTGCTGCAATTTCTCCCTCTGCAACACAGAAAATACCCTCATATTTACTGTATTGGGAGTAACCTCATTTACAGTAGGTTTGTGGTGGACTGATAGTGCTGCTGTAGGGCATTGGAATACAGATACCTGATGGCCAAGTCCCTTTATTCTATTGGATTATGATCATAATGTACTTTCATATTAGTCACCTGGTACTGTTGATGTTCATATGGGTTTTTAAGAGACAACTCATGGTGTGAGTAACTCGTAGGGCTCTATTTTAACAAACCTAACACAATGGTAAATCTGAGATGTCTTTATTTTGAATAATGAAGTATGATACAGGAGGCCTTTAATTTCGTAGAGATTTTTATTGTTTTCTCTCCACTTTTTAATGTATGTTCTTTATATGTGTTAGAATGTAGTAGGACATTGGTTTGAGTTGCTTTGACATTCTTGTTGGTTTTATTGTTTACTATTGTTAAATAAAGGTTAAATAAAAAAATGAAATACAATATTTTCCTGCAGTTTGTTTGTTAAATGTTATATGATGTTCTCATAAATAAAAAGAAAAGAACATAATTATATTGTTGCATGGAGTCATATCCTGGTGGAACAGTGGACATACACTGTCTTACCAGCAGAGGACAGCCTAATGCCTCAGTTGAAGGAAAGACAGAGAAGATCTCGATTGCATACTCCTTGTGTCCTCTCTCCTCATCTCCTTGTCAAAAGCCATTAGATGAGAAAAGTCAGTAGTCCCACCCCTCTGACCTTCTCCTCCAATGGGTTTTGAGAAGGAGAAGAGAGAGGACACAAGGAGTATGCAATTGAGATCTTCCCAGAGATGACAAAATGCCTCTGGTCATTCAGTGGAGACTGCTGAGGTAAGGACAGCTCATAATAATGGCTGGAACGGAGCCAATGGAATGGCATCAAAAATGTGTTTTATGTATTTGATACCGTATCCTAGACGTTTCCTAGACGTTTCCACTTCACAATAACAGCACTTACAGTTGACCAGGTCAGTTCTAGCAGGGCAGAAATGTGACGAACTGACTTGTTGGAAAGGTGACATCCACGTTGAAAGTCACTGAGCTCTTTAGTAAGGCCCTTCTACTGCCAATGAAACATTGGCATTGTTTGTCTATGGAAACATTGGCATTGTTTGTCTATGGAAACATTGGCATTGTTTGTCTATGGAAACATTGGCAATGTTTGTCTATGGAAACATTGTCAATGTTTGTCTATGGAAACATTGGCAATGTTTGTCTATGGAAACATTGGCATTGTTTGTCTATGGAAACATTGGCATTGTTTGTCTATGGAAACATTAGCAGTAGACAAACATTGGCAATGTTTGTCTATGGAAACATTGGCAATGTTTGTCTATGGAAACATTGGCATTGTTTGTCTATGGAAACATTGGCATTGTTTGTCTATGGAAACATTAGCAGTAGAATGTTGGTACCACTGTGCAGCCACACCTGTCAGCAACGGATGTGGCTAAAATAGCCGAATCCACTAATTTGAAGGGGTGTCCTCATCCTTTTGTATATGTAGTGTAGTTCACACATTCATGATTCAGGACAGGGTTACTATCAGTCAGATCTGGTTCGTCCATAACTTGTTTCCTGCTTGTAGCATGGCGCATTTACAGCAATCCTTTTCTCTATAAGTCACATGATTTCATGCAGCGAGGGTGTATAATGCAAGTCAAAGTGTCCTTGGATGAATGTGAACTAGATGCATAACTGTTTTAATGTTAAAATAACTGTTTAAATTTAATCTCACGCCCTAAAAGAAGACAATGTTCAAATGTAGTCCATGAAAAGGTATTCTGATTATGTGCACAGCCGAGCGGGTGGGGGACACATGGGCGGCACGATGGTGGCGTGGGAGACGGTGAAAAATATAAACTTTTCCCAACTTTATGCAAATCACCAGCGGCGACCGCTGGGTGATGACCAATCATATCGAATGGTTTCCATGACAAATTTGACGCTATGCATCCCAAGGCTGGAGACATTCTTCAGCAAAGATGGCTGACAAAAATACTAGAATGGAAACAAATGTAAGTGATTATAACGTCATAACACTTGAGTAAAAGTCTAAAATAATTTTGTTTTAAATATACCTAATTATCAAAAGTAAATGTAATTACTGAAATATACTTAAGTATCAAAAGTAAAACTACAAGTATAAATCATTTCAAATTCTTTACATAAAGCAAACCAGATGGCATGAAAAATACTAGAATGGAAGCAAATGTAAGTGATTATAACGTCATAACAAATCATGCAAAAAATGTACAGTTGGTAGGAATATGTTAGTTAATGTAGAGATAAACGATTATGCATATTCTTTTGTCATAAAGTTAATTTATGAAAATTGCGATTTAGCAAGCTAGCTGACTAGCTAACATTAGCCAGCTAGCTGGCTAGCTTAATGGGTGTTGTGACATAAGTATGAAATTGTAATTCTGGCAGTTTAATGTTTTAGGGACTCCTGAAACATCCAGCAAACCAGGCTGTCGTCCTGCGAAGCAGTGGATGTAAAGAATCTAGCTAGCTAAACCATTTACTGTGAATTGAATGTACAATTTTGTAAGCTTGCCTTGCTGATATGTGCCATGCAATGCAGATGAAGTAACGTAGCTAGCTAACTATTTTCTTGCTTATTGTGCAGTGGAGGATAAAAAATACCTGTATGCCTACGGATGTGTAGCTAGATATGTAGCCGATCTGTGTATGGGCCATAAAACATTTGCATACATATTAATTCAGAACCTAGCTATGAACCTCAGCTATCATTGCCAGTTGTATCAACTTCAAAACAGTCTGAATTACATTAATGAAGCCTATGGATTGAGTAGAATATAATATAACTTTGTGCCAAGGATGCAAGTCATATATTTACTCAGCAAAAAAAGAAACGTCCTCTCACTGTCAACTGGGTTTATTTTCAGCAAACTTAACATGTGCAAATATTTGTATGAACATAACAAAATTCAACAACTGAGACATAAACTGAACAAGTTCCACAGACATGTGACTAACAGAAATGGAATAATGTGTCCCTGAACAAAGGGGGGGTCAAAATCAAAAGTAACAGTCAGTATTTGGTGTGGCCACCAGCTGCATTAAGTACTGCAGTGCATCTTCTCCTCATGGACTGCACCAGATTTGCCAGTCCTTGCTGTGAGATGTTACCCCACTCTTCCACCAAGGCACCTGCAAGTTCCCGGACATTTATGGGGGGAATGGCCCTATCCCTCACCCTCTGATCCAACAGGTCCCAGACGTGCTCAATGGGATTGAGATCCGGGCTCTTCGCTGGCCATGGCAGAACACTGACATTCCTGTTTTGCAGGAAATCACGCACAGAACGAGCAGCATGGCTGGTGGCATTGTCATGTTAGAGGGTCATGTCAGGATGAGCCTGCAGGAAGGGTACCACATGAGGGAGGAGGATGTCTTCGCTGTAACGCACAGCGTTGAGATTGCCTGCAATGACATCAAGCTCAGTCCGATGATACTGTGACACACCGCCCCAGACCCTCCACCTCCAAATCGATCCCGCTCCAGAGTACAGGCCTCGGTGTAACGCTCATTCCTTCAAAGATAAACGCAAATCTGACCCGTCAAAATCGCGACTCGTCAGTGCAGAGCACTTTTTGCCAGTCCTGTCTGGCCAGCGACGGTGGGTTTGTGCCCATAGGTGACGTTGTTGCCGGTGATGTCTAGTGAGAACCTGCCTTACAACAGGCCTACAAGCCCTCAGTCCAGCCTCTCTCAGCCTATTGCGGACAGTCTGAGCACTGATGGAGGGATTGTGCGTTCCTGGTGTAACTTGGGCAGTTGTTGTTGCCATCCTGTACCTGTGCCGCAGGTGTGATGTTCGGATGTACCGATCCTGTGCTGGTGTTGTTACACGTGGTCTGCCACTGAGAGGACGATCAGCTGTCCATCCTGTCTCCCTGTAGCGCTGTCTTAGGCGTCTCTTAGTATGGACATTACAATTTATTGCCCTGGCCACATCTGCAGTCCTCATGCCTCCTTGCAGCATGCCTAAGGCAGGTTCGCGCAGATGAGCAGGGACCCTGGGCATCTTTCTTTGGGTATTTTTCAGAGTCAGTAGAAAGACCTCTTTAGTTTCCTAAGTTTTCATAACTGTGACCTTAATTGCCTACCGTCTGTAAGCTGTTAGTGTCTTAACGACCGTTCCACAGGTGCATGTTCATTAATTGTTTATGGTTCATTGAACAAGCATGGGAAACAGTGTTTAAACCCTTTACAATGAAGATCTGCGAAGTTATTTAGATTTTTACAAATTATTAGTTTACATGTAGTTATTACAATGCATGAGATCCCCACATTGTAGCCTGTACATGTAATATATTCACTGGTCATGTACTCTACCTTGGCAAATAAAGGTGCAGTTCAGGTATGAATGTCTTTGAGATCATTTTTCAGTCATATCCAATACCAGCAGTATCAAATTCCAGTCTTTCAATGATGCTGTGTCTGCATGTATGTATTACAATTATACACTTCAACAGTGTTTAACAATCTTGGTACTGGGACATCAATGGTTACACATTGTAACTAGGCAATAGACTTGAAAGATGATTTAACTAGTTAAAGGCTGATTTGTAATTCATATATACAGAAATTGAATGCAAAAAATAGCACACTACACTTCCTATGCATCATGTAAATACTGTAAAACTGGTTCATCTCAATATCTACTTTCCTTCATCTGCATTGATCTGATAAACATAGGATAGGTGTAGTATTTCATAAAATGAGAGACTTAATTTCAACCAGTAGAGAATGTGAAACTCTTTATTGAAAGAAGTTTGTTATCCAAGTGTTATAAATACATAATACATGCATTCTAAATATTATAATTGTAATATTATATTATACATTCAAGTTCAATCTGTACTTCAATGCACATCTGTTGTGCATTATAAAAACAGAGGAAGAAAGAGGTGGCGGCGAGAGAGGTATAAAAGACAAAGGGAAAGAGGTAAGAACAGAGGAGCAGGGAAGGCAGCATATGATTAATGAATCACAGTGCTACCCTAGTATTCTCTCAGTCCATCACAATTACATAATAGTGTCTCTAGTGGTGTCTCCTAACCAGCCTTGGGCTCTGAGTCGGCCCAAAGGTTATCATAAGAGCGGGTGAGGTGGTGATAATGGGACTGGGGGTTGGCATCCTCTCTCACATCAAAACATACCTGCAGACGAGAGACAGATGGAGAGAGAGAGCATGTTTAAGCCTTGTGTTGTTTCTTTTTATTCTAACACTGTCAGTCATCACAATCATCAGGTGGTGAAATGCAAAACTGACCTTGGATTATTAACTCTGGGACTACTACATCTCTATCTGTGTTTCAATGTAAAGCATCTCTTTAATAATACTTCCTGTTGACCCGACCAAGTGACCTCTCACCTTTGATCATGCTGTGCCCTCTATGTAGCCAGTTCAGATATGGGAGGGGTTCACCGACACAGCTGATATAACCTAGAGGATTTAGGGAGAAGTGTAGAGAGGGATGAAGTGAAAGAGAGACTGTTAATGAGAAAATAAGGTAGTTAAAGAGACAGTGTTCAACAGGATTCTGTGTGTGTGTGTGGCATCACAGGGTGTCCACACTAAGTGGCTGCAGAGTACTTTATTCTGAAAAACTTGCACAGACACACAAGGACACACAATATAGCGCAGTTATAGAAATAATGAATTGTCTTACTATTCTCCATGGTTGGCCCTCTATTCTTTGAAGGTGGAAGGAGCCGCAGTTATACACCAGAGCCTGCTTACTGCACAACACAATCCATCAATCAGATTGATACATGAGTGTGTAGGTGTGGGTTATAGGGTGTCTAATTGATCTCAATGTTTTCTATATGGGTGACTTTGTTTTTGTACAGACCACACCCTTACCTACACAGCACCCTCACCTGAGAAGTAGAAATCAAAGGGAGAGAAACTGGGAATTGAATAACTGCAGTTGACATAGCTAAGTAAATGGAAGAATACACTTATTGCAATGTGAATGGCTCTTAAAAGAGCCTTTGGTTGTCCATAGTGTAGTCTATGGTGTTGCCAGGGAACAGCACCCTCTTCGAAGAAGTAGGAGGTGAAGGTCTCCTGCACACGGATTGCCTCTCTTGTTGCGTTGTTGGACCCCGTCCTTGAAATATCCTGCAGAGCACCAGACTCCTCCTCTGGCACACGGCGGTGAGCTGCAGATCCCCTCTGGTCCTCATGTCCATCCTCATGAAGTTATGCAGGACACAGGTAGCCTTCACACGTCTGAATTCCTCCGGGAGGCAGTCCCAGATGGCCCTGGTCACCCAACCTTGCAGTGCCCTGCACGGTAACTGTAGGCAATCGTTTTGAAAGAATCTCCAGTTACAAGGTATCTGTAGGAATATGGAAGATAATGTAATTATTAGACTTTTACATCACCAGGTCATTATGGATTACTAAAGTATACTATCCCTAATAACAAATCATGATAACATTGGATTGATAGATGTGTAGCATGTGACAATAACAGGATCATATCAAGGATAGCATCACAAATGAATACATAAATACCACTTGAAGCTAGATGAAGAGTTTGAATCAGCTGTGTAGTGCTAAGGCAAAAACAAAAAATGTGCACCCCTTTGAGTCCCCAGGACCAGGACTGAGAACCACTGCTCTTCACTGGGCCCTCTTCATCCGTAGACAGGCTTTCATAGCTCTCTTTATCTGAGGACAAAAAACCTCACAGGAAACAGACTTCATTATACTCAAATTACACATCACTGAATATTATGTCACTATTATCTCCGTCCTCACTTCTAGGGACAGGAACTACACAAAAGTACCTGCCCTATCCAGAATAGCCTACTCTCTCACTTTGACAGTTGGGGCTGCTAACATTATCCTTTCACCCTCCTCCATGGCTGTTAGCTAGCTACCTACACATCCCATTGCTTGGAAGGCAGCCACGGTTTGTCCTTTATTTAAAGGGGAGATCAAGCTGATCCTAACTGTTATAGGCCAATTTCTATTTTGCCCTGTTTATCAAGGGTGTTGGAAACACTTGTCAATAATCAACTGACTGGCTTTCTTGATGTCTATAGTATTCTCTCTGGTATGCAATCTGGTTTCCGGCTCAGGTTATGGATGTGTCACTGCAACCTTAAAGGTCCTCAATGATGTCACCATTGCCCTTGATTCTAAACAATGTGTGCTACTACTACAACAAAGCTTTCTTAGTGTCCAACAAGCTTTCTCTACCCTTAACCTTGTTCTGAACACCTCCAAAACTAAAGTCATGTGGTTTGGTAAGAATAATTCACCTCTTCCCACAGGTGTTATTACTACCTCTGAGGGTTTAGAGTTTGAGGTAGTCACCTCATACAAGTACTTGAGAGTATGGCTAGACGGTACACTGTCCTTCGCTCAGCACATATCAAAGCTGCAGGCTAAAGTTAAATCTAGAATTGGTTTCCTTTATCGTGATCGCTCCTCTTTCACCCCAGCTGCCAAACTAACCCAGATTCAGATAACCATCCTACTCATGCTAGATTATGGAGATGTAATGTATAGATCGACAGGTAAGGGTTCTTTACCATTCGGCCATCAGATTTGCCACCAATGCTCCTTATAGGACACATCACTGCACTCTATACTCCTCTGTAAACTGGTCATCTCTGTATACCCATCGGAAGACCCAATGGTTGATGCTTATTTATAAAACCCTCTTAGGCCTCACTCCCCCCTATCTGAGATATCTACTGCAGCCTCATCCTCCACATACAACACCCATTCTGCCAGTCACATTCTGTTAAAGGGCCCCAAAGCACACACATCCCTGGGTCGCTCCTCTTTTCAGTTCACTGCAGCTAGCAACTGGAACGAGCTGCAACAAACACTCAAACGGGACAGTTTATCTCAATCTCTTCATTCAAAGACTCAATCATGGACACTCTTACTGACAGTTGTGGCTGCTTTGTGTGATGTATTGTTGTCTCTACGTGTCACGCCCTGACCTGAGAGAGTCGTTTTTCTCTGTTTGTTTAGGTCAGGGTGTGACATGGGGTGGGCATTCTATGTGTTGTATGTCTATGTTTTTTTTGTATTTATTTGTTGGGCCGTGTATGGTTCCTAATCAGAGGCAGCTGTCTATCGTTGTCTCTGATTAGGAATCATACTTAGGCAGCCTGTTCCCCACCTGTGTTTGTGGGTTATTGTTATTTCTGTGTGTGTACGGCACAGTACGTTACGGTTCTTGCTGCGTACCTGTTTATTGTTTTGGTTTCGGTTTCCCTCAATAAAGATGTGGAATTACCGGCACGCTGCGCCTTGGCTCCTTTATGACAGGGAATTTGAAGGTTCAGAACGTGACACTACGTTCTTGCCCTTCGTGCTGTTGTCTGTGCCCAATAATGTTTGTACCATGTTTTGCGCTGCTACCATGTTGTGTTGCGACCATGTTGTTGTTATGTTGTGTTACTACCATGCTGTGTTATCATGTGTTGCTGCCTTGCTATGTTGTTGTCTCTTTATGTAGTGTTGTCTCTCTTGTCGTGATGTGTGTTTTGCCCTATATTTATATTGTATTTCTTTTTTATTTTAATCCCAGCCCCTGTCCCCGCAGGAGGCCTTTTGCCTTTTGGTAGGACGTCATTGTAAATAAGAATTTGTTCTTAACTGACTTGCCTAGTTAAATAAAGGTTAAATATTTTTTTTTTTTTAAATCAACACTCTAAACTGCCTGAGTGGCACCAGAACATCACATTTGAATGAGATCTGCAAATTGTTCCAGTGGTGGGGCGCATTAAAACTAAAAGCGGATTTACTTAATTTGGTGTAGACCAGAGGAACCCTGAGTTAACCAACCCTGTGAACGTGTTTTATAACTCGTGTTTTTATAGTTTAACAACAAAGTTAGGTAAGTCGGAAGCTTGTGTAGTAGAGCTTTGAAACAAAGAGGGAGTAATGAAGTGACCTACGGGACTTTAATGAGGACCAGCCAACCTTTATATAAAGGATGCAGTGATGCATATTAAAACATCACCTGTGATAAAGCAAAAGGCACTGTGGTAGACAGCATCCAAAGTATTTTCAGTACTAGGAGTACAAGCAACAGGAAACAAGTGTTGTTGCTTTCAGATTTCAAGTGCGGGGTTCAATGGGGACTGTGTGTGTGTGTGTTGGGGTTAGGGCTGAGTGTTCTTGTAGCTCTCAGAGAATAGAAGATATCTTTAGTTGTTGTTATCCATTAGTGGGATGACCATGACCCCTGAATCACTGTCTGACATTTAGAGCTTTAATGTGTCTAACCCCTTATCACCTTCTAGACTATTTCTTTTAGCAAGAGTTTTGGAATCAATGGCTGCTTATTGCAACTGTCATGGAGCAAATTACCACCCTGTGTTTGTGCAAACGTTGAGAACACACGTATGACCTTCAGTACTTCGTTATTTCTAATAAGTAACCCAACAGCTTCTTATCACTTTCAAGTCATTGTTTCAAGCGGATACTGTCCACACGCATTGTGATAACCACGAATGTGATACCATAAGTACACAATATAGTAGTTTATTAGTACAATACCTTTCATCTCTGGTGATAACATACCATAAAATACTCTCTGTTATCAGGAATCTCTCTTCCTTTCAGTTCCTCATATTAACCTGGGGTCAAACCTGGGGTCTCCAGTTGTATCTCCAAAGTGAAACATTAACACATTTCTCATGACCAGCAATCTATAAACTGGAGAAATTATACTTTGGACCTCACTGAAAGTCATTTTGTGCAGTCATTATCATAAACTCAATGTCTGAGAGTCGTAATTCTCCTTTCATGACTGCAACGTTATGACCATTAAGTGTTGCTGTCACGCTCTGACCTAGGAGAGCTGTGTTTTCTCTGTTTAGCTAGGCCAGGGTGTGATAGGTGGGTGGGCATTCTATGTTTTATTTTCTGTTTCGGCCGGGTATGGTTTCCAATCAGAGGCAGGTGTTTATCGTTGTATCTGATTGGAAGCCATACTTAGGCAGCCTGTTTTTCCTTTGTTCTTTGTGGGTAGTTGTTTTCCGTTTAGTTGTGTGTACCTGACGGAACTGTCTGCTGTCAATTTTTGTTTAATTTGTAGTAATCGTTCTTTTTTTCATTAAAATTCAAGATGAACATATTCCATGCTGCACCTTGGTCTACTCATTTCGACAGCTGTGCCAGTTTAGTGGAGTCTTCAACTAGCACAGTCAGTGTAGTGAGCTCAGCTATCCCCATTGAGACCGTGTCTGTGCCTCGATCTAGGTTGGGCAGAACTTAACATGGCGGTGTTCGCCTTAGCAACCTCACTGGAAAAGAGATCATGATACCTCACATCTCAAAATGTGACTACTTAATGTTAGATCCCTCACTTCTAAGGCAGTTATAGTCAATGAACTAATCACTGATGATAATCTTGATGTGATTGGACTGACTGAAACATGTGAAACATGGCTTAAGCCGGATGAATATACTGTGTTAAATGAGGCCTCAGCTCCTGGTTACACTAGTGACCATATTCCCAACCCAAAGATTCCTAAATGCCCTTCCAGACTCCCTCCGCCTACCCAAGGACATTAGAGGACAAAAATCAGTTACCCACCTAACTGAGGAACTCAATTTAACCTTGCGCAATACCCTAGATGCAGTCACACCACTAACAACAAAAAACAATTGTCATAAGAAACTAGCTCCCTGGTATACAGAAAATACCAGAGCTCTGAAGCAAGCTTTCAGAAAATTGGAACGGAAACGGCGCTACACCAAACTGGAAGTCTTCCGACTAGCTTGGAAAGACAGTACCGTGCAGTATTGAAGAGCCCTCATTGCTGCTCGATCATCCTATTTTTCCAACAATCCAAAATTTATTTTTGATACTGTTGCAAAGCTAACTAAAAAGCAGCATTCCCCAAGAGAGGATGGCTTTCACTTCAGCAGTGATGAATTCATGAACTTCTTTGAGGAAAAGATCATGATCATTAGAAAGCAAATTACGGACTCCTCTTTAAATCTGCGTATTCCTCCAAAGCTCCATTGTCCTGAGTCTGCACAACTCTGCCAGGACCTAGGATCAAGGGAGACACTAAAGTGTTTTAGTACTATATCTCTTGACACATTGATGAAAATAATCATGTCCTCTAAACCTTCAAGCTGCATACTGGAGCCTATTCCAACTAAACTACTGAAAGAGCTGCTTCCTGTGCTTGGCCCTCCTATGTTGAACATAATAAACGGCTCTCTATCCACTGGATGTGTACCAAACTCACTAAAAGTGGCAGTAATAAAGCCTCTCTTGAAAAAGCCAAATCTTGACCCAGAAAATATAAAAAACGAATTGGCCTATATCGAATCTCCAATTCCTCTCAAAATGTTTAGAAAAAGCTGTTGCGCAGCAACTCACTGCCTTCCTGAAGACAAACAATGTATACGAAACGCTTCAGTCTGGTTTTAGACCCCATCACAGCACTGAGACTGCACTTGTGAAGGTGGTAAATGACATTTTAATGGCGTCAGACCGACGCTCTGCATCTGTCCTCATACTCTTAGACGTCAGTGCTGCTTTTGATACCATCGATCACCACATTCTTTTGGAGAGATTGGAAACCCAAATTGGTCTACACGGACAAGTTCTGGCCTGGTGTAGATCTTATCTGTCAGAAAGATATCAGTTTGTCTCTGTGGATGGTTTGTCCTCTGACAAATCAACTGTAAATGTTGGTGTTCCACAAGGCTCCGTTTTAGGACCACTATTGTTTTCACTATATATTTTACATGTTGGTGATGTCATTTGGAAACATAATGTTAACTTTCACTGCTATGCGGATGACACACAGCTGTACATTTCGATGAAACAAGGTGAAGCCCCAAAATTGCCCTCGCTGGAAGCCTGTGTTTCAGACATAAGGAAGTGGATGGCGGCAAGTGTTCTACTTTTAAACTCGGACAAAACAGAAATGCTTGTTCTAGGTCCCAAGAAACAGGGAGATCTTCTGTTGGAAGTTGACCTGTTATGGAATTCTTCTCTCAACCCTTCATCTTTCTCTCCAACCACCCTGTAACGCCCTGGCCATAGAGAGGGTTTTTTGTTCTTTATTTTGGTTAGGCCAGGGTGTTACATTGGGTGGGCGTTCTATGTTCCTTTTTCTATGTTTTTGTATTTCTTTGTTAGGCCGTGTGTGGCTCCCAATCACGCACAGCTGAAGCTCGTTGTTGCTTATTGGGAGTCACACATAAGGAGCATGTTTTGCCTTTGGGTTTTGTGGGTAATTGTTTCTGTTCAGTGTGTTTCCTGGCAGTACTGTTTGGCTGTCGGTTTTCCTGGGTTTTTGTATAGTGTTCTCTTTGTTTGAATTAAATGTCAAGATGAACACTAACTCCGCTGCACCTTGTTCTTCTTCCGACGACAGCCCTTACACACCCCTCCATCTATCTCCTCTCATCACTCCATCTCTCTCATGCCAGGAACTGATTGTAAGTTCTTCACTGATTAAATAATTTTCCTTATTAAATAGCTTGTCTATTAGTAAGGGGAGACAGGGAGAAACTGTCTGATTAAATAGAGTATCTATTAGTAAGGGGAGGCAGTTTTGGTTAAGTGATCATTTGTGAAGTGTCTCTCTACTTTCCCTCTGTGTGTATGCTAGGCTACCACTGCAGAAAACTACTGGCATTGTTCTGAGTTAATTTGCATGCTACTACCAGTCACTGAATATTTACGAACAAGTTGAGAAGGGAGGTGCCAGCAATCAAATCCTGGAGATTTTGGGGTTCAATTTCAATTTAATTACATTTCTATGATTTCCCTAAGCCCAAAATTGGAAACTATTCAGTAAAAAAAGTATTGTGGTGGCAGTACCATGTTATTTGATTACATTGTATATCACTTCAATCAACTACAAATTTGAATATTGACATGTTCATATCCATTTTATGTGTGAAGATTAAATACTGCAAATATTGATAATATCTTCAGAAATCAGCGTTAGACAGCTGTTTGGGCACATTCTTACCACAATTCTGTGAATAATGTAACATATTTATACACTGAGTGTACAAAACATTAAGAACACCTTCCTTTGATTGAGTTGCACCCCCTTGCCCTCAGAACAGCCTCAATTCGTCTGACTGCAAGGCATTGAAAGCGTTCCGCAGGGATGCTGGCCCATGTTGACTCGAATGCTTCCCATAGTTGTGTCAAGTTGGCTGGATGTCCTTTGGGTGGTGGACAATTCTTGATACACACGGGATACTGTTGAGCGTGAAAAACCCAGCAGCGATGTAGTTCTTGACACAAACCGCTGCACCTGGCACCTACTAAACTCAGCCCCAAAAAATGTCCCTTTTTCAGGACCCTGTCTTAAGGTAATTCATAAAAATCCAAATAACTTCACATATCTTCATTGTAAAGGGTTTAAACACTGTTTCCCATGCTTGTTCAATGAACCATAAACAATTAATAAACATGCACCTGTGGAACGTTCGTTAAGACACTAACAGCTTACAGACGGTAGGCAATTTAGGTCACAGTTATGAAAACTTAGGACACTAAAGAGGCCTTTCTACTGACTCTGAAAAACAACAAAAGAAAGATGCCCAGGGTCCCTGCTCATCTGTGTGAACGTGCCTTAGGCATACTGCAAGGAGGCATGAGGACTGCAGATGTGGCCAGGTCAATAAATTGCAATGTCCGTACTGTGAGATGCCTAAGACAGCGCTACAGGGAGACAGGACGGACAGCTGATCTACCTCGCAGTGGCAGACCACGTGTAACAACACCTGCACAGGATCAGTACAACCTAACATCACACCTGCGGGACAGGTACAGGATGACAGCAACTTCCCGAGTTACACCAGGAACGCACAATCCCTCCATCAGTGCTCAGACTGTCCGCAATAGGCTGAGAGAGGCTGGACTGAGGGCTTGTAGGCCTGTTGTAAGGCAGGTCCTCACCAGCCATCACCGGAAACAATGTCGCCTATGGGCACAAACCCACCGTCGCTGGACCAGACAGGACTGGCAAAAAGTGCTCTTTACTGACGAGTCGCGGTTTTGTCTCACCAGGGGTGATGGTCGGATTCGCGTTTATCATGGAAGGAATGAGCGTTACACCGAGGCCTGTACCCTGGAGCAGGATCGATTTGGAGGTGGAGGGTCCGTCATGGTCTGGGGCGGTCTGGGGCGGTGTGTCACAGCATCAGCATCTGTGTTGTTGTTTGTGTCGCACTGCTTTGCTTTATCTTGGCCAGGTCGCAGTTGTAAACGAGAACTTGTTCTCAACTACCCTACCTGATTAAATAAAGGTGAAATAAATAAAAATAAAATGATCGGACTGAGCTTGTCACTGCAGGCAATCTCAACGCTGTGCGTTACAGGGAAGACATCCTCCTCCCACATGTGGTACCCTTCCTGCAGGCTCATCCTGACATGACCCTCCAGCATGACAATGCAACCAGCCATACTGGTCGTTCTGTGCGGGATTTCCTGCAAGACAGGAATGTCAGTGTTCTGCCATGGCCAGCAAAGAGCCCGGATCTCAATCCCATTGAGCACGTCTGGGACCTGTTGGATCGGAGGGTGAGGGCTAGGGCCATTCCCCCAGAAATGTCCAGGAACTTGCAGGTGCCTTGGTGGAAGAGTGGGGTAACATCTCACAGCAAGGACTGGCAAATCTGGTGCAGTTCATGAGGAGGAGATGAACTGCAGTACTTAATGCAGCTGGTGGCCACACCAGATACTGACTGGTGTCAAAAAAAAAAAGTACTATTGTAAAGTGGTTGTTCCACTGGATATCATAAGGTGAATGCACCAATTTGTAAGTCGCTCTGGATAAGAGCATCTGCTAAATGACGTAAATGTAATGATTTTGAACCACCCCTTTGTTCAGGGACACATTATTCCATTTATGTTAGTCACATGTCTGTGGAACTTGTTCAGTTGGTCTCAGTTATTGAATCTTGATATGTTTATACAAATATTTACACATGTTAAGTTTGCTGAAAATAAACGCAGTTGACAGTGAGAGGACGTTTATTTTTTTGCTGAGTTTACCATACTCCCTTCAAAGGCACTTAAATCTTCTGTCTTGCCCATTTTTCCTCTGAATGGCATAAATATACACAATCCATGTCTCAGTTGTCTCAAGGCTTAAAAACCCTTGTTTAAGCTGCCCCCCCTTTATCTACACTGATTGAAGTGGATGATTGAAGTGGATTTAACAAGTGACATCAATAAGCAACACCAATGAACAGTACATTCGATTTCAGTCGCTTTACCCCGCACGTCTGACAGTTTTACTTCAGATCGGCGTGCTTATGTTCCATTCGGTGGTATGTTGAAAAGACCATGCATGCTTGCCACTCTGATGAACTCTCATTCTCCCACTGAGTCATTACTTAAGAACTACAGATGTATCACACAAATCAAGAGAGGTACCAGAACATAGTCCAGGAAACATCTTTAGTTTTAAAGGTGGGGTGGACACAAATGTTTTCTTGTTTTTAGGGGGAAGATCAGCTTTAATATTGCAGACAGATTGTGGCTTCCATCAATGTCATTTTCTGCATCATTTCCAATCCCCCATATATTTTTCGGTAAATATATATTTTTTTCTTTGTTATTTTACCCTAACCTTACCATCCCTCCACTAATTAGGGTAAACTAATGGACAACAACACTTAGTGTCATTGATGTGTGTGTAGGTGGCAAGGAAGTCAAGCGCAGGAGAAACGAACTTGGTATAACTGGAGTTGTTTAATAAATAATAAACAAACACAAACTCCAAAACCAACATGCATAAAACATAACATGGGTAAAAATTCCTGTAACTCCAGTTTGTCTCTTGTTGCGACTTCTTCACCCACACTGTCTGTGTGGGTGGACCATTTCAGGTCATCAGTGATGTGTATGCCGAGGAACTTGAAGCTTTCCACCTTCTCCATTGCGGTCCCGTCGATGTGGATAGGGGCGTGCTGCCTGTGCTGTTTCCTGAAGTCCACGATCAGCTCTGTTGACGTTGAGTGAGAGGTTATTTTCCTGGCACCACATTCCCGGGGCCTCACCTCCTCCCTGTAGGCTGTCTCGTCATTGTTGGTAATCAGGCCTACTATTGTTGTGTCGTCTGCAAACTTGATGATTGAGTTGGACGCGTGTATGGCCACGCAGTCATGGGTGAATAGGGAGTACAGTAGGGGGTTGAGCACGTACCCTTGTGGGGCTCCTGTGTTGAGGATCAGCAAAGTGGAAGTGTTGTTTCGTACCTTTACCACCTGGGGGACAGCCCGTCAGGACGTCCAGGACCCAGTTGCACAGGGTGGGGGGCCCCAAGCTTAATGATGAGCTCGGAGGGTACTATGGTGTTGAATGCTGAGTCAATTAACAGCATTCTTACATAGGTATTCCTCTTGTCCAGATGGGATAGGGAAGTGTGCAGCGATTGCATTGTCTGTGGTAAGCAAATTGAAGTGGGTCTAGGGTGTCCGGTAAGGTAGAGGTGATATGATCCTTAACTAGCATCTCAAAGCACTTCGTGATGACAGATAGTCCTTTAGTTTAGTTACCTTTGCTTTCCTGGGTATGGGAACAATGGTGGATATCTTGAAGCAAGTGGGGACAGCAGACTGGGACAGGGAGAGATTGAAAATGTCCATAAACACTCCACCCAGCTGGTCTGCACATGCTCTGAGGTTGCGGCTAGGGATGCCGTTTGGGCTGGCAGCCTTTCGAGGGTTAACACGCTTAAATGTCTTACTCACATCGGCCATGGTTAAGGAGAGCTCACAGTCCTTGGTAGCAGGCCATGTCGGTGGCACTGTGTTATCTTCAAAGCGGGAGAAGAAGGTGTTTAGCTTTTCCGGAAGCAAGACGTCGGTGTCCGCGACTTGGCTGGTTTTCCCTTTGTAGTCCGTGATTGTCTGTAGACCCTGCCACATACGTCTCATGTCTGAGCCGTTGAGTTGCAACTCCAGTTTGTCTCTATACTGACGTTTTGACTGTTTGTTTGCCTTTCGGAGGGAATAACTACACTGTTAGAATTCGGCCATATCCCAGTCACCTTACCACGGTTAAATGCGATAGTTTGTGCTTTCAGTTTTGCATGAATGCTGCCATCTATCCACGGTTTCTGGTTTGGGTAGGTTTTAATAGTCTGTGGGTACAACATCTCCTATACACGTACTGATGAACTCAGTCACCGTATCCCTGAATTTGTTGATGTTATTCTCAGATGCTACCCAGAACATATCCCAATCTGCGTGATCAAAACAATCTTGAAGCGTTGATTCCAATTGATCAGACCAGCGTTGAATAGGAAGGGAGCATGGGTACTTCCTGTTTTAGTTTCTGCCTATAGGAAGGGAGGAGCAAAATTGAGTCGTTATTAGATTTGCCGAAGGGAGGGCGGGAGCGAGGATTGTAGGCATTTCGAAAAGCTGAGTAGCAGGGGTCTAATGTTTTCTCAGAGTGAGTGCTACAGTCAATTTGTTGGTAGAACTTCAGTAGCGTTTTCCTCAAATTTGCTTTGTTAAAATCCTGGTGAGTTATCGCCGCTCTGATATCCAAAAGTTATTTCCGGCTGTATGTAATAACACAAAATAATTCTGAGCTAGTAATGTAAGAAATAACATACAAAATACTGCAAAGTTGCTTAGGAGCTAGACGCAGAGCTGCCCTATCTGTCGGCGCCATCTTGCTGACGGGCTGTATCACCGCCTGGTACAGCAACTGCAAGTCCCGCAACTGCAGGGCTCTCCAGAGGGTGGTGAGTTCTGCCCAATGCATCACCGGGGTCAAACTACCTGCCCTCCAGGACACCTACTGCATCCGATGTCACAGGAAGGCCAAAAAGATCATCAAGGAGAACAACTACCCAAGCCACTGCCTGTTCACCCCGCTATTATACCGAAGGTGAGGTCAGTACAGGTGCATCAAAGCTAGGACCGAGAGACTGAAAACATCTTCTCTCTCAAGGCCATCAGACTATTAAGTAGCCATCACTAGACGGCTACCACCCGGTTACTTAACCCTGCACCTTAGAGGCTGCTCACCTATATACATAGACTTGAAATCACTGGCCACTTTAATAATGGAACACTAGTCACTTTAATAATGTTTACATATTTTTTCTTTACTCATCTCATGTGTATGTCTCATATTTCTCGGTATATACTGTATTCTATTCTAGTGTATTTTAGTCTTTGCCACTCCGACATTGGTCGTCCTAATATTGATATATTCCTTAATTCCATAATTTTACTTGTGTGTATTGTTGTGAATTGTTAGATATTACTGCACTGGCCTCCCAAGTGGCACAGTGGTCTAAGGCACTGCCTCGCAGTGCCGCTAGAGATCCTGGTTCGAGTCCAGGCTCTGTCGCAGCCGGCCACGACTGGGAGACTCATGGGTCAGCGCACAATTGGCCCAGTGTCGTCCAGGTTAGGGAAGGGCTTGACCGGTAGGGATGTTCATCGCGTACTAGCGACTCCTGTGGCAGGCTGGGTTCAATGCATGCTGACAAGGTTGACAGGTGTACAGTGTTTCCTCCGACACATTGGAGAGGCTGGCTTCCGGGTTAAACGGGCATTGTGTCAAGAGCAGTGCGGCTTGGCTGGGTTGTGTTTCGGAGGACGCACGGCTCACGACCTTCGCCTCTCCCTAGTCCGTACAGGAGTTGCAGCGATGGAACAAGACTGTAAAAACCAATTGGATACCAAGACATCAAAAATATAAAATAACACATGTAGTACCAAAAGTGTTAAACAAATCAAAATGTATTTTATATTTGAGATTCTTCAAATAGCCACCCTTTGCCTTGATGACAGCTTTGCACACTCTTGGCATTCTCTCAACCAGCTTCAACTGGAATGCTTTTCCACTGATTCCAAGATGGCATAGCAGTGCAGACGTGTTTTTGTTCGTCCTCTCGTTTACTTTTGTATTTTTCGTCTTTTTTGTATATATTTGTATATATTTCAAGTTTATTTTCAATCTCTTTTCCATTTTAAATTAAATATGCCTTCCGGTAACCTGCCTCACCCAATGTGTTATGGAACCGCAATTTTTTAGACCTTATAGCCAGAACTCCATCGGGAGCTAGCCATCAGATGCTAACCAGCTAATTAGCTACTAGCTATTTAGTCATTGTTAGCCACTGCTTTACCTTCTGCACAGACACCAGCCCTTTTTTAGCCTGGATAATACTTTCCAGCCTACCACTATCGGACTGTTTCTCCACTACAACACCGGATCCCTGCCGTAAACCCTGGACCATCACACCTGATCTCCACAGCTAGCTAGCTGCCACCGAGTGACCCAGCCCGGAAGCTACCCTGAGCCAGGCCCACCTCCCGGCCTACTCAGTGTTCACCCGGACTCCACCCAAACACGGGTAGAATCCACTACTCCACCGGTTCCTTGCCGTAAGCTCTAGACCCGCTGCTACTGAGTGGCTATAGTGGCTAACACCCCTGCCCCGAAGCTAGCACCAGTTAGCTGCGAGCCAGGCGCATCTCCCGGCTAGCAAAGAAAATGACCACAACAACAATACCTCTCGCCATCTGGCTTGTATCCCTTGTCGACACGGCGCCCCGTCGTACCACCTCGACTGGTCTGCCGACGAATGCTCCATCCGCTGTGCCTGCAACCGGCCTCTGTCGGACGTTGGAGCCTGCTAACTTTAAACGCTGTGTCGCATGCGTTCCAGCGTAGTAACGAATACCTCGCGGCTTCCCTGTCCCATCTATTGCTGTTCACTGGACCCTATGATCACTTGGCTACATTGCTGACGCCTGCTGTACTATTCATTAATCACAGTACTCCATTCTGTTTATTTTTGTTTATCTGTCGGCCCCAGCCGCGTACTCAGGCCCTGTGTATAGCTAATCAACCCTCTTTGCCCATTCATCGCCATTTTACCTCTTGTTGTTGTCTCACAGCTGTTGTGGTCTTACCCGCTGTTGTCTTAGCTAGCTCTCCCAATCAACACCTGTGATTGCTTTATGCCTCGCTTTATGTCTCTCTCAAATGTCAATATGCCCTGTTTACTGTTGCTTAGGATAGCTATCATTGTTTTAGTTTACAGTGGAGCCCCTAGTCCCACTCTACATGCCTCAGTTTCCTCCTTTGTCCCACCTCCCACACATGCGGTGACCTCACCCAGTATTACCAGCACGGCTAGAGATGCAGCCACTCTTATCATCACTAGGTGCCTGGGCTTACCTCCACTGTACCCGCACCCCACCATACCCATGTCTGCACATTATGCCCTGAATATATTCTACCATGCCCAGAAATCTGCTCCTTTTATTCTCTGTCCCCACCGCACTAGACGACCAATCTTGATAGCCTTTAGCCGTAGCCTCATCCTACTCCTCCTCTGCTCCTCAGGGGATGTGGAGGTCAACCCTGGCCCTGCGTTCCCCAGGCACTCTCATTTGTGGACTTCTGTAATCGAAAAAGCCTTGGTTTCATGCATGTTAACATCAGAAGCCTCCTCCCTAAGTTTATTTTACTCACTGCTTTAGCACATTCCGCCAACCCTGATGTCCTTGCCGTGTCTGAATCCTGGCTTAGGAAGGCCACCAAAAATTCTGAGATTTCCATACCCAACTACAACATTTTCCTCATTTTCATTTTACAACATTTTCCATTTTCTCTTGATTATCTTCTGTCCGCACAAGGCGGTACATGTGCTGTTATTGGCGCTGAATCCTATACTTACATTCCTGATAATTCTGAGGAAATAACTGACCTAATCCAAAAGATCAGGACTGAGGGCACTAAATATCATGATTACAATCCAGATGATTTAGGATTAGTCATGTGTTTGTCTTCCACATTTGGTACATGGGGATTTTTTTTGGTGGGAATGATACTTCCAATAGTGGGAGTTGTGGTTATTTTTCTCATCCTCATCCAGGTTATCAAGTGTGCTATTGCCCGATGTTGGTCTGCTAAAATCCGATGGTTACGTGATTGGGGTATCATAAGATTCATCAGCCGTGTCTTTTTGGAGATGGGTGTCAGTGGTGTTTATAAGAATGTGGTAGGGATCATGAGGGTCATCACACCAAGCCTCATGATTGTGGTCAATGTGCCCATGGTAACTGTTCTCGGTGCTGTAACGAACCATGCTCTCTCACCATGCTCTCTCAGGTGTGGTATCACAACTGTTGATACCTCTTTTCTGTAACTTTGTTTGAAATCTATTTCTTATTGCAACGGCAAGCACAATATGCTCTTTGTGTTTTATAGAAATGCAAGATGTTTAACGTGAATGATTTTATGCTTACTGCTAATGTTTTTTATTCTGTCTTTTTCATGTTTTCTATTGTTTTCTAAAAATACATTTTAATTATTTATTTTTAAAATGGTCTAGGGGGAGTAAGAATATTTTGAAGATAAAAACACAACGCAGAGGACGACAGTACTGAACTAAATATAGTACTATGGTCAATAGGGAATTGTCAATGTAAATAGGAGTTGGGTTCCAGTTCAACAGCTGTTTAGAATCTGTGGAATGTCACTCCTGAACTCAGAGCTACGTGTGCTACGGTCTGTAGGGGAGGGGACAGGGGAGACAGAACATCTACCTCCCAGCATAACATCTTGATTTGTCCTTCTCAAACCTATTTTTATCCCCCTGATTTGCTTTGGAGTTTGATATTGAAGAATAACATCAACTGCTAACATTGGTGATGTGGACACCAAGGAACTTGAAACTCTCAACCCACTCCGTAACAACCCACTCCTTTTCCTGTAGTCCACGATCAGCTCCTTTGTCTTGCTCACATTGAGGGAGAGGTTGTTGTCCTGGCACCACACCGCCAGGGTCTCTGACCTCCCTATAGGCTGTCTCATCGTTGTCAGTGATCAGGCCTACCATTGTTGAATCGTCAGCAAACTTAATGATGGTGTTGGAGTCGTGCTTGGCCATGCAGTCGTGGGTAAACAGGGAGTATAGGAGGGGACTAAGCACGCACCCCTGAGGGGCCCCAGTGTTGAGGATCAGCGTGGCAGATGTGTTGTTGCCTACCCTTAACACCTGGGGGCGGCCCGTCAGAAAGTCCAGGATCCAATTGCAGAGGGAGGTGTTTAGTCCCAGAGTCATTAGCTTAGTGATGAGTTTTGTGGTCACTATGGTGTTTAACACTGAACTGTAGTCAATGAACAGCATTCTCACATATGTGTCCCCTTTGTCCAGGTGTGGAATGCGATGGAGATTGCGTCCTCTGTGGATCTGTTGGGGCGGTATGCAAATTGGAGTGGGTCTAAGGTTTCCGGGATGATGGTGTTGATGTGAGCCATGACCAACCTTTCAAAGCACCTCATGGCTACCGACGTGAGTGCTATGGGGCGGTAGTCATTTGGGCAGGTTACCTTCACTTTCTTGGGCACAGCGACTATGGTGGTCTGCTTGAAACATGTAGGTATTACAGACTCAGTCAGGGAGAGGTTGAAAATGTCAGTGAAGACACTTGCCAGTTGGTCCGCACATGCTCTGAATAGGTAATCATCATGATTGTTGCGTTGTCAGCACCTGTGGTTTATAGTGCATCTGTGTATTCCCTTGGTCTCTACTGGGCACCACATTTTGACAAGCGGTTACAAATCTCACCACGTCAACAAACCTCTCTGCCGAAGGCTAATAATAAACACTTGAAACAAAAACAAAGATTTGATTGAAAGATGCTGTGTTAAACTCTGTCATTCCTAAGTTTGTAATGATTGTATGATTGTTGAATGAACTGTTATACTGTTCTCATTGATAACAGTGTAGGCTATCTGTATTAGTGTGTCTACTGATACACTGACTCATGCATTACTTATAAAATTGGACTTGGAATGTGTTGCATGTGTTTGTCTTGCTTGTCACTCCTGCAGTAAAAAGTGTACTAGCCCTGTTCCTGCAGTAGGTGTTGTAGCCCTGCTCCTACAGTAAAAAGTGTACTAGTCCTGCTCCTACAGTAGAAAGTGTTCTAGCCCTGCTCCTACAGTAGAAGGTGTACTAGCCCTGCTCCTGTAGTTGAAGGTGTACTAGCCCTGCTCCTGTAGTTGAAGGTGTACTAGCCCTGCTCCTACAGTAGGTGTACTAGCCCTGCTCCTACACTAGGTGTACTAGCCCTGCTCCTGCAGTAGAAGGTGTACTAGCCCTGCTCGTGCAGTAGGTGTTCTAGCCCTGCTCGTGCAGTAGGTGTTCTAGCCCTGCTCCTACAGTAGGTGTTCTAGCCCTGCTCCTGCAGTAGTAGGTGTACGAGCCCTGCTCCTGCAGTGGAAGGTGTACGAGCCCTGCTCCTACAGTAGAAGGTGTACCAGCCCTGCTCCTACAGTAGAAGGTGTACTAGCCCTGCTCCTGCAGTACTATCCCTGCTAATGTAGTAGGTGTACTAGCCCTGTAGAATGTGTACTAGCCCTGCTCCTGCAGTACTATCCCTGCTCCTGTACTAGGTGTACTAGCCCTGCTCCTGCAGCGGAAGGTGTACTAGCCCTGCTCCTACAGTAGGTGTACTAGCCCTGCTCCTACAGTAGGTGTACTAGGCCTGCTCCTGCAGTGGAATGTGTACTAGCCCTGCTCCTGCAGTGGAGTGTGTACTAGCCCTGCTCCTGCAGTAGGTGTACTAGCCCTGCTCCTGCAGTAGGTGTACTAGCCCTGCTCCTGCAGTAGGTGTACTAGCCCTGCTCCTGCAGTAGAAGGTGTACTAGCGCTGCTCCTGCAGTAGAAGGTGTACTAGCCCTGCTCCTGCAGTAGAAGGTGTACTAGCCCTGCTCCTGCAGTAGAAGGTGTACTAGCCCTGCTCCTGCAGTAGAAGGTGTACTAGCCCTGCTCCTGCAGTAGAAGGTGTACTAACCCTGCTCCTGCAGTAGAAGGTGTACTAGCCCTGCTCCTGCAGTAGAAGGTGTACTAGCCCTGCTCCTGCAGTAGGTGTACTAGCCCTGCTCCTGCAGTAGAAGGTGTACTAGCCCTGCTCCTGTAGTAGGTGTACTAGCCCTGCTCCTATAGTAGGTGTACTAGCCCTGCTCCTATAGTAGGTGTACTAGCCCTGCTCCTACAGTAGGTGTACTAGCCCTGCTCCTACAGTAGAAGGTGTACTAGCCCTGCTCCTGCAGTAGAAGGTGTACTAGCCCTGCTCCTGCAGTAGAAGGTGTACTAGCCCTGCTCCTGCAGTAGAAGGTGTACTAGCCCTGCTCCTGCAGTAGAAGGTGTTCTAGCCCTGCTCCTGCAGTAGAAGGTGTACTAGCCCTGCTCCTACAGTAGGTGTACTAGCCCTGCTCCTGCAGTAGGTGTTCTAGCCCTGCTCATGCAGTAGAAGGTGTACTAGCCCTGCTCCTGCAGTAGGTGTTCTAGCCCCGCTCCTGCAGTAGAAGGTGTTCTAGCCCTGCTCCTGCAGTAGAAGGTGTTCTAGCCCTGCTCCTGCAGTAGAAGGTGTACGAGCCCTGCTCCTGCAGTAGAAGGTGTACGAGCCCTGCTCCTGCAGTAGAAGGTGTACGAGCCTTGCTCCTGCAGTAGAAGGTGTACGAGCCCTGCTCCTGCAGTAGAAGGTGTACGAGCCCTGCTCCTGCATTAGAAGGTGTACGAGCCCTGCTCCTGCAGTAGAAGGTGTACGAGCCCTGCTCCTGCAGTAGAAGGTGTACGAGCCCTGCTCCTGCAGTAGAAGGTGTACGAGCCCTGCTCCTGCAGTAGAAGGTGTACGAGCCCTGCTCCTGCAGTAGAAGGTGTACGAGCCCTGCTCCTGCAGTAGAAGGTGTACGAGCCCTGCTCCTGCAGTAGAAGGTGTACGAGCCCTGCACCTGCAGTAGAAGGTGTACGAGCCCTGCTCCTGCAGTAGAAGGTGTACGAGCCCTGCTCCTGCAGTAGAAGGTGTACGAGCCCTGCTCCTGCAGTAGAAGGTGTACGAGCCCTGCTCCTGCAGTAGAAGGTGTACGAGCCCTGCTCCTGCAGTAGAAGGTGTACGAGCCCTGCTCCTGCAGTAGAAGGTGTACGAGCCCTGCTCCTGCAGTAGAAGGTGTACGAGCCCTGCTCCTGCAGTAGAAGGTGTACGAGCCCTGCTCCTGCAGTAAAAGGTGTACGAGCCCTGCTCCTGCACAAGAAGGTGTACGAGCCCTGCTCCTGCAGTAGAATGTGTACGAGCCCTGCTCCTGCAGTAGAAGGTGTACGAGCCCTGCTCCTGCAGTAGAAGGTGTACGAGCCCTGCTCCTGCAATAGAAGGTGTTCTAGCCCTGCTCCTGCAGTAGAAGGTGTTCTAGCCCTGCTCCTGCAGTAGAAGGTGCTCTAGCCCTGCTCCTGCAGTAGAAGGTGCTCTAGCCCTGCTCCTGCAATAGAAGATGTACTATCGCTGCTCATGAAGTAGGTGTTCTAGCCCTGCTCCTGCAGTAGAAGGTGTTCTAGCCCTGCTCTTGCAGTAGAAGGTGTTCGAGCCCTGCTCTTGCAGTAGAAGGTGTTCTAGCCCTGCTCCTACAGTAGAAGGTGTTCTAGCCCTGCTCCTGCAGTAGAAGGTGTTCTAGCCCTGCTCCTGCAGTAGAAGGTGTTCTAGCCCTGCTCTTGCAGTAGAAGGTGTTCTAGCCCTGCTCTTGCAGTAGAAGGTGTTCTAGCCCTGCTCTTGCAGTAGAAGGTGTTCTAGCCCTGCTCTTGCAGTAGAAGGTGTTCTAGCCCTGCTCCTGCAGTAGAAGGTGTTCTAGCCCTGCTCTTGCAGTAGAAGGTGTTCTAGCCCTGCTCTTGCAGTAGAAGGTGTTCTAGCCCTGCTCCTGCAGTAGAAGGTGTTCTAGCCCTGCTCCTGCAGTAGAAGGTGTTCTAGCCCTGCTCCTGCAGTAGAAGGTGTTCTAGCCCTGCTCCTGCAGTAGAAGGTGTTCTAGCCCTGCTCCTGCAGTAGAAGGTGTTCTAGCCCTGCTCCTGCAGTAGAAGGTGTTCTAGCCCTGCTCCTGCAGTAGAAGGTGTACTAGCCCTGCTCCTGCAGTAGAAGGTGTACTAGCCCTGCTCCTGCAGTAGAAGGTGTACTAGCCCTGCTCCTGCAGTAGAAGGTGTACTAGCCCTGCTCCTGCACTGGAAGGTGGACTAGCCCTGCTCCTGCACTGGAAGGTGCTCTAGTCCTGCTCCTGCAGTGGAAGGTGGACTAGCCCTGCTCCTGCACAGGAAGGTGCTCTCGCCCTGCTCCTGCACAGTAAGGTGCACTAGCCCTGCAACTGAAGTAGAAGGGGCTCTAGGCCTGCTCCTGAAGTAGAAGGGGCTCTAGCCCTGCTCCTGAAGTAGAAGGTGCTCTAGCCCGGCTCCTGAAGTAGGTGTTCTAGCCCTGCTCTTGAAGCAGAAGGTGTTCTAGCCCTGCTCCTGAAGCAGAAGGTGTTCTAGCCCTGCTCCTGAAGTAGAAGGTGTTCTAGCCCTGCTCCTGAAGTAGAAGGTGTTCTAGCCCTGCTCATGCAGCAGCAGGTGCTCTAGCCCTGCTCCTGAAGCAGAAGGTGCACTAGCACTGCTCCTGAAGCAGAAGGTGCACTAGCACTGCTCCTGAAGCAGAAGGTGCTCCAGCCCTGCTCATGCAGCAGAAGGTGTTCCAGCCCTGCTCATGCAGCAGAAGGTGTTCCAGCCCTGCTCATGCAGCAGAAGGTGCTCTAGCCCTGCTCATGCAGCAGAAGGTGCTCTAGCCCTGCTCATGCAGCAGAAGGTGTTCTAGCCCTGCTCATGCAGCAGAAGGTGTTCTAGCCCTGCTCATGCAGCAGAAGGTGTTCTAGCCCTGCTCATGCAGCAGAAGGTGTTCTAGCCCTGCTCCTGAAATAGGTGTTCTTGCCCTGCTCCTGCAGTAGGTGTACTAAACCTGCTCCTGCAGTAGGTGTTCTAGCCCTGCTCCTGCAGTAGGTGTACTAGCCCTGCTCCTGCAGTAGGTGTACTAGCCCTGCTCCTGCAGTAGGTGTTCTAGCCCTGCTCCTGCAGTAGGTGTACTAGCCTTGCTCCTGCAGTAGAAGGTGTTCTAGCCCTGCTCATGCAGCAGAAGGTGCTCTAGCCCTGCTCCTGCAGTAGAAGGTGTTCTAGTCCTGCTCCTGCAGTAGAAGGTGTTCTAGTCCTGCTCCTGCAGTAGTAGGTGTTCTAGCCCTGCTCCTGCGGTAGGTGTACTATCCCTGCTCCTGCACTGGAAGGTGGACTAGCCCTGCTCCTGCACTGGAAGGTGCTCTAGTCCTGCTCCTGCAGTGGAAGGTGGACTAGCCCTGCTCCTGCACAGGAAGGTGCTCGCGCCCTGCTCCTGCACAGGAAGGTGCACTAGCCCTGCAACTGAAGTAGAAGGTGCACTAGCCCTGCAACTGAAGTAGAAGGTGCTCTAGCCCTGCTCCTGAAGTAGAAGGTGCTCTAGCCCTGCTCCTGAAGTAGAAGGTGCTCTAGCCTTGCTCCTGAAGTAGAAGGTGCTTTAGCCTTGCTCCTGAAGTAGAAGGTGCTCTAGCCTTGCTCCTGAAGTAGAAGGTGCTCTAGCCCTGCTACTGAAGTAGAAGGTGCTCTAGCCCTGCTCCTGAAGTAGAAGGTGCTCTAGCCCTGCTCCTGAAGTAGAAGGTGCTCTAGCCCTGCTCCTGAAGTAGAAGGTGCTCTAGCCCTGCTCCTGAAGTAGAAGGTGCTCTAGCCCTGCTCCTGAAGTAGAAGGTGCTCTAGCCCTGCTCCTGAAGTAGAAGGTGCTCTAGCCCTGCTCCTGAAGTAGAAGGTGCTCTAGCACTGCTCCTGAAGTAGAAGGTGCTCTAGCCCTGCTCCTGAAGTAGAAGGTGCTCTAGCCCTGCTCCTGAAGTAGAAGGTGCTCTAGCCCTGCTCCTGAAGTAGAAGGTGCTCTAGCCCTGCTCCTGAAGTAGGTGCTCTAGCCCTGCTCCTGAAGTAGAAGGTGCTCTAGCCCTGCTCCTGAAGTAGTTGCTCTAGCCCTGCTCCTGCAGTAGAAGGTGTTCTTGCCCTGCTCATGCAGCAGAAGGTGTTCTAGCCCTGCTCATGCAGCAGAAGGTGTTCTAGCCCTGCTCATGCAGCAGAAGGTGTTCTAGCCCTGCTCATGCAGCAGAAGGTGTTCTAGCCCTGCTCCTGAAATAGGTGTTCTTGCCCTGCTCCTGCAGTAGGTGTACTAAACCTGCTCCTGCAGTAGGTGTTCTAGCCCTGCTCCTGCAGTAGGTGTACTAGCCCTGCTCCTGCAGTAGGTGTACTAGCCCTGCTCCTGCAGTAGGTGTTCTAGCCCTGCTCCTGAAGTAGAAGGTGCTCTAGCCCTGCTCCTGAAGTAGTTGCTCTAGCCTTGCTCCTGCAGTAGAAGGTGTTCTAGCCCTGCTCATGCAGCAGAAGGTGCTCTAGCCCTGCTCCTGCAGTAGAAGGTGTTCTAGTCCTGCTCCTGCAGTAGAAGGTGTTCTAGTCCTGCTCCTGCAGTAGAAGGTGTTCTAGTCCTGCTCCTGCAGTAGAAGGTGTTCTAGCCCTGCTCCTGCAGTAGAAGGTGTTCTAGCCCTGCTCCTGCAGTAGAAGGTGTACTAGCCCTGCTCCTGCAGTAGAAGGTGTACTAGCCCTGCTCCTGCAGTAGGTGTACTAGCCCTGCTCCTAAGGTAGAAGGTGTTCTAGCACTGCTCCTGCAGTAGAAGGTGTACTAGCCCTGCTCCTGTAGCAGAAGGTGTTCTAGCCCTGCTCCTGCGGTAGGTGTTCTAGCCCTGCTCCTGCGGTAGGTGTACTATCCCTGCTCCTGCACTGGAAGGTGGACTAGCCCTGCTCCTGCACTGGAAGGTGCTCTAGTCCTGCTCCTGCAGTGGAAGGTGGACTAGCCCTGCTCCTGCACAGGAAGGTGCTCGCGCCCTGCTCCTGCACAGGAAGGTGCACTAGCCCTGCAACTGAAGTAGAAGGTGCTCTAGCCCTGCTCCTGAAGTAGAAGGTGCTCTAGCCCTGCTCCTGAAGTAGAAGGTGCTCTACCTTGCTCCTGAAGTAGAAGGTGCTCTAGCCCTGCTCCTGAAGTAGAAGGTGCTCTAGCCCTGCTCCTGAAGTAGAAGGTGCTCTAGCCCTGCTCCTGAAGTAGAAGGTGCTCTAGCCCTGCTCCTGAAGTAGAAGGTGCTCTAGCCCTGCTCCTGAAGTAGAAGGTGCTCTAGCCCTGCTCCTGAAGTAGAAGGTGCTCTAGCACTGCTCCTGAAGTAGAAGGTGCTCTAGCCCTGCTCCTGAAGTAGAAGGTGCTCTAGCCCTGCTCCTGAAGTAGAAGGTGCTCTAGCCCTGCTCCTGAAGTAGGTGCTCTAGCCCTGCTCCTGAAGTAGAAGGTGCTCTAGCCCTACTCCTGAAGTAGGTGCTCTAGCCAAGCTCCTGAAGTAGTTGCTCTAGCCCTGCTCCTGCAGTAGAAGGTGTTCTAGCCCTGCTCATGCAGCAGAAGGTGTTCTAGCCCTGCTCATGCAGCAGAAGGTGTTCTAGCCCTGCTCATGCAGCGGAAGGTGTTCTAGCCCTGCTCATGCAGCAGAAGGTGTTCTAGCCCTGCTCATGCAGCAGAAGGTGTTCTAGCCCTGCTCATGCATCAGAAGGTGTTCTAGCCCTGCTCATGCATCAGAAGGTGTTCTAGCCCTGCTCATGCAGCAGAAGGTGTTCTAGCCCTGCTCCTGAAGCAGAAGGTGTTCTTGCCCTGCTCCTGCAGTAGAAGGTGTACTAAACCTGCTCCTGCAGTAGAAGGTGTACTAAACCTGCTCCTGCAGTAGGTGTTCTAGCCCTGCTCCTGCAGTAGGTGTACTAGCCCTGCTCCTGCAGTAGGTGTTCTACTAGCCCTGCTCCTGCTGTAGGTGTTCTACTAGCCCTGCTCCTGCAGTAGGTGTACTAGCCCTGCACCTGCAGCAGAAGGTGTTCTAGCCCTGCTCATGCAGCAGAAGGTGTTCTAGCCCTGCTCTTGCAGTAGAAGGTGTTCTAGCGCTGCTCCTGCAGTAGAAAGTGTTCTAGCCCTGCTCCTGCAGTAGAAGGTGCTCTAGCCCTGCTCCTGCAGTAGAAGGTGCTCTAGCCCTGCTCCTGCAGTAGAAGGTCAACTAGCCCTGCTCCTGCAGTAGAAGATGTACTATCCCTGCTCATGAAGTAGGTGTTCTAGCCCTGCTCCTGCAGTAGGTGTACAAGCCCTGCTCCTGCAGTAGGTGTTCTAGCCCTGCTCCTGCAGTAGGTGTTCTAGCCCTGCTCCTGCAGTAGAAGGTGTTCTAGCCCTGCTCCTGCAGTAGAAGGTGTTCTAGCCCTGCTCTTGCAGTAGAAGGTGTTCTAGCCCTGCTCTTGCAGTAGAAGGTGTTCTAGCCCTGCTCTTGCAGTAGAAGGTGTTCTAGCCCTGCTATTGCAGTAGAAGGTGTTCTAGCCCTGCTCCTGCAGTAGAAGGTGTTCTAGCCCTGCTCCTGCAGTAGAAGGTGTTCTAGCCCTGCTCCTGCAGTAGACGGTGTTCTAGCCCTGCTCCTGCAGTAGAAGGTGTTCTAGCACTGCTCCTGCAGTAGAAGGTGTTCTAGCACTGCTCCTGCAGTAGAAGGTGTACTAGCCCTGCTCCTGCAGTAGAAGGTGTACTAGCCCTGCTCCTGCAGTAGAAGGTGTACTAGCCCTGCTCCTGCAGTAGAAGGTGTACTAGCCCTGCTCCTGCAGTAGAAGGTGTACTAGCCCTGCTCCTGCAGTAGGTGTACTAGCCCTGCTCCTGCTGTAGGTGTACTAGCCCTGATCCTGCAGTAGAAGGTGTACTAGCCCTGCTCCTGCAGTAGAAGGTGTACTAGCCCTGCTCCTGTAGTAGGTGTACTAGCCCTGCTCCTGTAGTAGGTGTACTAGCCCTGCTCCTATAGTAGGTGTACTAGCCCTGCTCCTACAGTAGAAGGTGTACTAGCCCTGCTCCTGCAGTAGGTGTTCTAGCCCTGCTCATGCAGTAGAAGGTGTACTAGCCCTGCTCCTGCAGTAGGTGTTCTAGCCCCGCTCCTGCAGTAGAAGGTGTTCTAGCCCTGCTCCTGCAGTAGAAGGTGTACGAGCCCTGCTCCTGCAGTAGAAGATGTACGAGCCCTGCTCCTGCAGTAGAAGGTGTACGAGCCTTGCTCCTGCAGTAGAAGGTGTACGAGCCCTGCTCCTGCAGTAGAAGGTGTACGAGCCCTGCTCCTGCATTAGAAGGTGTACGAGCCCTGCTTCTGCAGTAGAAGGTGTACGAGCCCTGCTCCTGCAGTAGAAGGTGTACGAGCCCTGCCCCTGCAGTAGAAGGTGTACGAGCTCTGCCCCTGCAGTAGAAGGTGTACGAGCCCTGCTCCTGCAGTAGAAGGTGTACGAGCCCTGCTCCTGCAGTAGAAGGTGTACGAGCCCTGCTTCTGCAGTAGAAGGTGTACGAGCCCTGCTCCTGCATTAGAAGGTGTACGAGCCCTGCTCCTGCAGTAGAAGGTGTTCTAGCCCTGCTCCTGCAGTAGAAGGTGTACTATCGCTGCTCATGAAGTAGGTGTTCTAGCCCTGCTCCTGCAGTAGAAGGTGTTCTAGCCCTGCTCCTGCAGTAGAAGGTGTTCTAGCCCTGCTCCTGCAGTCGAAGGTGTTCTAGCCCTGCTCTTGCAGTAGAAGGTGTTCTAGCCCTGCCCTTGCAGTAGAAGGTGTTCTAGCCCTGCTCTTGCAGTAGAAGGTGTTCTAGCCCTGCTCTTGCAGTAGAAGGTGTTCTAGCCCTGCTCCTGCAGTAGAAGGTGTTCTAGCCCTGCTCCTGCAGTAGAAGGTGTTCTAGCCCTGCTCCTGCAGTAGAAGGTGTTCTAGCCCTGCTCCTGCAGTAGAAGGTGTTCTAGCCCTGCTCCTGCAGTAGAAGGTGTACTAGCCCTGCTCCTGCAGTAGAAGGTGTACTAGCCCTGCTCCTGCAGTAGAAGGTGTTCTAGCCCTGCTCCTGCAGTAGAAGGTGTACTAGCCCTGCTCCTGCAGTAGAAGGTGTACTAGCCCTGCTCCTGCAGTAGAAGGTGTACTAGCCCTGCTCTTGCAGTAGGTGTAATAGCCCTGCTCTTGCTGAATAAGGTGTACTAGCCCTGCTCGTGCAGTAGAAGGTGCACTAGCCCTGCTCATGAAGTAGGTGTACTACCCCTGCTCCTGCGGTAGGTGTACTATCCCTGCTCTTGCACTAGAAGGAGTACTAGTCCTGCTCCTGCAGTGGAAGGTGGACTAGCCCTGCTCCTGCACTAGAAGGTGTTCTAGTCCTGCTCCTGCAGTGGAATGTGGACTAGCCCCGCTCCTGCACAAGAAGGTGCTCTCGCCCTGCGCCTGCACAAGAAGGTGCTCTCGCCCTGCTCCTGCACAAGAAGGTGCTCTAGCCCTGCTCCTGAAGTAGGTGTTCTAGCCCTGCTCCTGAAGTAGGTGTTCTAGCCCTGCTCCTGAAGTAGAAGGTGTTCTAGCCCTGCTCCTGAATTAGAAGGTGTTCTAGCCCTGCTCATGCAGTAGAAGGTGTACTAGCCCTGCTCCTGCAGTAGAAGGTGTACTAGCCCTGCTCCTGCAGTAGAAGGTTTACTAACCCTGCTCATGCAGCAGAAGATGTTCTAGCCCTGCTCATGCAGCAGAAGATGTTCTAGCCCTGCTCCTGCAGTAGGTGTACTAAACCTACTCCTGCAGTAGAAGGTGTTCTAGCCCTGCTCCTGCAGTAGAAGGTGTTCTAGCCCTGCTCCTGCAGTAGAAGGTGTTCTAGCCCTGCTCCTGCAGTAGAAGGTGTTCTAGCCCTGCTCCTGCAGTAGGTGTACTAGCCCTGCTCCTGCAGTAGGTGTACTAGACCTGCACCTACAGTAGAAGGTTAACTAGCCCTGCTCCTGCAGCAGAAGGTGTACTAGCCCTGCTCCTGCAGCAGAAGGTGTTCTAGCCCTGCTCCTGCGGTAGGTGTTCTAGGCCTGCTCCTGCGGTAGGTGTACTATCCCTGCTCCTGCACTGGAAGGTGGACTAGCCCTGCTCCTGCACTGGAAGGTGCTCTAGTCCTGCTCCTGCAGTGGAAGGTGGACTAGCCCTGCTCCTGCACAGGAAGGTGCTCTCGCCCTGCTCCTGCACAGTAAGGTGCACTAGCCCTGCAACTGAAGTAGAAGGTGCTCTAGCCCTGCTCCTTAAGTAGAAGGGGCTCTAGCCCTGCTCCTGAAGTAGAAGGTGCTCTAGCCCTGCTCCTGAAGTAGGTGCTCTAGCCCTGCTCTTGAAGTAGAAGGTGTTCTAGCCCTGCTCCTGAAGTAGAAGGTGTTCTAGCCCTGCTCCTGAAGTAGAAGGTGTTCTAGCCCTGCTCCTGCAGTAGAAGGTGTTCTAGCCCTGCTCCTGAAGTAGAAGGTGTTCTAGCCCTGCTCCTGAAGTAGAAGGTGTTCTAGCCCTGCTCATGCAGCAGCAGGTGCTCTAGCCCTGCTCCTGAAGCAGAAGGTGCACTAGCACTGCTCCTGAAGCAGAAGGTGCACTAGCACTGCTCCTGAAGCAGAAGGTGCTCCAGCCCTGCTCATGCAGCAGAAGGTGCTCCAGCCCTGCTCATGCAGCAGAAGGTGCTCTAGCCCTGCTCATGCAGCAGAAGGTGCTCTAGCCCTGCTCATGCAGCAGAAGGTGTTCTAGCCCTGCTCATGCAGCAGAAGGTGTTCTAGCCCTGCTCATGCAGCAGAAGGTGTTCTAGCCCTGCTCCTGCAGTAGAAGGTGTTCTAGCCCTGCTCCTGCAGCAGAAGGTGTTCTAGCCCTGCTCATGCAGCAGAAGGTATTCTAGCCCTGCTCATGCAGCAGAAGGTGTTCTAGCCCTGCTCCTGAAATAGGTGTTCTTGCCCTGCTCCTGCAGTAGGTGTACTAAACCTGCTCCTGCAGTAGGTGTTCTAGCCCTGCTCCTGCAGTAGGTGTACTAGCCCTGCTCCTGCAGTAGGTGTACTAGCCCTGCTCCTGCAGTAGGTGTTCTAGCCCTGCTCCTGCAGTAGGTGTACTAGCCTTGCTCCTGCAGTAGAAGGTGTTCTAGCCCTGCTCATGCAGCAGAAGGTGCTCTAGCCCTGCTCCTGCAGTAGAAGGTGTTCTAATCCTGCTCCTGCAGTAGAAGGTGTTCTAGTCCTGCTCCTGCAGTAGAAGGTGTTCTAGTCCTGCTCCTGCAGTAGAAGGTGTTCTAGCCCTGCTCCTGCAGTAGAAGGTGTACTAGCCCTGCTCCTGCAGTAGGTGTACTAGCCCTGCTCCTGCAGTAGGTGTCCTAGCCCTGCTCCTAAGGTAGAAGGTGTTCTAGCACTGCTCCTGCAGTAGAAGGTGTACTAGCCCTGCTCCTGTAGCAGAAGGTGTTCTAGCCCTGCTCCTGCGGTAGGTGTTCTAGCCCTGCTCCTGCGGTAGGTGTACTATCCCTGCTCCTGCACTGGAAGGTGGACTAGCCCTGCTCCTGCACTGGAAGGTGCTCTAGTCCTGCTCCTGCAGTGGAAGGTGGACTAGCCCTGCTCCTGCACAGGAAGGTGCTCGCGCCCTGCTCCTGCACAGGAAGGTGCACTAGACCTGCAACTGAAGTAGAAAGTGCTCTAGCCCTGCTCCTGAAGTAGAAGGTGCTCCTTCCCTGCTCCTGAATTAGAAGGTGCTCTAGCCCTGCTCCTGAAGTAGAAGGTGCTCTAGCCCTGCTCCTGAAGTAGAAGGTGCTCTAGCCCTGCTCCTGAAGTAGAAGGTGCTCCAGCCCTGCTCCTGAAGTAGAAGGTGCTCTAGCCCTGCTCCTGAAGTAGAAGGTGCTCTAGCCCTGCTCCTGAAGTAGAAGGTGCTCTAGCCCTGCTCCTGAAGTAGAAGGTGCTCTAGCCCTACTCCTGAAGTAGGTGCTCTAGCCCTGCTCCTGAAGTAGGTGCTCTAGCCCTGCTCCTGCAGTAGAAGGTGTTCAAGCCCTGCTCATGCAGCAGAAGGTGTTCTAGCCCTGCTCATGCAGCAGAAGGTGTTCTAGCCCTGCTCATGCAGCAGAAGGTGTTCTAGCCCTGCTCATGCAGCAGAAGGTGTTTTAGCCCTGCTCATGCAGCAGAAGGTGTACTAGCCCTGCTCCTGCAGTAGGTGTTCTAGCCCTGCTCCTACAGTAGAAGGTGAACTAGCCCTGCTCCTGCAGTAGGTGTACAATCCCTGCTCCTGCAGTAGAAGGTGTACAGTCCCTGCTCCTACAGTAGAAGGTGTTCTAGCCCTGCTCCTGCAGTAGAAGGTGTTCTAGCCCTGCTCCTGCAGTAGAAGGTGTTCTAGCCCTGCTCCTGCAGTAGAAGGTGTTCTAGCCCTGCTCCTGCAGTAGAAGGTGTTCTAGCCCTGCTCCTGCAGTAGAAGGTGTTCTAGCCCTGCTCCTGCAGTAGAAGGTGTACTAGCCCTGCTCCTGCAGTAGAAGGTGTACTAGCCCTGCTCCTGCAGTAGAAGGTGTACTAGCCCTGCTCTTGCAGTAGGTGTAATAGCCCTGCTCTTGCAGAATAAGGTGTACTAGCCCTGCTCGTGCAGTAGAAGGTGCACTAGCCCTGCTCATGAAGTAGGTGTACTACCCCTGCTCCTGCGGTAGGTGTACTATCCCTGCTCTTGCACTAGAAGGAGTACTAGTCCTGCTCCTGCAGTGGAAGGTGGACTAGCCCTGCTCCTGCACTAGAAGGTGTTCTAGTCCTGCTCCTGCAGTGGAATGTGGACTAGCCCCGCTCCTGCACAAGAAGGTGCTCTCGCCCTGCGCCTGCACAAGAAGGTGCTCTCGCCCTGCTCCTGCACAAGAAGGTGCTCTAGCCCTGCTCCTGAAGTAGGTGTTCTAGCCCTGCTCCTGAAGTAGAAGGTGTTCTAGCCCTGCTCCTGAATTAGAAGGTGTTCTAGCCCTGCTCATGCAGTAGAAGGTGTACTAGCCCTGCTCCTGCAGTAGAAGGTGTACTAGCCCTGCTCCTGCAGTAGAAGGTTTACTAGCCCTGCTCATGCAGCAGAAGATGTTCTAGCCCTGCTCATGCAGCAGAAGATGTTCTAGCCCTGCTCCTGCAGTAGGTGTACTAAACCTACTCCTGCAGTAGGTGTACTAGCCCTGCTCCTGCAGTAGAAGGTGTTCTAGCCCTGCTCCTGCAGTAGAAGGTGTTCTAGCCCTGCTCCTGCAGTAGAAGGTGTTCTAGCCCTGCTCCTGCAGTAGGTGTACTAGCCCTGCTCCTGCAGTAGGTGTACTAGACCTGCTCCTACAGTAGAAGGTTAACTAGCCCTGCTCCTACAGTAGAAGGTGAACTAGCCCTGATGCTGCAGTAGAAGGTGTATTAGTCCTGCTGCTGCACTAGGTGTACTAGTCCTGATGCTGCAGTAGAAGGTGTATTAGTCCTGGTGCTGCACTAGGTGTACTAGCCCTGCTCCTTCAGTAGAAGGTGTAATAGCACTGCTCCTGTAGTAGGTGTACTAGCCCTGCTCCTTCACTAGGTGTACTAGCCCTGCTCCTACATTAAAAGGTGTATTAGTCCTGATGCTGCACCAGAAGGTGTATTAGTCCTGCCGCTGCACTAGGTGTACTAGCCCTGCTCCTTCAGTAGGTGTAATAGCCCTGCTCCTGTAGTAGGTGTACTATCCCTGCTCCTACTGCAGGTGTAATAGCCATGCTCCTGCAGTAGAAGGTCTTCTAGCCCTGCTCCTACAGCAGAAGGTGTACAGTCCCTGCTCCTACAGTAGGTGTACAATCCCTTTTCCTACAGTAGGTGTAATAGCCATGCTCCTGCAGTAGAAGGTGTTCTAGCCCTGCTCCTACAGCAGAAGGTGTACTAGCCCTGTTCCTGCAGTAGGTGTTCTAGCCCTGCTCCTACAGCAGAAGGTGTACTAGCCCTGCTCCTGCAGTAGAAGGTGTACTACCCTGCTCCTACAGTAGGTGTTCTAGCCCTGTTCCTGCACTAGAATGTGTACTTGCCCTGCTCCTGCAATAGAAGGTGTACTTGCCCTGCTCCTACAGTAGAACGTGTACTAGCCCTGCTCCTACAGTAGAAGGTGTACTAGCCCTGCTCCTGCAGTAGAAGGTGTACTAGCCCTGCTCCTGCAGTAGAAGGTGTACTAGCCCTGCTCCTGCAGTAGGTGTAATAGCCCTGCTCTTGCAGAATAAGGTGTACTAGCCCTGCTCGTGCAGTAGAAGGTGCACTAGCCCTGCTCATGAAGTAGGTGTACTACCCCTGCTCCTGCGGTACGTGTACTATCCCTGCTCCTGCACTAGAAGGAGTACTAGTCCTGCTCCTGCAGTGGAAGGTGGACTAGCCCTGCTCCTGCACTAGAAGGTGTTCTAGTGTTGCTCGTGCAGTGGAATGTGGACTAGCCCCGCTCCTGCACAAGAAGGTGCTCTCGCCCTGCGCCTGCAGAAGAAAGTGCTCTCGCCCTGCTCCTGCACAAGAAGGTGCTCTAGCCCTGCTCCTGAAGTAGGTGTTCTAGCCCTGCTCCTGAAGTAGGTGTTCTAGCCCTGCTCCTGAAGTAGAAGGTGTTCTAGCCCTGCTCCTGAATTAGGTGTTCTAGCCCTGCTCCTGAAGTAGAAGGTGTTCTAGCCCTGCTCCTGCAGTAGAAGGTGTACTAGCCCTGCTCCTGCAGTAGAAGGTGTTCTAGCCCTGCTCCTGCAGTAGAAGGTGTACTAGCCCTGCTCATGCAGCAGAAGATGTTCTAGCCCTGCTCATGCAGCAGAAGATGTTCTAGCCCTGCTCCTGCAGTAGGTGTACTAAACCTACTCCTGCAGTAGGTGTACTAGCCCTGCTCCTGCAGTAGAAGGTGTTCTAGCCCTGCTCCTGCAGTAGAAGGTGTTCTAGCCCTGCTCCTGCAATAGAAGGTGTTCTAGCCCTGCTCCTGCAGTAGAAGGTGTACTAGCCCTGCTCCTGCAGTAGAAGGTGTTCTAGCCCTGCTCCTGCAGTAGGTGTACTAGCCCTGCTCCTACAGTAGGTGAACTAGCCCTGCTCCTACAGTAGAAGGTGAACTAGCCCTGATGCTGCAGTAGAAGGTGTATTAGTCCTGCTGCTGCACTAGGTGTACTAGTCCTGATGCTGCAGTAGAAGGTGTATTAGTCCTGCTGCTGCACTAGGTGTACTAGCCCTGCTCCTTCAGTAGAAGGTGTAATAGCCCTGCTCCTGTAGTAGGTGTACTAGCCCTGCTCCTTCACTAGGTGTACTAGCCCTGCTCCTACATTAAAAGGTGTATTAGTCCTGATGCTGCACCAGAAGGTGTATTAGTCCTGCCGCTGCACTAGGTGTACTAGCCCTGCTCCTTCAGTAGGTGTAATAGCCCTGCTCCTGTAGTAGGTGTACTATCCCTGCTCCTACAGCAGGTGTAATAGCCATGCTCCTGCAGTAGAAGGTGTTCTAGCCCTGCTCCTACAGCAGAAGGTGTACTATCCCTGCTCCTACAGCAGAAGGTGTACAGTCCCTGCTCCTACAGTAGGTGTACAATCCCTTTTCCTACAGTAGGTGTAATAGCCATGCTCCTGCAGTAGAAGGTGTTCTAGCCCTGCTCCTACAGCAGAAGGTGTACTAGCCCTGTTCCTTGCGTAGGTGTTCTAGCCCTGCTCCTACAGTAGGTGTTCTAGCCCTGTTCCTGCACTAGAAGGTGTACTTGCCCTGCTCCTGCAATAGAAGGTGTACTTGCCCTGCTCCTACAGTAGAAGGTGTACTAGCCCTGCTCCTACAGTAGAAGGTGTACTAGTCCTGCTCCTGCAGTAGAAGGTGTACTAGCCCTGCTCCTGCAGTAGAAGGTGTACTAGCCCTGCTCCTGCAGTAGAAGGTGTACTAGCCCTGCTCCTGCAGTAGAAGGTGTACTAGCCCTGCTCCTGCAGTAGGTGTACTAGCCCTGCTCCTGCAGTAGAAGGTAAACTAGCCCTGCTCCTGCAGTGGAAGGTGTACTAGCCCTGCTCCTACAGTAGGTGTTCTAGCCCTGTTCCTGCACTAGAAGGTGTACTAGCCCTGCTCCTGCAGTAGAAGTTAAACTAGCCCTGCTCCTGCAGTAGAATGTGTACTAGCCCTGCTCCTGCAGTAGAAGGTAAACTAGCCCTGCTCCTACAGTAGGTGTACTTGCCCTGCTCCTACAGTAGGTGTACTTGCCCTGCTCCTACAGTAGAAGGTGTACTAGCCCTGTTCCTGCAGTAGGTGTTCTAGCCCTGCTCCTACAGCAGAAGGTGTTCTAGTCCTGCTCCTACAGTAGAAGGTGTTCTAGCCCTGCTCCTGCAGTAGAAGGTGTTCTAGCCCTGCTCCTGCAGTAGAAGGTGTTCTAGCCCTGCTCCTGCAGTAGAAGGTGTACTAGCCCTGCTCCTGCACTTGAAGGTGTTCTAGCCCTGTTCCTGCACTTGAAGGTGTTCTAGCCCTGTTCCTGCACTTGAAGGTGTACTTGCCCTGCTCCTACAGTAGAAGGTGTACTAGCCCTGCTCCTACAGTAGAAGGTGTACTAGCCCTGCTCCTACAGTAGGTGTACTAGCCCTGCTCCTGCAGTAGAAGATGTACTAGCCCTGCTCCTGCAGTAGAAGGTGTACTAGCCCTGCTCCTGCAGTAGGTGTACTAGCCCTGCTCCTGCAGTAGGTGTACTAGCCCTGCTCCTGCAGTAGGTGTACTAGCCCTGCTCCTGCAGTAGAAGGTGTACTAGCCCTGCTCCTGCAGTGGAAGGTGTACTAGCCCTGTTCCTACAGTAGGTTTTCTAGCCCTGTTCCTACAGTAGAAGGTGTACTAGGTCTGCTCCTGCAGTAGAAGGTGTACTAGGTCTGCTCCTGCAGTAGAAGGTGTACTAGGTCTGCTCCTGCAGTACAAGGTGTACAATCCCTGCTCCAACAGTAGGTGTTCTAGCCCTGCTCATGAAGTAGAAGGTGCTCTAGCCCTGCTCCTGCACTAGGTGTACTAGCCCTGCTCCTACAGTAGAAGGTTTACTAGCCCTGCTCCTTCAGTATGTGTAATAAACCTGCTCCTAGAGTAGGTGTACTATCCCTGCTCCTACAGCAGAAGGTGTACTATCCCTGCTCCTACAGCAGAAGGTGTACTATCCCTGCTCCTACAGCAGAAGGTGTACAGTCCCTGCTCCTACAGTAGGTGTACAATCCCTGCTCCTACAGTAGGTGTAATAGCCATGCTCCTGCAGTAGAAGGTGTTCTAGCCCTGCTCCTACAGCAGAAGGTGTACTAGCCCTGTTCCTGCAGTAGGTGTTCTAGCCCTGCTCCTACAGCAGAAGGTGTACTAGCCCTGCTCCTGCAGTAGAAGGTGTACTAGCCCTGCTCCTACAGTAGGTGTTCTAGCCCTGTTCCTGCACTAGAAGGTGTACTTGCCCTGCTCCTGCACTAGAAGGTGTACTTGCCCTGCTCCTACAGTAGAAGGTGTACTAGCCCTGCTCCTACAGTAGAAGGTGTACTAGCCCTGCTCCTACAGTAGGTGTACTAGCCCCGCTCCTACAGTAGAAGGTGTACTAGCCCTGCTCCTGCATTAGAAGGTGAACTAGCCCTGCTCCTGCAGTAGAAGGTGTACTAGCCCTGCTCCTGCAGTAGAAGGTGTACTAGCCCTGCTCCTGCAGTGGAAGGTGTACTAGCCCTGCTCCTACTGTAGAAGGTGTGCTAGCCCTGTTCCTGCACTAGAAGGTGTACTAGCCCTGCTCCTGCAGTAGAAGGTAAACTAGCCCTGCTCCTGCAGTAGAATGTGTACTAGCCCTGCTCCTGCAGTAGAAGGTAAACTAGCCCTGCTCCTACAGTAGGTGTACTTGCCCTGCTCCAACAGTAGAAGGTGTACTAGCAATGTTCCTGCAGTAGGTGTTCTAGCCCTGCTCCTACAGCAGAAGGTGTACTAGCCCTGCTCCTGCAGTAGGTGTTCTATCCCTGCTCTTACAGTAGGTGTACTAGCCCTGCTCCTGCAGTAGAAGGTGTACTAGCCCTGCTCCTGCAGTAGAACTTGTACTAGCCCTGCTCCTGCAGTAGAAGGTGTACTAGCCCTGCTCCTGCAGTAGAAGGTGTACTAGCCCTGCTCCTGCAGTAGGTGTACTAGCCCTGCTCCTGCAGTAGGTGTACTAGCCCTGCTCCTACAGTAGAAGGTTTTCTAGCCCTGTTCCTACAGTAGAAGGTGTACTAGGTCTGCTCCTACAGTAGAAGGTGTACTAGGTCTGCTCCTGCAGTAGAAGGTGTACTAGGTCTGCTCCTGCAGTAGAAGGTGTACTAGGTCTGTTCCTACAGTAGAAGGTGTACAAGGTCTGCTCCTGCAGTAGAAGGTGTACTAGGTCTGCTCCTGCAGTAGAAGGTGTACTAGGTCTGCTCCTGCAGTAGAAGGTGTACTAGGTCTGCTCCTGCAGTAGAAGGTGTACTAGGTCTGCTCCTGCAGTAGAAGGTGTACTAGGTCTGCTCCTGCAGTAGAAGGTGTACTAGCCCTGCTCCTGCAGTAGAATGTGTACTAGCCCTGCTCCTGCAGTAGAAGGTAAACTAGCCCTGCTCCTGCAGTAGGTGTACTAGCCCTGCTCCTACAGTAGGTGTTCTTGCCCTGTTCCTGTACTAGAAGGTGTACTAGCCCTGCTCCTGCAGTAGAAGGTAAACTAGCCCTGCTCCTGCAGTAGAATGTGTGCTAGCCCTGCTCCTGCAGTAGAATGTGTACTAGCCCTGCTCCTGCAGTAGAATGTGTACTAGCCCTGCTCCTGCAGTAGAATGTGTACTAGCCCTGCTCCTGCAGTAGAATGTGTACTAGCCCTGCTCCTGCAGTAGAAGGTGTACTAGCCCTGCTCCTGCAGTAGGTGTGCTAGCCCTGCTCCTACAGTAGAATGTAAACTAGCCCTGCTCCTGTGCATTTATTCTCTTGAGCATCAGGGTAGTGTAATTCCTGAGGTGATAAACCAGACAGGATCCAATGTAACACCACAATGTAACATCACAATGTAACACCACCATGTGACGCCACAATGTACCTGTCACTTCCTGACCAGTATAAGGGTTATTCGTTATTATAGTTTGGTCAGGACGTGGCAGGGGGTATTTGTTTAGTTTTCCGGGGTTTTTGGTTATGTTCTATGTTAGTATATTTCTATGTTCTGGTCTTGTCTTTCTAGTTCTATGTTGAGGGTTATTGGTTTGACCTTCAATTGGAAGCAGCTGTTCTTCGTTGCCTCTTATTGAAGGTCCTATATAGAGGGGTGTTGTTTGTATGGGTTTTGTGGGACGTTATTTTTGCATTGCTGTGTGTAGCCTGCAAGACTGTTTGTCGTTCGTTTTCTTGTTTTTGTTTTGTCAGTGTTCAAATAAAAGTAAATATGAGCACTCAACCCGCTGCGCCTTGGTCTACTCCATACGACGACCGTTACAGTAACATCAATGTACAGTTCCTTAAAGTAGTCATACCCCTTGACTTATTCCACATTTTGTTGTTATAGCCGTAATTCAAAATGGATTAAAACAAAAATATTCTATCCCATCTTTATTTAACTAGGCAAGTCAGTTAAGAACAAATTCTTATTTTAATGACAGCCTAGGAACACTGTCTTGTTCAGGGGTAGAACGACAGATTTATACCTTGTCAGCTCAGGGATTCGATCTTGCAACCGGTTACTAGTCCAACGCTCTAACCACTAGGCTACCTGCCGCCCCATCTACACCCCATAATGACAAAGTGAAAACATGTTTTTATAAATGTTTGCACATTTATTTCAAATGAAATACAGACTAATCTCATTTACATAAGTATTCACAGCCCTGAGTCAATACTTTGTAGAAGCACCGTTGGCAACAGTCTTTTTGATTTCTAAGCTCTAAGCGATTTCCACACCTATAGGCCTATGCATGCAATGCCCTGATGCATTTAGTCCTCAAATCTCTGACAGCTAAACCGTGAGGTGGACAAATTATTGTTTTATGAAATTAAAAACCAATAAAACAATGGGCTATAAAGTTTTGCATATGCCACACATCAAAACATTAGAATAGTGTTTTTGTCATTTGTTATAGGCTGTGTTTAAGGGCATGAAAATGTGGCTCATTTGGCCAATATCCCTCAGTCACTTGTCCGGCGGCAAATATTCCTAACGGAAACATTGATATATAATATACACTGAGAACAATAAACAATAAGAACACCTTCCTAATATTGAGTTGCACTCCCCCTTTTGCCCTCAGAACAGCCTTAAGTCGTCAGGGCATGTACTCTACAAGGTGTCGAAAGCGTTCCACAGGGATGCTGGCCCATGTTGACCCCAATGCTTGTTGGGGTCAAGTTGGCTGGATGTCCTTTGGGTGGTGGTCCCTTCTTGATACACACGGGAAACTGTTGAACATGAAAAACCCAGGAGGTTGCAGTTCTTGACACAAACCGGTCTGCCTGGCACCTACAACCATACCCCGTTCAAAGGCACTTAAATCTTTTGTCTTGCCCATTCATCCTCTGAATGGCACACATACACAATCCATGTCTGAATTGTCTCAAGGTTTAAAAATCATTTTTTAAACTGTCTCCTCCCCTTCATCTACACTGATTGAAGTGGATTTAACAAGTGACAATAAGGGATCATAGCTTTCACCTGGTCAGTCAGTCTATGTCATGGAAAGAGCAGGTGTTCATAATGTTTCGTACACTCAGTGTATATACTGTGCATTCGGAAATTATTCAGACCCCTTGACTTTTTCTACATTTTGGTACATTACAGCCTTATTCTAAATTTGAATCATTGTCCTGTTGGAAGGTGAACTTTCGCCCCGGTCTGAGATCCTGAGCTCTCTGGAGCAGGTTTTCATCAAGGATCTCTCTGTACTTTGCTCCGTTCATCTTTCCCTCAATCCTGACTAGTCTCCCAGTCCCTGCTGCTGAAAAACATCCCCACAGCATGATGCTGACACCACCATGCTTAACCGTAGGGATGGTGCCAGGTTTCCTCCAGACGTGACGCTTGGCATTCAGGCCAAAGAGTTTAATCTTGGTTTCATCAGACCAGAGAATCTTGTTTCTCATGGTCTGAGAGTCCTTTAGGTGCCTTTTGGAAAACTCCAAGCAGGCTGTCATGTGGCTTTTACTGAGGAGTGGCTTCCGTCTGGCCACTCTACCATTTAGGCCTGATTGGTGGAGTGCTGCAGAGATGGTTGTCCTTCTGGAAGGTTCTCACAGAGGAACTCTGGAGCTCTGTCAGAGTGATCATTGGTTTCTTGGTCACCTTCCTGACCAAGGCCCTTCTCCCCCGATTGCTCAGTTCGGCCAGGGCAGCCAGTTATAGGACGAGTCTTGGTGGTTCCAAACTTCCATTTAAGACTGATGGAGGCCACTGTGTTCTTGGGGACCTTCAACGCTGCATACATTTCTTGGTACCCTTCCCCAGATTTGTGCCTCGATACAATCCTGTCTCGGTGCTCTCCGGACAATTCCTTCGACCTCATGGTTTGGTTTTTGCTCTGACATGCACTGTCAACTGTGTGCCTTTCCAAATCATGTCCAATCAATTGAATTTACCAAAGGTGGACTCCGATCAAGTTGTAGAAACATCTCAAGGATGATCAATGGAAACAGGAAATGGTCTGATTACTTAAGGTATTTCTGTTTTTTTTTTATAAATGTACAAACATTCATAACCTGTTTTCACTTTGTTATTATGGGGTATTGTGTGTAGATTGATAAGGAAAAAATTATTTCATACATTTTAGAATAAGGCTGTAACATAATAAAATGTGGGAAAGTCAAGGGGTCGAATGCACTGTATATAGTATAGGCTTGTAACGGCTGTCGTCGGAAGAAGACCAAGGTGCAGCGGATGAGTGTTCATCATAAAAGGTTTTAATGATTAACGAACACTATACAAAAGAAACCAAAAAATGACTAGCAACAGTTCTGTTAGGAACACACTAAACAGAAAACAATTACTCACACAACCCAAAGGAAAAACATGCTCCTTATGTGTGACTCCCAATCAGCAACAACGAGCTTCAGCTGTGCCTGATTGGGAGCCACACACGGCCCAAAACAAAGAAATACAAAAACATAGAGAAAGGAACATAGAACGCCCACCCAATGTAACACCCTGGCCTTACCAAAATAAAGAACAAAACCCCTCTCTATGGCCAGGGCGTTACAAGGCTACAGTAGGCTAGTGACACTGACTCACCCAATGATGAAGTTGAAGCATAGGCTACACACAGGGGATGGCTGATGCACTCGTGCCAATATCTCAAGATAAGCTACTTTGAAAAACAATGCTCTTTGCTCAGAATCACTCCCCCAAAAATGGTTAGCTTCTACAGACATATTCGTCTTCTCTTTTCAGCAGTAGGCATTTCCAAACAGTAGGCCTACGTTTTTCTCACGATTGTACTTTGAAATTTGTGAAAGCCAAACTGACAGCCGCAACCAACAATAGAAATATACTGAGTGTACAAAACATTAAGGACACCTGCTTTTTCCATGACATAGACTGACCATGTGAACTCAGGTGAAAGCTAAGATCCCTTATTGATGTCCCTTGGATTGTGTATGTGTGCCATTCAGAGGGTGAATTGCACACATTATTATCTGCTGGTCATCTATGAATGTTTGAACATCTTGAAGAACAATCTAGCCTTAATGGCCATGTACTCTGGCCATGTACTCTTCTAATCTCAACTGGCACAGCCAGAAGAGGACTGGCCAACTCTTAGTTTCTTCCTAGGTTCCTGCCTTTCTAGGGAGTTTTTTTCCTAGCCACTGTGCCTCTATATCTGCATTGCTTGCTCTTTTGGGGTTTTAGGCTTGATTTCTGTATAAGCACTTTGTGACATCTGCTGATGTAAAAAGGGCTTTATAAATATACTGAACAAAAATATAAGTTACAGATCATATAAGGAAATCAGTCAATTTAAATAAATTAATTAGGCCCTAATCTATGGATTTCACATGACCGGGCAGGGGTGCAGACATTGGTGCTTGGAGGGCATAGGCCACTTGGCAGCCAATGAGAATTAGTTTTTCCCCACAAAAGGGCTTTGTAACAGACATAAATACTCCTCAGCCCCCAGATCCTGCAGGTGAAGAGGCCGAATGTGGAGGTCCTGGGCTGGCGTGGTTACACATGTTCTGCGGTTGTAAGGCCGGTTGGACGTACTACCAAATTCTGTAAGACGACGTTGGAGGCAGCGTATGGTAGAGAAATTAACATTCAATTCTCTGGCAACAGCTCTGATGGACATTCCTGCAGTCAGCATGCCAATTGCACGCTCCCTCAAAAGTTGAGACATCTGTGGCATTGTGTTGTGTGACAAAACTGCACATTTTAAAGTGTCCTTTTATTGTCCCCAGCACAAGGTGCATCTGTGTATTGACCATGCTGTTTAATCAGCTTCTTGATATGCCACACCATCAGGTGGATGGATTCTCTTGGCAAAGGAGAAATGCTCACTAACAGGGATGTAAACACATTTTTGCACAAATTGAGAGAAGCTATTCCCGACTCTGTGCTTGTGATAAAACTTAATCCTCAGCTATTTATTTTGAAGCTTTTGATCCACTGTAGTTAAATTATGCTCACTGGTGTAGTATTTATCGTTATTTTATTCATGCCTGTTCAGAAAGGAGTAATATTATTTTGGGGGAAATATTTTCTTATAGCCTTATTTTGGTTAAATTAGTTCAATTTCTCAGGGGATGCTGCATCAGCTCCAGCACCCCTACTTCCCGTGGTTCTGCTTTATTATTCATTTGACCATGCCCAAAGGAATACAGTGTCTCCTTCTTAATTGTTTACCCATTTACCAATTAGTTCCCTTCTTTATGAACCATTTGAAAAGCTCATTTGTGGTTGAAATAATGGGAAAAGCCCTATTGCAGTAGAAATAGTAATAAGACATTGCCTTTCAAGAAAACCAACGACCCTGTACAACAATAACGAATACCAAAGACAAAAAAATGCCATGCTGCATATTATTTGTTTTGTGACAAACATTTACTCCTATTTACTTTCCATAACAAAGGAGGTGAAAACTAATCTTTATTTTTTTCACTTTGACATTGTAGTATTTTGTGTAGATAAAAAACATCTAATTAGTTCCATGTTGTAACACAACACAATGTGAAGATGCCCAATAGCTTACTTACCAACTGGACACCAGCTCCGATTTGGTTCATCCCATCTGTTGACTCTCCTCTGTCTCAGAATAAAGAATTCCACCCGAAAAGTAAATATTGATAATTCATAGTGGTTTAGTTACCCACATTTGGCAATGATTAGAGGCTTTACCAACGAGGATAGAAATTTGAATTGCAGTGGGCTCCATCACTGTCTAAATTAACTCTTTCTTACAACCCTAAACAGGTGGCCCCTTATTGGCCGAAATAGTTCTGTGTAATTATACTTTTTTTTACCTACTTATGGGATTGTGTTGTGTAAAGTGAATTTACCAACGATTATATTTTTCCTCAGTTGTTTTTCCTGTTAAATGTATTTGATTGAATTCAAGTTATGCGATTGTAGTTGATGTCTAGCAATATGTCAATGCAATTCATCATCTGAAAACAAGTAAGCTTATCTTAAACAACATCTTAAATAAATATAAAGAAAATCCACTTTCACTTCAGCCTCTCAATTGACAATTAATACATTATTGTCAAAGCTATGCTATTTGGATGATGTGCAGCCTAAATATTAATCAACAAACCATAATAGTGATTGTCAAGCTTTATTGTTTTTCATCAGAATTTACAATGTTCACTATCAATTTCAAAAATTGTATTACAATTCTATTATAAGTAAGATTTCTTACAATAGATCAACATGTATTATGCTAAACAACTTTTTCTTATACATTTTGTAGTTATGCTCTAATTCTATATGTTTATTCATAACACACTTTGAATATTATTTCAACCTAATTGCTCAGTCAGTGAACATGTGCATCAGCAGAGAATTTGTGTATCTTGTTTGTGTGAAATACCCATAGAAGTAGAATGACTAAATTGAAGTCAATTTTGGCATAATGGTTGGACTGGCAGCCATTGCGAGTGTGGACCTTAGCAGGAAGTAAAAGCTGGAAGTGTACCCTTCAGGGTTGGAGGTTCCAAGCACATTCTATTCAAATTGTTCTATGGAAGTACCCTCCTCCAGCTACTGCCACCATTTTATCAATCATAGTGACCAGGTCAACAACTTGATCTCTATGATTTCTATTGTTAGAACTTTTTGTATTGTCGAAAACATGGAATCTTCCAGAACAGCGTTCTAGAATTTTTCGAACTTGCAGATTACCATCACGTACGAAGGTTTCAATTGTTTGACCCCCAAGTTTATCACCGTGAGTAAAGAGCACAATCATGAACTTGAAGACCTCTGGTCCAAAGAGCCTCTCCAGATCGTCCACAGTATTCTGATCCTCCTCTTTCCATGTCGTTGCCTCCACCACCAGCAAGAAAGCATGAGGACCAGGGGCTGACTCTTGAAGACACCTCACTATCTCTTTTTCGATATACTCTGGAGTCTTCCCAGTGTCTAACAGTCCTGGTGTGTCCACCACATATATCCATCTGTTATCCTGAACTCTTTCTTTAACACAACTCTCAGTCACTGAGCTACCTATTGGAAGAGATGTAAAAAGTTTGTTTCCCAGAATGGTGTTTCCAGTAGCACTTTTACCCGCTCCAGTTTTTCCAATCATCACAATTCTAATGTCACGGCCTGTAAAAGATAATACATTGTAAGTGATCAAATCCCTCAAAATCAGTACTCAAATGTAAAGTTACAGAAATCAATCAATTCTCACCTGCAGGCACAGCTCTAGGAGGGGTAGGAGGACGGTCAGGGGTAGAGTTTGAACTACCCATTTCGTCTTGATTAATTTTCAAATAAATGAAGAGAAGACTAAACAACAATGTATTTAGAGAAAATATTTGGTGATTTTTATATCTACCGAGCTCTCTTAGAACCGCCCACACAGCTTTTCTTACATCTATACAGCATATATAAGGAAGACGTACGACTACTTTCCCTTTCACATTTACACAGACCATATGCCGAAGACCTCCCTTTGGACCTGAAAGCCACCGCCGTGGTCATTTAAAAAGCGGAAGTGCTCCATTGACGTATAGAAAAAAGTACTAAACTTTCCTGACATTCAACCTGTAAACAAATTGATGGACAGACCTTCCAAAACGGCATGATTTGAATGTTGGTTTGAGATGTATAACATTGTTGAACACCCAGTGTGAATAAGGTCCATTTATTTTCTCCTTTCAGGTTTTCATATCAGTGGCATTTGCCAGAGCAAGAAGAGGAACATGTCAGAAAGTAAGTGTTACTTTATAAATGATTTAACCCAGGGTTGCTAAGGAAGGGAATATTCCTCGTAACTTTGGAAATTGTAACATTTGGGGAATTTTCTTAACATGTTAAAGACAGCGTAATACAATAAGTTTTTTGATGTGAAAAATAGGATCACAAAGCTGTAAACATTATTAGAAATATAATCCATCAATTTTGTGAATACAGTTGCTGTTAAAAATCTTTTTAATAATGTTTTGGGGCCAGTGGTGTCAGTTGTGGAAAAAAGTGAATAATTACAGATGATTTCAAATCACGTCGTTTTTTTTCATTAATTAGGCTATTTTCTCTTTCTACTTGAAACTCATAGAAAGTATGGACACATTAAGAATATGAAAAAAAGGTGAATGCCTATGTTAGAAAACATATATACAGTATATATGTGTATACGTTCTCAAAGTTTCTATAGATTTCTAACTTTTTAAAATAACTGGATGCAGAAACATAAAAATGGTATCCACAAGTTCAGCACGAACACATAGGTCCTAGATGCTGTCAACTGCCCAATGTATAGGCATGCCTATAGAACATGAAATAACATGACGTAGGTTAATGAAATAATCGACAGAAAAATATGTGATTATTTATTAGCCTAACGTTAGTGTTTATATGTATTTAGGCATATCATGTGAATTAGGCCTCATTTAAAATCGTTGTCGAAAGCGTAAAATGTACTGTTGCATGTAGGTGTAGATTATTTATAGGTTGATCATTTAGAAATATCAAAACCTTCTTTCAACTCCAAAGAAATAAACTGTCTGTGGCGCAGGAATTACTGACTCACTACCTTTTTATATAATCAAGACACCCGATGGGAAGTCTTAACTGGTTAGGACAGCTAATGAGGTGCCCTAAATATATCGACTAGGTGGGAATCTTATGACTAGAGTCTCTTCATGCATAACTTTAATTTTTATCCGATTTGAGTAGAAGTAAAATGTCTCTTTTCTCACCCCTTACGACCAACTGTCTACTCTGAGACGCTTTTTTGGGGGGGATACAGCCCTAGTTCTTGCAGGAGCGGGTGGGAGTCAGACAAGAATCCAGCTGGAGCGGGTGGGAGTCAGACAAGAATCCAGCTGGAGCGGGTGGGAGTCAGACAAGAATCCAGCTGGAGCAGACGGGTGGGGTATGAAGAAATCAGTCCCGCGCGACGCAGATCTCTAAAATAATAAAATAAAAACAAATATTCATTTAGTCCGTTTAGTCAACATTTTGCCAAATGTCAATGAACTACAATGACTAAAGAAAACTACATGTTCATGCAAGACATTCGTTGTTTGACAAAAATTCTCACATTACATCCATCTCATCGTGATCATGGAGCTTCATTTGTGTGTCTTCCAAAAACATTCTGGAATAATAACTGTGTGCATTGAATAAGGGAGATCGGGGCAGTTGTCTCATCATGGGTTGGTTGTCACAGTACTTATCACAATCGAAGGTGCTAAGATTAATATGTGTCACTTCTTTGCAAGAGGTCATTCCCTGGTAAAATCATGTCAGCATCTCAAAACATTGAGGTGAGGGAAATATGTTTTATAGGAAGTGAAAGTAAAACATTTTTGGCGGTATTTTTATTGTTTTAATTATTGTAGTTGGCTATCATGAACAATGATGTTAGCTGGACATAGCTATATTTCAAACGTATTCTGAGTTGCTAGAACAAGCCATGTAGAAATTAGAATCATGGTTAGTCTGCATGTGTCAAAGGTTTAATTACTAAACCAATTTATTTCCCTTTACAGGTCCAAAAACCCCGTGCCACACCAACACAGACAACAGAAACCCAGTAAGTACAAAATGACAATGTTTGATTGAAATGGAAATGGCCAAAAAGTGTGATGGGTCTGCACTAAAAAAGATTTTGGATAAAGCATACTTTGTTTTTTGATTATTTTATTTCACAAGTAGTTATTTTCTTCCCTTTAGAAGGAAGATGTCATGCCTTGTACAGGTAAGTACAAAATGACCTTGTATAGTTTAAGGATCAAAAGATCAAAAATGTGATCAACTGAATGTTTTAGGCTACTCAATGCATTGTTTTTGGCGCTGATGAACATTTAATAAAAAGTGCATTAGTATAGAATAGCTGGTACTATATATTTCTCAAGGCTTACATGTGTTTTCTGACAATCTTGTTTTAGGTTCAAACCTAGACCAAGATAAGACCCCTGAACCTAGTAAGTTGTATCTAACTCTTTGTACTGTGAATACAGCCATCCATTCACACAATGCCAAATTGAATCAACACACCAGGCTGGCATCAGCAAGTCGCGAGTATATCATCTTCTCTCATTCTTCCACTACAGCCTCACCCCTTTCAAGTTGCCCGCTCCTGCTATGAATGATCGTTATGCTTGACGCCAAATACATGTCACAAAGTGGATGACTATAATAATGTGTAGTGGTTAGTCTGTATGTGTCAAAGGTTTGATTACTAAACATATATTTATTTCCCTTAACAGGTTCAAAGATGGACGACACCAGAATAGATACCGGAAAGCGAGAGGTAAATACAAAATGACAATGTTTGATTGAAATGGAAATGGCCAAAAAGTGTGATGGGTCTGCACTAAAAAAGATTTTGGATAAAGCATACTTTGTTTTTGGATTATTTTATTTCACAAATAGTTATTTACTTCCCTTTTAGAAGGAAGATGTCATGCCTTGCACAGGTAAGTACAAAATGACCTTGTATAGTTTTAAGGTTCAAAAGATAAAAAATGTGATCAACTGAATGTTTTAGGCTACTCAATGCATTGTTTTTGGCGCTGATGAACATTTAATAAAAAGTGCATTAGTATAGAATAGCTGGTACTATATATTTCTCAAGGCTTACATGTGTTTTCTGACAATCTTGTTTTAGGTTCAAACCTAGACCAAGATAAGACCCCTGAACCTAGTAAGTTGTATCTAACTCTTTGTACTGTGAATACAGCCATCCATTCACACAATGCCAAATTGAATCAACACACCAGGCTGGCATCAGCAAGTCGCGAGTATATCATCTTCTCTCATTCTTCCACTACAGCCTCACCCCTTTCAATTTTCCCACTCCTGTTATACATGGTCCATATTATCAGGCAGGTGTGCTATTAGCAATAAGCATTATCATCTGTAGCTCAACTGATGCAGCTTATTGGCTAAATAAATACAGTCAGGGGCGGAAATCCCGGGGGGGACGGGGGGGACACGACCCCCCCATCCTGGGAAAAATATGATTTGTCCCCCCCAATATATCACTGAAACATAACTATGTAATTTAAATAATATTAATAATACGCAATGAAAGCAATTGTGCTGATTATAGACACTTAATAGCGCGTTAAGTTTCAAAAGATTGCGACCCCCCCCCGCCCTTTGCCTCACAATGGTTTGATCCACTGCCAGTTCCTTAGCTTGCTACGTAACTGCCGTGAGGTTCATCCAGTCAATCGCGCACACACACACTAGCTGAATATGCAGAGCTAGCACACAAATATTAACTATTAAGCTAGCTAGTACCTATTCCATTTATGTGGCGTCGTCAAAGATGGAATCGGCATGCAGATGATGTAAGTTAGTGCTTCAAAGTCCCTGTGATAAGGTTAGCGATAAACTGAAGTCCAAACTGAACAGAACTACACTCTCTTCTACCATTGTCTTAAATATATTTAATGGTCTCGTTGCAAAAGCTAAATTGTCGCAAGGGAACTTTTATTTATTTATTTTATTTCACCTTTATTTAACCCGGGTAGCAAAGATTATAGCAAACACCACTGAAACTGAATTGGTGCTCGCTAGCTTTGCAAATTCAGCTATTGTTGGAAGCCAGCCAATATGAAACAAACTATTAAAATGACAAAAGGTTGCAGCATATGTTGTGTAAATGGTGAACTCATACAGCTGTCAACTCTTGTCATTTTAATCCGTTTCACATTTGCTAGCTACCTTTTAGATCGAAGCCCAAAAAGAATGATTGAAGATGATAGAAGCCCATCTCCTACTGTAAATAACCTACACACTGTGTGTGTAGCCAGCCAGGCAGAAAAATAAAAGACAGACAGAGTATTGTTCAATACACCAAAACGCATAGTAAGAACCCTGGTAGCCTAATATCTCAAAGACTAGTTGATAAAATGTTCATAAAGAAATGAAATTCTAATGGAAATGTTTCACAATGATGTCATTAGGCAGAGCAGGCAACAGATGGCACACAGACAGCAGAGTTGGGGACAGATATGCAGGGACAGACTGGCAGAGACAGGGAGTCTCAGGTAAGTTTGTTGAGTCTTTGTTTGGCAACATTATGAAAGGTTCTCAATTTTTTTGACTTGTAAAATAGGAACATAATTGGAAAATGCCATGGATACCCCCACTCTCAACTTAAACTGGTGACTGAACTAAGATTTGTTAAAGGCAATGGTATTGCTGTTGTGATTAGTTGTGTAGTTTTGGGTACCGGTAGTTAGGAGTACGGCAAACACCTTATTTCTTTGGTTCCTCAATATACATTTACCATATTACAATGTAGGCTATGTGTTACAGCACTACTTTTGGTGTCCCCCTCAGGATTTGCTCTTGAGAAAATTTCATGTAATTGTCCCCTCCAAAGTTGATATCAGATTTTCGCCAATGAATACAGTATGCTGATTAGCCCATATGCATACCCCATTGGGCTAATCATTAGCTAGATCCCAAACTCTAAACATGATTAGCAATGTACTGATGACTTGAATATCCCAGAAAACGTGCAACACAGTGACTATAATGTAGGCCTACCTGTTACAATTGAACCATGTTACATGTTACTATGCAGTGTGGTGGTTAATTTCTTTAATATCAAATGAGGAGAAACAAACTTATACAAGTCAGACTTGACAAGTCAGAGTTATATTTAAACTAAATCTTTTAGTGAGAGCTTTGCAATAGCAATGGCTTGTCGACGAATCACCATTTCTGATGATCCGTTGAGAGTGCCAAGTCAAAAGTACAAAGGTCTTTTATAGCCAAGATACACCCCTCTCAACCTACATGACGAACAACAGATATAACTTTGACATTGTAGTATTTTGTGTAGATAAAAAACATCTAATTAGTTCCATGTTGTAACACAACACAATGTGAAGATGCCCAATAGCTTACTTACCAACTGGACACCAGCTCCGATTTGGTTCATCCCATCTGTTGACTCTCCTCTGTCTCAGAATAAAGAATTCCACCCGAAAAGTAAATATTGATAATTCATAGTGGTTTAGTTACCCACATTTGGCAATGATTAGAGGCTTTACCAACGAGGATAGAAATTTGAATTGCAGTGGGCTCCATCACTGTCTAAATTAACTCTTTCTTACAACCCTAAACAGGTGGCCCCTTATTGGCCGAAATAGTTCTGTGTAATTATACTTTTTTTACCTACTTATGGGATTGTGTTGTGTAAAGTGAATTTACCAACGATTATATTTTTCCTCAGTTGTTTTTCCTGTTAAATGTATTTGATTGAATTCAAGTTATGCGATTGTAGTTGATGTCTAGCAATATGTCAATGCAATTCATCATCTGAAAACAAGTAAGCTTATCTTAAACAACATCTTAAATAAATATAAAGAAAATCCACTTTCACTTCAGCCTCTCAATTGACAATTAATACATTCTTGTCAAAGCTATGCTATTTGGATGATGTGCAGCCTAAATATTAATCAACAAACCATAATAGTGATTGTCAAGCTTTATTGTTTTTCATCAGAATTTACAATGTTCACTATCAATTTCAAAAATTGTATTACAATTCTATTATAAGTAAGATTTCTTACAATAGATCAACATGTATTATGCTAAACAACTTTTTCTTATACATTTTGTAGTTATGCTCTAATTCTATATGTTTATTCATAACACACTTTGAATATTATTTCAACCTAATTGCTCAGTCAGTGAACATGTGCATCAGCAGAGAATTTGTGTATCTTGTTTGTGTGAAATACCCATAGAAGTAGAATGACTAAATTGAAGTCAATTTTGGCATAATGGTTGGACTGGCAGCCATTGCGAGTGTGGACCTTAGCAGGAAGTAAAAGCTGGAAGTGTACCCTTCAGGGTTGGAGGTTCCAAGCACATTCTATTCAAATTGTTCTATGGAAGTACCCTCCTCCAGCTACTGCCACCATTTTATCAATCATAGTGACCAGGTCAACAACTTGATCTCTATGATTTCTATTGTTAGAACTTTTTGTATTGTCGAAAACATGGAATCTTCCAGAACAGCGTTCTAGAATTTTTCGAACTTGCAGATTACCATCACGTACGAAGGTTTCAATTGTTTGACCCCCAAGTTTATCACCGTGAGTAAAGAGCACAATCATGAACTTGAAGACCTCTGGTCCAAAGAGCCTCTCCAGATCGTCCACAGTATTCTGATCCTCCTCTTTCCATGTCGTTGCCTCCACCACCAGCAAGAAAGCATGAGGACCAGGGGCTGACTCTTGAAGACACCTCACTATCTCTTTTTCGATATACTCTGGAGTCTTCCCAGTGTCTAACAGTCCTGGTGTGTCCACCACATATATCCATCTGTTATCCTGAACTCTTTCTTTAACACAACTCTCAGTCACTGAGCTACCTATTGGAAGAGATGTAAAAAGTTTGTTTCCCAGAATGGTGTTTCCAGTAGCACTTTTACCCGCTCCAGTTTTTCCAATCATCACAATTCTAATGTCACGGCCTGTAAAAGATAATACATTGTAAGTGATCAAATCCCTCAAAATCAGTACTCAAATGTAAAGTTACAGAAATCAATCAATTCTCACCTGCAGGCACAGCTCTAGGAGGGGTAGGAGGACGGTCAGGGGTAGAGTTTGAACTACCCATTTCGTCTTGATTAATTTTCAAATAAATGAAGAGAAGACTAAACAACAATGTATTTAGAGAAAATATTTGGTGATTTTTATATCTACCGAGCTCTCTTAGAACCGCCCACACAGCTTTTCTTACATCTATACAGCATATATAAGGAAGACGTACGACTACTTTCCCTTTCACATTTACACAGACCATATGCCGAAGACCTCCCTTTGGACCTGAAAGCCACCGCCGTGGTCATTTAAAAAGCGGAAGTGCTCCATTGACGTATAGAAAAAAGTACTAAACTTTCCTGACATTCAACCTGTAAACAAATTGATGGACAGACCTTCCAAAACGGCATGATTTGAATGTTGGTTTGAGATGTATAACATTGTTGAACACCCAGTGTGAATAAGGTCCATTTATTTTCTCCTTTCAGGTTTTCATATCAGTGGCATTTGCCAGAGCAAGAAGAGGAACATGTCAGAAAGTAAGTGTTACTTTATAAATGATTTAACCCAGGGTTGCTAAGGAAGGGAATATTCCTCGTAACTTTGGAAATTGTAACATTTGGGGAATTTTCTTAACATGTTAAAGACAGCGTAATACAATAAGTTTTTTGATGTGAAAAATAGGATCACAAAGCTGTAAACATTATTAGAAATATAATCCATCAATTTTGTGAATACAGTTGCTGTTAAAAATCTTTTTAATAATGTTTTGGGGCCAGTGGTGTCAGTTGTGGAAAAAAGTGAATAATTACAGATGATTTCAAATCACGTCGTTTTTTTTCATTAATTAGGCTATTTTCTCTTTCTACTTGAAACTCATAGAAAGTATGGACACATTAAGAATATGAAAAAAAGGTGAATGCCTATGTTAGAAAACATATATACAGTATATATGTGTATACGTTCTCAAAGTTTCTATAGATTTCTAACTTTTTAAAATAACTGGATGCAGAAACATAAAAATGGTATCCACAAGTTCAGCACGAACACATAGGTCCTAGATGCTGTCAACTGCCCAATGTATAGGCATGCCTATAGAACATGAAATAACATGACGTAGGTTAATGAAATAATCGACAGAAAAATATGTGATTATTTATTAGCCTAACGTTAGTGTTTATATGTATTTAGGCATATCATGTGAATTAGGCCTCATTTAAAATCGTTGTCGAAAGCGTAAAATGTACTGTTGCATGTAGGTGTAGATTATTTATAGGTTGATCATTTAGAAATATCAAAACCTTCTTTCAACTCCAAAGAAATAAACTGTCTGTGGCGCAGGAATTACTGACTCACTACCTTTTTATATAATCAAGACACCCGATGGGAAGTCTTAACTGGTTAGGACAGCTAATGAGGTGCCCTAAATATATCGACTAGGTGGGAATCTTATGACTAGAGTCTCTTCATGCATAACTTTAATTTTTATCCGATTTGAGTAGAAGTAAAATGTCTCTTTTCTCACCCCTTACGACCAACTGTCTACTCTGAGACGCTTTTTTGGGGGGGATACAGCCCTAGTTCTTGCAGGAGCGGGTGGGAGTCAGACAAGAATCCAGCTGGAGCGGGTGGGAGTCAGACAAGAATCCAGCTGGAGCGGGTGGGAGTCAGACAAGAATCCAGCTGGAGCAGACGGGTGGGGTATGAAGAAATCAGTCCCGCGCGACGCAGATCTCTAAAATAATAAAATAAAAACAAATATTCATTTAGTCCGTTTAGTCAACATTTTGCCAAATGTCAATGAACTACAATGACTAAAGAAAACTACATGTTCATGCAAGACATTCGTTGTTTGACAAAAATTCTCACATTACATCCATCTCATCGTGATCATGGAGCTTCATTTGTGTGTCTTCCAAAAACATTCTGGAATAATAACTGTGTGCATTGAATAAGGGAGATCGGGGCAGTTGTCTCATCATGGGTTGGTTGTCACAGTACTTATCACAATCGAAGGTGCTAAGATTAATATGTGTCACTTCTTTGCAAGAGGTCATTCCCTGGTAAAATCATGTCAGCATCTCAAAACATTGAGGTGAGGGAAATATGTTTTATAGGAAGTGAAAGTAAAACATTTTTGGCGGTATTTTTATTGTTTTAATTATTGTAGTTGGCTATCATGAACAATGATGTTAGCTGGACATAGCTATATTTCAAACGTATTCTGAGTTGCTAGAACAAGCCATGTAGAAATTAGAATCATGGTTAGTCTGCATGTGTCAAAGGTTTAATTACTAAACCAATTTATTTCCCTTTACAGGTCCAAAAACCCCGTGCCACACCAACACAGACAACAGAAACCCAGTAAGTACAAAATGACAATGTTTGATTGAAATGGAAATGGCCAAAAAGTGTGATGGGTCTGCACTAAAAAAGATTTTGGATAAAGCATACTTTGTTTTTTGATTATTTTATTTCACAAGTAGTTATTTTCTTCCCTTTAGAAGGAAGATGTCATGCCTTGTACAGGTAAGTACAAAATGACCTTGTATAGTTTAAGGATCAAAAGATCAAAAATGTGATCAACTGAATGTTTTAGGCTACTCAATGCATTGTTTTTGGCGCTGATGAACATTTAATAAAAAGTGCATTAGTATAGAATAGCTGGTACTATATATTTCTCAAGGCTTACATGTGTTTTCTGACAATCTTGTTTTAGGTTCAAACCTAGACCAAGATAAGACCCCTGAACCTAGTAAGTTGTATCTAACTCTTTGTACTGTGAATACAGCCATCCATTCACACAATGCCAAATTGAATCAACACACCAGGCTGGCATCAGCAAGTCGCGAGTATATCATCTTCTCTCATTCTTCCACTACAGCCTCACCCCTTTCAAGTTGCCCGCTCCTGCTATGAATGATCGTTATGCTTGACGCCAAATACATGTCACAAAGTGGATGACTATAATAATGTGTAGTGGTTAGTCTGTATGTGTCAAAGGTTTGATTACTAAACATATATTTATTTCCCTTAACAGGTTCAAAGATGGACGACACCAGAATAGATACCGGAAAGCGAGAGGTAAATACAAAATGACAATGTTTGATTGAAATGGAAATGGCCAAAAAGTGTGATGGGTCTGCACTAAAAAAGATTTTGGATAAAGCATACTTTGTTTTTGGATTATTTTATTTCACAAATAGTTATTTACTTCCCTTTTAGAAGGAAGATGTCATGCCTTGCACAGGTAAGTACAAAATGACCTTGTATAGTTTTAAGGTTCAAAAGATAAAAAATGTGATCAACTGAATGTTTTAGGCTACTCAATGCATTGTTTTTGGCGCTGATGAACATTTAATAAAAAGTGCATTAGTATAGAATAGCTGGTACTATATATTTCTCAAGGCTTACATGTGTTTTCTGACAATCTTGTTTTAGGTTCAAACCTAGACCAAGATAAGACCCCTGAACCTAGTAAGTTGTATCTAACTCTTTGTACTGTGAATACAGCCATCCATTCACACAATGCCAAATTGAATCAACACACCAGGCTGGCATCAGCAAGTCGCGAGTATATCATCTTCTCTCATTCTTCCACTACAGCCTCACCCCTTTCAATTTTCCCACTCCTGTTATACATGGTCCATATTATCAGGCAGGTGTGCTATTAGCAATAAGCATTATCATCTGTAGCTCAACTGATGCAGCTTATTGGCTAAATAAATACAGTCAGGGGCGGAAATCCCGGGGGGGACGGGGGGGACACGACCCCCCCATCCTGGGAAAAATATGATTTGTCCCCCCCAATATATCACTGAAACATAACTATGTAATTTAAATAATATTAATAATACGCAATGAAAGCAATTGTGCTGATTATAGACACTTAATAGCGCGTTAAGTTTCAAAAGATTGCGACCCCCCCCCGCCCTTTGCCTCACAATGGTTTGATCCACTGCCAGTTCCTTAGCTTGCTACGTAACTGCCGTGAGGTTCATCCAGTCAATCGCGCACACACACACTAGCTGAATATGCAGAGCTAGCACACAAATATTAACTATTAAGCTAGCTAGTACCTATTCCATTTATGTGGCGTCGTCAAAGATGGAATCGGCATGCAGATGATGTAAGTTAGTGCTTCAAAGTCCCTGTGATAAGGTTAGCGATAAACTGAAGTCCAAACTGAACAGAACTACACTCTCTTCTACCATTGTCTTAAATATATTTAATGGTCTCGTTGCAAAAGCTAAATTGTCGCAAGGGAACTTTTATTTATTTATTTTATTTCACCTTTATTTAACCCGGGTAGCAAAGATTATAGCAAACACCACTGAAACTGAATTGGTGCTCGCTAGCTTTGCAAATTCAGCTATTGTTGGAAGCCAGCCAATATGAAACAAACTATTAAAATGACAAAAGGTTGCAGCATATGTTGTGTAAATGGTGAACTCATACAGCTGTCAACTCTTGTCATTTTAATCCGTTTCACATTTGCTAGCTACCTTTTAGATCGAAGCCCAAAAAGAATGATTGAAGATGATAGAAGCCCATCTCCTACTGTAAATAACCTACACACTGTGTGTGTAGCCAGCCAGGCAGAAAAATAAAAGACAGACAGAGTATTGTTCAATACACCAAAACGCATAGTAAGAACCCTGGTAGCCTAATATCTCAAAGACTAGTTGATAAAATGTTCATAAAGAAATGAAATTCTAATGGAAATGTTTCACAATGATGTCATTAGGCAGAGCAGGCAACAGATGGCACACAGACAGCAGAGTTGGGGACAGATATGCAGGGACAGACTGGCAGAGACAGGGAGTCTCAGGTAAGTTTGTTGAGTCTTTGTTTGGCAACATTATGAAAGGTTCTCAATTTTTTTGACTTGTAAAATAGGAACATAATTGGAAAATGCCATGGATACCCCCACTCTCAACTTAAACTGGTGACTGAACTAAGATTTGTTAAAGGCAATGGTATTGCTGTTGTGATTAGTTGTGTAGTTTTGGGTACCGGTAGTTAGGAGTACGGCAAACACCTTATTTCTTTGGTTCCTCAATATACATTTACCATATTACAATGTAGGCTATGTGTTACAGCACTACTTTTGGTGTCCCCCTCAGGATTTGCTCTTGAGAAAATTTCATGTAATTGTCCCCTCCAAAGTTGATATCAGATTTTCGCCAATGAATACAGTATGCTGATTAGCCCATATGCATACCCCATTGGGCTAATCATTAGCTAGATCCCAAACTCTAAACATGATTAGCAATGTACTGATGACTTGAATATCCCAGAAAACGTGCAACACAGTGACTATAATGTAGGCCTACCTGTTACAATTGAACCATGTTACATGTTACTATGCAGTGTGGTGGTTAATTTCTTTAATATCAAATGAGGAGAAACAAACTTATACAAGTCAGACTTGACAAGTCAGAGTTATATTTAAACTAAATCTTTTAGTGAGAGCTTTGCAATAGCAATGGCTTGTCGACGAATCACCATTTCTGATGATCCGTTGAGAGTGCCAAGTCAAAAGTACAAAGGTCTTTTATAGCCAAGATACACCCCTCTCAACCTACATGACGAACAACAGATATATAGAATGGGTCACAAGGTTAAGATCTGTATGAAAGATATCTATAATACATAGCAGACAGCATCTGCTATGTCAACCGTTTTCATTGTACAGACCAGTGTCTGGTCCTCCTACTCCAAACTGGAACCATCTCTCCCTGGTATGGTATAGAACAGAAACATTAACTCATGCTCTGGAATGCGCTTTAGGTTTTATCACCCAAAAGACATCGTAAATCTCCTGTCAGTGTTATCTCCCAGAGGCCCATCCTCAGTAGAACACACACACAATAGTTAACAGAATACTCTATTTTGTTGAATAAAACAACCATTTGATGCAATAAAAGCATTAACATAATCTTGTAATTTTTCCACCATAGCAGTCAGTGAATTACTTACCTAACTATGCTGATATACACTGATTTAGGATAAATAAATGAGGTAGCGATGGAAAGCTGGGATCCCCCTCTTTTTAACACACTGCTTTCAAAATTGTTTTTCCTGCGATTGCATTAAGAAATGTTATGCATTGACTGCTTATTAGAACATGTTTCTCTCCCTTTTGCACGCGCAACTTGGGCTCCCGAGTGGCGCAGCGGTCTAAGGCACTGCATCTCAGTGCTAGAGGTGTCACTACAGACCCTGGTTCGAATCCAGACTGTATCACAACCGGCCATGTTTGGGAGTGACATAGGGCGGCGCACAGTTGGCCCGGTGTAGGCTGTCATTGTAAATAAGAATTTTGTTCTTAACTGACTTGCCTAGATAAATAAAGGTAAAAAAAAATCAACTTGAATGCACCTCGAAAGGAATATTTATTTCTCAAATGGAACGCACAATGACAAGCTGACTAGGTAAATAGGTCAACTATTCTACAATGGGGTTGTCTGATTATGCTCTGTAAGAAGCCCTATATACAGCGGGGTCTGAAATTCTTGACATCCTTGATAAAGATGAGACATAATGACTGTATAAAATATAATAATTCAAATACTGAGCTATATTTTATGTAAAAAAAATATGGAAATGTTTATATTAATACAATTTCTCAGAGAAAGAGATTTTCTTTAACAAGTAATAAAAAAAACTATTCTCAATGTATGGGTCAAAATTGACACATCTCAAGAGTCTTGTAAAGAAAGTAGTCAAGTTTAATATTTGGTGCCATATTCCTAGCACACAATGACTACATCAAGCGTGTGGCATTTGCAGTTAGTTTTGGTTGTGTTTCAGATTATTTTGTGCCCAATATAAATGAATGGTAAATAATGTATCATTTTAAAGTCACCTTTTATTGTAAATAGTATAATATGTTTCTAAACCCCTCTACATTAATGTGAATGCTACCATGATTACAGATAATCCTGAATGAATCGTGAATAAGGATGAGTGAGAAAATTAGAGGGTCAAAGATCAAACCCCCAAGACATGCTAACCTCTCCTGTTATTGGTCATGGTGAAAGATTAGCATGTCTTGGGGGTTTGATCTTTGACCCTCTAACTTTCTCACTCATCATTATTCACGATTCATTCAGAATGATCCGTAATCATTAGTTACACTGCCAAAGTTGATGTAAAGAAGTAACATTTGATATGAATATGTGAATGGGTCTATATACTGTATGAATTTTATGTAAGATGTAGCCTAAATTGTACCACTGCTTTATAGATCCCGAGGTGCTGAATGAACAAGAAACAAGACAGATGAAACCTAAAAACATCTACAGCTTGAACATTGTATTACTGGGACAGGCAGGTGTTGGGAAGAGCGCAAGTGGCAACACAATATGGGGGGCAAATCCTGTTTTTAAATCATATCCAAGTTCTTTACCTGTTACAAAAATGTGTCAGGAAGTACAACTGCAAATACAAGGGATGGAAGGGAGGGTCATTGATACCCCAGACTTCTTCTATGACAATGTTGGCACACAATCAGACACACATGTTAAGGAATGCAAAACATACTTGATGAGAGATGAGTCTGTGTGCTTGTTGGTGATTAAAATTGGCCGATTCACAAAGGGTAAGAGAGAGATTTTAAACCAGTTGGAAAAGGCCTTTGATAGTAAAATCAGAGAGAAAACAATTGTCCTCTTTACTCATGGAGAGGACCTGAAAAATATGAACATAGAGATGTTCATCCAGTCAGACCCTCATCTTCAACAGATAGTTGAGCTCTGTGGGAACAGGTACCATGTGTTCAGAAACACTGACCCAGACCGTCGTCAGGTGATGGAGCTGATGGAGAAGATCTGCAAAGTCCTAGGCCTCGAAAAGAGATTCTCAGAGTTAAAAGACCTGTTGTTCCCAGAGTTAAAGGAGTGTGGGAGAAAACAAACTAATATGTCCCCAGACTCCCAATCTAAGGTAAATAAAATAAAACAGTTCTGCCCACTTCTCTAACTCTGATTATGTTAACAAAGATGAATTAAATGTCACCAATGATTGCTTTAGGTCACTTTTGTGTGTCCTTGTGACTAAAGTTGTGTATTAGTGATAGATTTGTACCTTGCTGTGTATTATACTAAATGTCTTCCATTGATTGAATCTACGTCACCATGCATGTATAGTGTTGTATAAAGTTAGACAGACATACAGATTTAAAACACAAATTATAATACTTGGGTTTATTGGCTTAATTATCAAGCTTCGGAGGTTAAACAGTAACATTATCCAGCCAAGATGATTTTTTAAAATGTAATGTAATGCATATACTGTAATGCAAATAAGCTCATTTTAATCAATGGCTCAATCTTTACTAGTTTTTTTCAATCAGGTTTTCAATCATATGAACTATGCTTTTTGAGTACAGGAATTAATTCATATTGACATCTTTAGTCACACAATAATTCTAGTAGATTTGTAATGTAAGTAAATGTGTTATTAGGTGTTATTAAATTGTTTGATGATCAGGTTTGATAACCCTGAGAAATTGGAACCACTGACCTAAATGCTACACTTAAGCATGCAAATAAAATGTGTCGAACTAATTTGCCCAATATTCAATCATATGACAATATACTTTGGCAATTAATGTTTATGCATTTGCTTTGTGTAACATCAGGAGTCTTTGAAGCTAAGAAGTAATATTGTCTATATAATAATAATAATGGATGGGATTCATATAGTGGTTTTCCAGGTGCACTTAATGTTTCTGCTGGGGGAACTGCGCCTCACCAACCTTGGCCTAGGAAGGGTTATATTTCACCAATACAGGGAAAACACACTCCTTGAACCCTTTTATTCATCAAATCAATAGAAAATCAAACCACAGGTTTGAGTGCAGTGCTCGAGTTGTGGTGGTGCTCATCCATCTTACATGAGGAGTACCAGCACCTACAGTTGAAGTCGGAAGTTTATATACACTTAGGTTGGAGTCATTAAAATGTGTTTTTCAACGACTCCACAAATTTCTTGTAAACAAACTATAGTTTTGGCAAGTCGGTTAGGACATCTACTTTGTGCATGACACAAGTCATTTTTCCAGCAATTGTTTACAGACAGATTATTTCACTTATTCACTGTATCACAATTCCAGTGGGTCAGAAGTTTACATACACTAAGTTGACTGTGCCTTTAAACAGCTTGGAAAATTCCAGAAAATAATTCCATGGCTTTAGAAGCTTCTGATAGACTAATTGACATAATTTCAGTCAATTGAAGGTGTGGATGTATTTCAAGGTCTACCTTCAAACTCAGTGGCTCTTTGCTTGACATCACGGGAAAATCAAAAGAAATCCACCAAGACCTCAGAAAAAAAATTGTAGACTTCCACAAGTCTGGATCATCCTTGGGAGCAATTTCCAAACGCCTGAAGGTAACACGTTCATCTGTACAAACAATAGTACGCAAGTATAAACACGCAGCCATCATACCGCTCAGGAAGCAGATGCGTTCTGTCTCCTAGAGATGAACGTACTTTGGTGCAAAAATTGCAAATCAATCCCAGAACAGCAAAGGACCTTGTGAAGATGTGGAGGAAACGGGTACAAAAGTATCTATATCCACAGTAAAACAAGTCCTATATTGACATAACCTGAAAGGCCACTTAGCAAGGAAGAAGCCACTGCTCCAAAACTGCCATAAAAAAAGCCAGACTACGGTTTGCAACTGCACATGGGGACAAAGATTGTACTTTTTGGAGAAATGTCCTCATGTCTGATGAAACAAAAATAGAACTCTTTGGCCATAATGACCATCGTTATGTTTGGAGGAAAAAGGGGGCTGCTTGCAAGCCGAAGAACACCATCCCAACCGTGAAGCACGGGGGTGGCAGCATCATGTTGTGGGGGTGCTATGCTGCAGGAGGGACTGGTGCACTTCACAAAATAGATGGCATCATGAGGTAGAAAAATTATGTGGATATATTAAAGCAACATCTCAAGACATCAGTCAGGAAGTTAAAGCTTGGTTGCAAATGGGTCTTCCAAGTGAACATAGACCCCAAGCATACTTCCAAAGTTGTGGCAAAATGGCTTAAGGACAACAAAGTCAAGGTATTGTTGGCCATCACAAAGCCCAGACCTCAATCCTATAGAAAATTTGTGGGCAGACCTGAAAAAGCATGTGCGAGCAAGGAGGCCTACAAACCTGACTCGGTTACACCAGCTCTGTCAGGAGGAATGGGCCAAAATTCACCCAACTTATTGTGGGAAGCTTGTGGAAGGCTACCCGAAATGTTTGGCTCAAGTTATACAATTTAAAGGCAATGCTACCAAATACTAATTGAGTGTATCTAAACTTCTGACCCACTGGGAATGTGATGAAAGAAATAAAAGCTGAAATAAATCATTCTCTCTACTATTATTCTGACATTTCAAATTCTTAAAATAAAGTGGTGATCCTAATTGACCTAAAACAGGAATTTTTACTAGGATTAAATGTCAGGAATTGTGAAAAACTGAGTTTAAATGTATTTGGCTAAGGTGTATGTAAACTTCCGACTTCAACTGTAAATATAAAAAGTACCGGCACCCAAAAAACCTTTCAGCACCTTTTTTGGTACATGCCGCATTCAAATGCTAGTCAGAACTAGGAATCTCTGAAATGCCAACTGGTGGAACACAGCACATGTATAACTACCACCAGTTAGCAAGTCAAAGGCCTCCCGAGGGGCACAGCGGTCTAAGGCACTGCATCGCTTGAGGTGTCACTACAGACCCTGTGGTAGCAGGATTACAAGATAATGTTATATTTATGCACCAAATTGTTGTTTTATGAAATAGAGTAAGGTTCTTAGGACTCTCTCTCTCTCTTTCTGAGTTAACTGAGGAGTCCTTTCAAGCTTGGGCTGGCAATAGATGGTTTCTACTCTAGCTTCCTGCAGATAGTCTGGGTGTAGGGTCAAGGAAATGTGTTTTGCTAGATCGCTTGGGCTGACAATGACTTGGTGATAATTACCTAAAGCTGGCATTCTATAGACAAGATGTGGTGTGTGTGACCCAAGATAGAGATAGCCTGGAAGAGTTTAGAACAATGCCTCATTCTCATCTTCCTGGCATCTGGGAAACTAAGCTGGGTTGGGGGTAAAACACCATCCTGTGTGGCTTATGGGAGTTGGAACCAGTCTGACTAAGCTTTTTAGGTCCTATATAATATCTGTTTTTTCATTATTAGTTAGGCTCTCTGCCCAACACTCTTGGCATGCTCTCAACCAGCTTCACCTGGAATGCTTTCTTTCTGTGTGTGTGCGCAGCTGGTGCTTCATTGAGGATGGTGCTGCCATAGTCTTAGGTGATTAAATTGAATTACACAGCACATCAATCCAATTTTCAAAGGCATGGTTAATTGCGACTTGCATTATATTTTTTGGAGGAGCACTTTATCCCTTTGTCACACTCAAAACATTCCCTAATTTTCACTGTATTGAGACCTCTTTCACAACTGAGACAGAAATGCAGCAAAATAACCTTGTTTACAGTAGCTTTGCACCGGACTGAGAGTGCTGCTGTACGACATTGGAATACAGATACCGGATGGCCAAGTCGCTATTCTCTTGGAATATGATCATAATGTATTTTCATATTACTCACTTGGTGCTGTTGTTGTGCATATGGGTTTTTAAGAGAGAACTCATGGTGTAACACATTTTAACAAACGTAATGCAATGGTGAATCTGAGATGTCTATATTTTGAATATAGTATAATTTGGGAGGCTTTTAATCTACATGAGATGTTGATTTTTTTTTCTCTCTACTTTTTAATTTATTTTCTATAAATGTTTTTGAATGTAGTAGGACATTGATTTGAGTTGCTTTGATATTCTTTTTGGTTTTATTGTTTACTATTGTACTGTATTTTCCTGCAATTTGTTTGTGAAATGTAATATGTTTTCATAAATGAAAAGAAAACTAGATAATTGTAATATGTCATGGAGTCATATCCTGATGGGACAGTTGACATACACCTTTTTACCACCCGAGGACAGCCTAACGCCTCAGTTGAAGAAAACCCATTGGACAGCCTAACATCTTGTCAAAACCTAGTAGGCCGTCATTGTAAATAAGAATTTGTTCTTAACTGACTTGCCTGGTTAAATATAGGTTAAATCATTTTTTTAAATAAAACCATTGGATAAGAAAGCCAGAGGTCCCTCCCCTTTGACCTTCGCCTCCTATGGGTTTTGAGGAGATGAGAGAGGTCGCAAGGAGTATGCAATTGAGATCTTCCCAGGGGTGACAAAATGCTCCTGATCATTAGTGAGTTCAAGTCATAACTGGTATAATTAAATATCCACAGTATGGGCCCATGTGGCTCTGGTCAAAATTAGTGCACTGTGTCGGGAATAGGGTGCCATTTGGGACACATCCCCTGGGTATGTAAGTTAGCTAATCCATTACGCAGTATGAAAGCACTGGTCATTTTCCAGGAACTGAGAGTAGAGGGCAGTAGAGACAAATTAAAGTTACAATGAGAAAGGTGAGAGGAGAGACAGGTCAGGACTGTAACTTTACCCAAACTCAGAGAAGGACTCAATCAGACATGATAGAGGGGCTGGTTCATACATGATAGCGTGAGCTGAGTCATACACGATAGAGAGGGCTGAGTCATACATGATAGATAGACCTGAGTCATACATGTGATTATATGCTGTAGCGTTAACATTTCCCTTCGCTGGAATTAAGGGGCCTAGCCCAAACCATGAAAAACAGCCCCAGACCATTATTCCTCCTCCACAAAAATGTACAGTTGGCACTATGCACAGTTGGCACTATGCATTCGGACAGGTAGCATTCTCCTGGCATCCGCCAAACCCAGATTCATCGTCGGACTGTCAAATGATGAAGTGTGATCCATCACTCCAGAGAACACGTTTCCACTGCTCCAGAGTGCAATGGCGGCGAGCTTTACACCACTCAAGCCAACTCTTGGCATTGCGCATGGTGATCTTAGGCTTGTGTGTAGCTGCTTCGTGAAGCTCCCGACAAACAGTTATTGTGCTGACGTTGCTTCCAGAGACAGTTTGGAACTCGGTAGTGAGTGCTGCAACCGAGGACAGACAATTTTTACGTGTTACATGCTTCAGCACTCAGTGGTCCCCTTCTGTGAGCTTGTGTGGCCTACCACTGTGGGTGAGCCGTTGTTGCGCCTAGACCAGGGGCGGAAATCCCGGGGGGGACGGGGGGGACACGACCCCCCCATCCTGGGAAAAATATGATTTGTCCCCCCCAATATATCACTGAAACATAACTATGTAATTTAAATAATATTAATAATACGCAATGAAAGCAATTGTGCTGATTATAGACACTTAATAGCGCGTTTTTAAGTTTCAAAAGATTGGGACCTCCCCCGCCCTTTGCCTCACAATGGTTTGATCCACTGCCAGTTCCTTAGCTTGCTACGTAACTGCCGTGAGGTTCATCCAGTCAATCGCGCACACACACACTAGCTGAATATGCAGAGCTAGTACACAAATATTAACTATTAAGCTAGCTAGTACCTATTCCATTTATGTGGCGTCGTCAAAGATGGAATCAGCATGCAGATGATGTAAGTTAGTGCTTCAAAGTCCCTGTGATAAGGTTAGCGATAAACTGAAGTCCAAACTGAACAGAACTACACTCTCTTCTACCATTGTCTTAAATATATTTAATGGTCTCGTTGCAAAAGCTAAATTGTCGCAAGGGAACTTTTATTTATTTATTTTATTTCACCTTTATTTAACCCGGGTAGCAAAGATTATAGCAAACACCACTGAAACTGAATTGGTGCTCGCTAGCTTTGCAAATTCAGCTATTGTTGGAAGCCAGCCAATATGAAACAAACTATTAAAATTACAAAAGGTTGCAGCATATGTTGTGTAAATGGTGAACTCATATAGCTGTCAACTCTTGTCATTTTAATCCGTTTCACATTTGCTAGCTACCTTTTAGATCGAAGCCCATATAGAATGATTGAAGATGATAGAAGCCCATCTCCTACTGTAAATAACCTACACACTGTGTGTGTAGCCAGCCAGGCAGAAAAATAAAAGACAGACAGAGTATTTTTCAATACACCAAAACGCATAGTAAGAACCCTGGTAGCCTAATATCTCAAAGACTAGTTGATAAAATGTTCATAAGAAAGAAATGAAATTCTAATGGAAATGTTTCACAATGATGTCATTAGGCAGAGCAGGCAACAGATGGCACACAGACAGCAGAGTTGGGGACAGATATGCAGGGACAGACTGGCAGAGACAGGGAGTCTCAGGTAAGTTTGTTGAGTCTTTGTTTGGCAACATTATGAAAGGTTCTCAATTTTTTTTACTTGTAAAATAGGAACATAATTGGAAAATGCCATGGATACCCCCACTCTCAACTTAAACTGGTGACTGAACTAAGATTTGTTAAAGGCAATGCTATTGCTGTTGTGATTAGTTGTGTAGTTTTGGGTACCGGTAGTTAGGAGTACGGCAAACACCTTATTTCTTTGGTTCCTCAATATACATTTACCATATTACAATGTAGGCTATGTGTTACAGCACTACTTTTGGTGTCCCCCTCAGGAATTGCTCTTGAGAAAATTTCATGTAATTGTCCCCTCCAAAGTGGATATCAGATTTTCGCCCCTGGCCTAGACGTTTCCACTTCCCAATAACAGCACTTACAGTTGACCAGGGCAGCTCTAGCTGGGCAGAAATTTGACAAACTGACTTGTTGGAAAGATGGCATCCTATGACAGTGCCACGTTGAAGTCACTTAGCTCTTCTACTGAAGGTGTTCTTAATGTTTTATACACCCAGTGTATACATATGAGGGCTTTAAATCAGGTTTTCGGCGGCAGGTAGCCTAGTGGTTAGGCGTCCCGCTAGCGGGACAACTTCCGGTGAAACTGGATGGTGTGCAATTCAAATAAATAATTATAAAAATGATGGATATTAAACATTTAGGTACATACAATTGTCTTATATCGGTTGAAAGCTTAAAATCTTGTTAATCTAACGGCACTGTCCGATTTACAGTAGCTATTACAGCAAAAGCATGCCATGCGATTGTTTGAGGACGGCGCCCCACATCAAAATATTTTTCTACCGTCACAGGTTTCATAAATTCACAAATAGCGATTAAATATTCACTTACTTTAAAAAATCTTACTCTGATTTGTCATCCAAAGGGTCACAGCTATAACATGTAGTGTCGTTTTGTTAGATAAAATCCTTCTTTATATCCCAAAAAATCTGTTTAGTTGGCGCCATCGATTTGAGTAATCCACTCGTTCAACAAACAGGGAAAGGAATCCAAAAATCTACCCCTAAACTTTGTTTCATCAACTCAAAATATGTTTCTATTTACTCCTCAGATACCCTAAAATGTAATCAAACTATAATATTTCTTACGGAAAGAAGTATGTTCAATAGGAAACCGATTTTAGCATGTGCGTCTTGTCTTCATGGTGCCCAAACACGAATTTCCAAGACTCTGTCCCTGTACTTAAACTGATATTTCTTATTTGTTTTGGAAGTTACAAGCCTGAAACCTTGAAGATAGACTGCTGACACCCTGTGGGAGCCATAGGAATTGCATCCTGGGAGCTAGAATTCAGTATGCCCCTATACTTTCCATTGTAAGAGCATGGTCTCTCAAAAAGAAAGAAATCTGGTTGGTTTTTATTTGGATTTTCTCCTACCATATCTATTGTGTTATATTCTCCTACATTATTTTAACATTTCTACAAACTTCAAAGTGTTTTCTTTCCAATGGTACCAATTATATGCATATCCTAGCTTTTCAGGGCTTGAGCAACAGGCAGTTTACTTTGGGCACGTCATTCAGGCATAAATTGAGAAAAAAGGGTCCTAGCCCTAAGAAGCTTTAGAGCATTGGGCCGGTAACCGAAAGGATGCTAGGTCGAATCCCCAAGCTGACAAGGTAAAAATCTGTAGGTCTGCCCCTGAACAAGGAAGTTAAACCACTGTTCCTAGGCTGTCTTTGTAAATAAGAATTATTTCTTAACTGACTTGCCTAGTTAAATAAAGGTAAAATAAAACCAACAAGAATGTCAAAGCAACTCAAACCAATGTCCTACTACATTCTAAGATATATAAAGAACATACATTAAAAAACAATCAACATTTATTGTTTACTATTGTACTGTGTTTTCCTGCAGTTTGTTTGTTAAATGTTATATGATGTTCTCATAAATGAAAAAACTAGATAAATATATTGTGCCATGGAATCATTATCTGACGAGACAGTTGACATACACCTTTAAGAGGGTAGCCTAACGCCTTAGTTGAAGGAAACCAATTGGACAGCCTAACATCTCAGTTGAAGGACAGACAGGGAATTAAATGCCATACTCCTCACTTCCTCTCCTCGTCTCCTTGCCAAAACCCATTGGATGAGAAAGCCAGAAGTCCCACCCCTTTAACCTTCTTCTCCAAAGGGTTTGAGAAGGAGTATGCAATTGAGATCTTCTCATTAGTGAGTTTAAGTCAGAACTGGTATAATTAAATATCCACAGTATGGGTCCATGGGGCTATGGTCAAAAGTAGTACACTATGTAGGGAATAAGGTCCCATTATGCATCCCTTATACAGTATGAATGCACTGGTAATATTCCAGGAACTGACAGTAGAGGGTGGTAGAGACAACAAAGTAAAGTTAGAGGAGGAGAAAGGTGAAACAGGTCAGGACATCATAACTTTACCCACACTCAGAGAAGAACTCAATCAGACATGACAGAGAGAGCTGAGTCATACATGATAGAGCTGAGTCGTACATGATAGAGAGAGCTGGTTCATACATGATAGAGAGAAATTGTTCATACATGATAGAGAGAGCTGGTTCATACATGGTAGCGAGAGCTGGGTCATACATGAGAGAGAGCTGAGTCATACAAAAATTGTGAATAACTCACCACAGGTTAATGAGAAGGGTGTGCTTGAAAGGATGCTCATAACTCTGCAATGTTGGGTTGTTTTGGAGAGCGTCTCAGTCTTAAATAATTTTCCACACACAGTCTGCCTGTATTTAGTTTTTATGCTAGTGAGGGCTGAGAATCCACTCTCACATAGGTACATGGTTGCAAAGTGATAAGAGAATTATCTAATAAAGGTAAATGAATCAATAAACCATGATGAATTATTAGTCATACAGCATGGTTAATGAATAATCAATGTAATGATCAATGTAGGGATCGATTGGTCTGATTAGTTCCGGAAAGTCCAGGAACCACTGGAGAGGGAAAGAAATGTGTGTATGCAATTAGTATAGAGAGCTACAGAAGCAGATGGTCAAGGGAGTAAAACTTCAAAGAGTTCCTAACCTTGAAGGAAAGGAACAGGCTGAGCCAGAATGTGATAAACAGCGTGAGAAGTCAATGGGAGTTGCAGGTCACCAACAGATTGTGTGTAAATGCATGTGTGTAAGTAAGCAAGAACTATATAATGACTGTTTTGTTATCCTGACGCCAGAACGTTCTCATGAATAAAGCTACAGAAACCTTTTGCAGAAAGCTGAGTCCTTGCCTAATTATTTTAACCCATTGTCTTACAAACCTTGGGCATTAGTCAAGGTGAATTGATTATTGATTATTATCATCAAGATATAAAATTCCTTTAACACAAAGGGCATCAGTGTCTTAACAGCGCGATTTGCCAAGGCAGGATACTCTGAGCACAGCCCAATCCAGAAATCTGGCGGTGGCTTCTGATTAAATTCAATTTTCACAGAACCGCTTGTTGCAATTTCGATGACGCTCTCTTGTTAAGATATTGGTAAGTAGACTGGAGGAAGGGCATGAAAGGGATAACGAATCCAGTTGTTTGTGTCATCCGTTTCGGGAAAGTACCTGCGTAATTGCGCACCCAACTCACTCAGGTGCTTCGCAATATCACATTTGACATTGTCCGTAAGCTTGAGTTCATTTGCACACAAAAAAATCATACAATGATGGAAAGACCTGTGTGTTGTCCTTGTTAAGTAGCAAAAATCTACAGTAGAAAAACACTCAGCCTAAACCAACAACTCATAGGCCTAGTATACTTTGAGCCCACTCAGCATAAACCAACAACTCATAGGCCTAGTACACTTTGTTAGGGTTGAACTGACTATTTGTTTGCATAACTTATATAATATACCGGGGAAGCTATGCTACAATATTAAGTATATAAACTATAGATAATTGAATATTGATATATGTTAGAGTAAGTGGCTCATGTGATGGTGGGTCATGTGGACAGAATGCTGATGCTTTAAAACAGGGTTTTGCAAGAGCTTTTTGCTGAACAACAGCAATAACAAGATAATGTTTGCAATGTAGGGGTTTTAGAGAACTGTGCATTGTGTAACAAGGTGTAGGCAGCTGACTTAGTGATAGGAGGTTGTGAAACCCATCACAAGGGGAGCATGTGAGGAACAGGTAGAGTGGAGAAACAACAGTATAAGTAAATCACTGGAAATTGAGTGGTTGCTGACTCTTGAGTATACACTAAGAAGATAAGATCCAACGCCAGGCAACATGTGATGCGTCAAGAGGTTGGGACCAACCTGCACGCCAACGATAGGCTGGAGTAAGTCTAAACCACACCCAGACTCTACTCTGACAGGCCCATCAAGGGGTGGGAACTACGTCTGTCAAGAAGTATTTAAAGAAGAACTTGTGATGACATTTCAGTTCTCTGTCTGCCCTGCGTGGTATTTCAGTGAGCCCGTATATACGAACCACATATTTACCATACACGTGTTTGCATTAATTAAAGTACAAATAAATCAAAAGTTACTATGTGCTGACTATTTTGTTCTGATACCAGAAACGAACTGACGCACCATTAACAACTTTGAGCCTACTCAACCTCAAACCAACCACTCATTGGCCAAGTCCCCCTTGAGCCCACTCAGCCTAAACCAACAACTCATAGTCCAAGTCCCCCTTGAGTCCACTCAGCATAAACCAACAACTCATAGGCCAAGTCCCACTCGAGCCCACTCAGCCTAAACCAACAACTCATAAGCCTAGTCTCCTTTGAGCCCAATCAGCCTAAACCAACAACTCATAGGCCTAGTATACTTTGAGCCCAATCAGCCTAAACCAACAACTCATAGGCCTAGTATACTTTGAGCCTACTCAGCCTAAACCAACAACTCATAGGCCAAGTCCCACTCGAGCCCACTCAGCCTAAACCAACAACTCATAGGCCTAGTCTCCTTTGAGCCCAATCAGCCTAAACCACAACTCATAGGCCTAGTACACTTTGAGCCCACTCAGCCTAAACCAACAACTCATTGGCAAAGTACCCATTGAGCTTTGAACAAGACCAAGCAGCTTTTCCAACGGCTCATAAAGAAGGGCAATGATTGGTTGATGGGTAAAGAAGTTGTAGCCTACATTTTTGACTACTTGACCTTTTACCTTTGGTGACAAATGTCTTTAAAGCCATTTTTCTCAGATTCACTGTTTCCGTAGACTGCTCTTTCTTTGTAAGGCAGTTCAGGTGGCTTCCTTGCCCTTAGTCTACCTCCTGTCCCTCATTTCAACATGAGCACCACTTCCTGAAAACAATGGCACTATACTTTGCTTCAACCTGTGCTGCCAGTTGATCAAATCAAATGCATTTATATAGCCCTTCTTACATCAGCTGATATCTCAAAGTGCTGTACAGAAACCCAGCCTAAAACCCCAAACAGCAAGCAATGCAGGTGTAGAAGAATGGTGGCTAGGAAAAACTCCCTAGAAAGGCCAAAACCTAGGAAGAAACCTAGAGAGGAACCAGGCTATGAGGGGTGGCCAGTCCTCTTCTGGCTGTGCCGGGTGGAGATTATAACAGCACATGGCCAAGATGATCAAATGTTCATAAATGACCAGCATGGTCAAATAATAATAATCATAGTAGTTGTCGAGGGTGCAACAAGAGTAAGTGTCAGTTGGCTTTTTCATAGCCGATCTTTGAGAGTATCTCTACCGCTCCTGCTGTCTCTAGAGAGTTGAAAACAGCAGGTCTGGGACAGGTAGCACGTCCGGTGAACAGGTCAGGGTTCCAGCAGGTCTGGGACAGGTAGCACGTCCGGTGAACAGGTCAGGGTCCCAGCAGGTCTGGGACAGCAGGTCTGGGACAGGTAGCACGTCCGGTGAACAGGTCAGGGTTCCATAACCGCAGGCAGAACAGTTGAAACTGGAGCAGCAGCACGGCCAGGTGGACTGGGGACAGCAAGGAGTCATCATGCCAGGTAGTCCTGAGGCATGGTCCTAGGGCTCAGGTCCTCGAGAGAGAGAAAGAAAGAGAGAAAGAGAGAATTAGAGAGAGCATATTTAAATTCACACAGGACACCGGATAAGACAAGAGAAATACTCCAGATGTAACAGACTGACCCTAGCCCCCCGACACATAAACTAATGCAGCATAAATACTGGAGGCTGAGACAGGAGGGGTCAGGAGACACTGTGGCCCCATCCGATGAAACCCCCAGACAGGGCCAAACAGGCAGGATATAACCCCACCCACTTTGCCCAAGCACAGCCCCCACACCACTGGAGGGATATCTCCACCAACTTACCATCCTGAGACAAGGCCGAGTATAGCCCACAAAGATCTCCACCACGGCACAACCCAAGGGGGGGGGGACGCCAACCCAGACAGGAAGACCACGTCAGTGACTCAACCCACTCAAGTGACGCACCCCTCCCAGGGACGGCATGGAAGAACACCAGTAAGCCAGTGACTCAGCCCCTGTAATAGGGTTAGAGGCAGAGAATCCCAGTGGAGAGAGGGGAACCGGACAGGCAGAGACAGCAAGGGCGGTTCGTTGCTCCAGCCTTTCCGTTGACCTTCACACCCCTGGGCCAGACTACACTTAATCATAGGACCTACGGAAGAGATGAGTCTTCAGTAAAGACTTAAAGGTTGAGACTGAGTCTGCGTCTCTCACATGGGTAGGCAGACCATTCCATAAAAATGGAGCTCTATAGGAGAAAGCCCTGCCTCCAGCTGTTTGCTTAGAAATTGTAGGGACAATTAGGAGGCCCGCGTCTTGTGACCGTAGCGTACGTGTAGGTATGTACGGCAGGACCAAATCGGAAAGATAGGTAGGCGCAAGCCCATGTAATGCTTTGTAGGTTAGCAGTTAAACCTTGAAAATCAGCCCTTGCCTTAACAGGAAGCCAGTGTAGGGAGGCTAGCACTGGAGTAATATGATCACATTTTTGGCTTCTAGTCAGGATTCTAGCAGCCGTATTTAGCACTAACTGAAGTTTATTTAGTGCTTATCCAGGTAGCCGGAAAGTAGAGCATTGCAGTAGTCCAACCTAGAAGTAACAAAAGCATGGATTCATTTTTCTGCATCATTTTTGGACAGAAAGTTTCTGATTTTTGCAATGTTACGTAGATGGAAAAAAGCTGTCCTTGAAACAGTCTTGATATGTTCTTCAAAAGAGAGATCAGGGTCCAGAGTAACACCAAGGTCCTTCACAGTTTTATTTGAGACGACTGTACAACCATCCAGATTAACCTGTTAGGGCTAGGGGGCAGCATTGACACGGCTGGATAAAAAACATACCCGATTTAATCTGGTTACCACTCCTACTCAGTAACTAGAATATGCATATACTTATTACATATGGATAGAAAACACCCTAAATTTTCTAAAACTGTTTGAATGGTGTCTGTGAGTATAACAGAACTCAAATGGCAGGTCAAAACCTGAGAGATTCCTTTACAGGAAGTGGCCTGTCTGACCATTTCTGGAACTTCTTTGCCATCTCTATCATTTACTAAGGATCTCTGCTCTAACGTGACACTTCCCACGTCGTCCATAGGCTCTCATAGCCCGGGAAAAAACAGAATGTCGTCATTCCAGCCCCAGGCTGAAACACATTATCGCCTTTCTCAAGTGGCCCATCAAGAGACACTAGCTTATGCGCGTGACCCCGACCGCCCCCGCCTTTGGGATTTTTTCCTCTGTTTGCCGAAAAGGAGATTCCCTGTCGGAATTTTACCGCTTTTCTACGAGAAAAATGACGTAAAAATTGATTTTAAACAGCGGTTGACATGCTTCGACGTACGGCAATTGAATACTTTGAATTTTATTGTCAGGAATTGCGCCAAGCGCGCGACACTTCTTTACTATTTCGGATAGTGTCTGGAACGCACGAACAAAACGCCGCTATTCGGATATAACGATGGATTATTTTGGACCAAACCAACATTTGTTATTGAAGTAGACGTCCTGGGTGTGCATTCTGACGAAGACAACAAAAGGTAATGACATTTTTATAATAGTAAATATGATTATGGTGAGTGCTAAACTTGCCGGGTGTCTAAATAGCGAGCCCGTGATGCCTGGGCTATATACTTAGAATATTGCAAAATGTGCTTTCACCAAAAAGCTATTTTAAAATCGGACATATCGAGTGCATAGAGGAGGTCTGTATCTATAATTCTTAAAATAATTGTTATGCTTTTTGTGAACGTTTATCGTGAGTAATTTAGTAAAATGTTAGCGAATTCCCCGTAAGTTTGCGGGGGGTATGCTAGTTCTGAACGTCACATGCTAATGTAAAAAGCTGGTTTTTGATATAAATATGAACTTGATTGAACAAAACATGCATGTATTGTATAACATAATGTCCTAGGGTTGTCATCTGATGAAGATCATCAAAGGTGAGTGCTGCATTTAGCTGTCTTCTGGGTTTTGGTGACATTATATGCTGGCTTGAAAAATGGGTGTCTGATTATTTCTGGCTTGGTACTCTGCTGACATAATCTAATGTTTTGCTTTCGTTGTAAAGCCTTTTTGAAATCGGACAGTGTGGTTAGATTAACGAGAGTCTTATCTTTAAATGGCTGTAAAATAGTCATATGTTTGAGAAATTGAAGTAATAGGATTTTGAAGATTTTGAAAATCGCGCCACAGGCTGGCAGTGGATGTTACGTAGGTGGGACGAATTCGTCCCGCCGGTCACATAGAGGTTAATTGTCAGATTCAACAGAAGATCTCTTTGTTTCTTGGGACCTAGAACAAACATCTCTGTTTTGTCCGAGTTTAAAAGTAGAAATTTTGCAGCCATCCACTTCCTTATGTCTGAAACACAGGCTTCTAGCGAGGGCAATTTTGGGGCTTCACCATGTTTCATTGAAATGTACAGCTGTGTGTCATCCGCATAGCAGTGAAATGTAACATTATGTTTTCGACTGACATCCCCAAGAAGTAAAATATATAGTGAAAACAATAGTGGTCCTAAAACGGAACCTTGAGGAACACCGAAATTTACAGTTGATTTGTCAGAGGACAAACCATTCACAGAGACAAACTGATATCTTTCTGACAGATAAGATCTAAACCAGGACAGAATTTTTCCATGTAGACCAATTTGGGTTTCCAATCTCTCCAAAAGAATGTGGTGATCGATGGTATCAAAAGCAGCACTAAGATCTAGGAGCACGAGGACAGATGCAGAGCCTCGATCTGACGTCATTAAAAGGTAATTTACCACCTTCACAAGTGCAGTCTCAGTGCTATGATGGGGTCTAAAACCAGACTGAAGCGTTTCGTATACATTGTTTGTCTTTAGGAAGGCGGTGAGTTGCTGCGCAACAGCTTTTTCAATTTTTTTTGAGAGCAATGGAAGATTCTATATAGGCTGATAGTTTTTTATATTTTCTGGGTCAAGATTTGGCTTTTTCAAGAGAGGCTTTATTACTGCCACTTTTAGTATGTTTGGTACACATCCAGTGGATAGAGAGCCGTTTATTACGTTCAACATAGGAGGGCCAAGCACAGGAAGCAGCTCTTTCAGTAGTTTAGTTGGAATAGGGTCCTAAAAGATTATAATGTTCCATTGTGGTTAGCCAAAAAGATGACAAGATAGTTCACACTTCAACATTCAAGACAGGGTTACTATCAAACAGATATGTTACATTTCTGGTTTGTCCATAATGCGTTTCCTGCTTGTAGCAGGGTGCATTGACAGGAATCCTTTCCTCTAATTATAAGTTACATGATTTCATGAGAAAATGTTTCTTCGCTGAGGGTGTGTAATGTCAAGGTTAATTACACACACACGCTACTATTTACTCTAGCTGTCATATGACTTCATTAGTTCGCGCTTCCATATACTCTCTGAGGACACAAACTCAGCAAAAAAAGAAACGGCCTCACTGTCAACTGCGTTTATTTTCAGCAAACTTAACATGTGTAAATATTTATATGAACGTAACAAGATTCAACAACTGAGACATAAACTGAACAAGTTCCACAGACATGTGACTAACAGAAATTGAAGAATGTGTCCCTGAACAATCGGGGGGTCAAAATCAAAAGTAACAGTTAGTATCTGGTGTGGCCACCAGCTGCATTAAGTAGTGGAGTGCATTTCCTCCTCAAATCAAAATGTATTTGTGACATACACATGGTTAGCAGATGTTAATGCGAGTGTAGCGAAATGCTTGTGCTTCTAGTTCCAACCATGCAGTAATATCTAACAAGTAATCTAAACTAACAAGTACTGCAGTGCATCTCCTCCTCATGGACTGCACCAGATTTGCCAGTTCTTGCTGTGAGATGTTACCCCACTCTTCCACCAAGGCACCTGCAAGTTCAAAACATTTCTGAAGGGAATGGCCCTAGCCCTCACCCTCCGATCCAACAGGTCCCAGACGTGCTCCATGGGATTGAGATCCGGGCTCTTCGCTGGCCATGGCAGAACACTGACATTCAGGTCTTGCAGGACATTGCGCACAGAACGAGCAGTATGGCTGTTGGGATTGTCATGCTGGAGGGTCATGTCAGGATGAGCCTGCAGGAAGGGTACCACATGAGGGAGGAGGATGTCTTCCCTGTAACGCACAGCGTTGAGAATGCCTGCAATGACAACAAGCTTGGTCCGATGATGCTGTGACACACCGCCCCAGACCATCCACCTCAAAATCGATTCCGCTCCAGAGTACAGGCCTCAGTGTAATGCTCATTCCTTCAACGATAAACGCGAATCCGACCATCACCCCTGGTGAGACAAAACTGCGACTCGTCAGTGAAGAGCACTTTTTGCCAGTCCTGCCTGGTCCAGCTACTGTGGGTTTGTGCCCATAGGCAACGTTGTTGCTGGTGATGTCTGGTGAGGACCTGCCTTACAACAGGCCTGCAAGCCCTCAGTCCAGCCTCTCTCAGCTTATTGCGGACTGGTTGAGTACTGATGGAGGGATTGTGCGTTCCTGGTATACCTCGGGTAGTTGTTGTTGCCATCCTGTACCTGTCCCGCAGGTGTGATGTTCGGATGTACCGATTCTGTGCAGGTGTTGTTACACGTGGTCTGCCACTGTGAGGATGATCAGCTGTCCGTCCTGTCTCCCTGTAGCGCTGTCTTAGGCGTCTCACAGTACGGACATTGCAATTTATTGCCCTGGTCACATTTGCAGTCCTCATGCCTCCTTGCATCATGCCTAAGGCACGTTCACGAAGATGAGCAGGGACCCTGGGCATCTTTCTTTTTGTGTTTTTCAGAGTCAGTAGAAAGGCCTCTTTAGTGTCCTAAGTTTTCATAACTGTGACCTTAATTGCCTACCGTCTGTAAGCTGTTAGTGTCTTAACAACCGTTCTACAGGTGCATGTTCATTAGTTGTTTATGGTTCATTGAACAAGCATGGGAAACAGTGTTTAACCTGTTAGGGCTAGGGGGCAGTATTGACACGGCTGGATAAAAAACATACCCGATTTAATCTGGTTACCACTCCTACCCAGTAACTAGAATATGCATATACTTATTACATATGGATAGAAAACACCCTACATTTTCTAAAACTGTTTGAATGGTGTCTGTGAGTATAACAGAACTCAAATAGCAGGTCAAAACCTGAGAGATTCCTTTACAGGAAGTGGCCTGTCTGACCATTTCTTGAACTTCTTTTCCATCTCTATCATTTACTAAGGATCTCTGCTCTAACGTGACACTTCCCACGTCGTCCATAGGCGCTCAGAGCCCGGGAAAAAACAGAATGTCGTCATTCCAGCCCCAGGCTGAAACACATTATCACCTTTCTCAAGTGGCCGATCAAGGGACACTGGGCTTAGGCGCGTGACCCGACCGCCCCCGCCTTTGGGATTTTTTCCTCTGTTTGCCGAAAAGGAGATTCCCTGTCGGAATATTATCGCTTTTCTACGAGAAAAATGGCGTAAAAATTGATTTTAAACAGCGGTTGACATGCTTCGAAGTACGGTAATGGAATATTTAGAATTTTATTGTCACGAATTGCGCCATGCGCGCGACACTTGTTTACTATTTCGGATAGTGTCTGGAACGCACGAACAAAACGCCGCTATTCGGATATAACGATGGATTATTTTGGACCAAACCAACATTTGTTATTGAAGTAGCAGTCCTGGGTGTGCATTCTGACGAAGACAACAAAAGGTAATCAAACTTTTATAATAGTAAATATGATTATGGTGAGTGCTAAACTTGCCGGGTGTCTAAATAGCGAGCCCGTGATGCCATGGCTATGTACTTAGAATATTGCAAAATGTGCTTTCACCAAAAAGCTATTTTAAAATCGGACATATCGAGTGCATAGAGGAGGTCTGTATCTATAATTCTTAAAATAATTGTTATGCTTTTTGTGAACGTTTATCGTGAGTAATTTAGTAAAATGTTAGCGAATTCCCCGGAAGTTTGCGGGGGGTATGCTAGTTCTGAACGTCACATGCTAATGTAAAAAGCTGGTTTTTGATATAAATATTAACTTGATTGAACAAAACATGCATGTATTGTATAACATAATGTCCTAGGGTTGTCATCTGATGAAGATCATCAAAGGTGAGTGCTGCATTTAGCTGTCTTCTGGGTTTTGGTGACATTATATGCTGGCTTGAAAAATGGGTGTCTGATTATTTCTGGCTTGGTACTCTGCTGACATAATCTAATGTTTTGCTTTCGTTGTAAAGCCTTTTTGAAATCGGACAGTGTGGTTAGATTAACGAGAGTCTTGTCTTTAAATAGCTGTAAAATAGTCATATGTTTGAGAAATTGAAGTAATAGGATTTTTACGGTTTTGAAAATCGCGCCACAGGCTGCCAGTGGCTGTTACGTAAGCGTCCCACCTAGCCCATAGAGGTTAAACCCTTTACAATGAAGATATGTGAAGTTACTTGGATTTTTATGAATTATCTTTGAAAGACAGGGTCCTGAAAAAGGGACATTTCTTTTTTTGCTGAGTTTATCTCAAATTACAATTTAATGGGAATTTCCAGGTGAACAGAAGGGAGGGCATTCGTTGGTAAAGTCAATTATAAATCTATCTGGTTCATTATAAGTTGCAACAGGGGGACACCTCTAGCCCAGAATCAGAGAAAATGTCTAAATGGCCTCTTGGAGACAGGCCCTTAATATTGTCATGACGTTGCCCTCTCTTTGAGTACAGGGAGCACAGTTGACCCCCTCCCCCTTGCACCATCCCCCTACCTACCTCTCCCTACCCAGGCCCGGTGAAGGCGGTCGTAAATTCCAAAGGAAATGTCCTGCCGCCTGGCCCAGTTGAGACACAGAGGGGTTTCATAGAGAGACCAAGGAAATTCTTCCAACTCACAGAATTGGGGAACCGAACGACATTTATGTTCTGGAGAAGGTATAAAAGATTGGTGAAGAATCCAGCTACGAACTGGTCCGCTTGGTACAATTTTGTGATACTCAGAAGAGACAATATAGCCATATTACCATAATACTGTTTATATAATAGCCTCAGCTATGGGACTTGCATCTAAATGGTTGTATAAAATGTATTAATAAGGATAAAGCTATTTGTAATACGTTGAGATCCTATGTACTGATGTTAATGTGATAGAATGTATTTCTGTTCAAAGCTTAAATCAGTCATCGGCACGCCCTCCAGGGACACAGACAGGACCAGGCGTCATGAGACAGCCTTTTTCTGTCATTCCGGAAAAAAACCCCACCCAGGGTCACTTTCTTCAGACCAGGCCTCCACTCCATGACGAGTTGGCCAATAGGTTTGACCATCCAATTCCTCTACTGAAAGTTAACTTTTAGACTACTGATACCGACAGAATAAGAACAAGTCTTTGATATTAATTATTAGTCTGCAGCTAAGTAAATTATATAATTGAACGCGAAGACCGACGAAACAACCATTCTATAACAACATTAACCTCTCTGGGCTAGGTGGGACGCTTGCGTCCCACCTACTCAACAGCCAGTTGAATCCCGTGGCACGTTATTCAAATACAGGGATATGGACTAGAAGGAGATTGCCTACTGTTTTTTCATTTAACAATGATGTACTACTACTGCTACTACTGTACGTAGCCTAGTGGTTAGAGCGTTGGGCCAATAACCGAAAGGTTGCTGGATGGAATCCCCGAGCTGACAAGGTAAAAATCTGTCATTCTGCCCCTGAGCAAGGCAGTTAACCCACTGTTCCCCGGGTGCCAAAAATGTGGAAGTCGATTAAGTTAGCCCCCTGCACCTCTCTGATTCAGAGAGTTAAATGCAGAAGACACACTTTAGTTGAAGGCATTCAGTTCTACTAGGTATCCCCCTTTCCCCTACTACCAATACTAATGCATTTTAGTTATATAGCACGGTTTTTGGAGACTACCATCATTTCCAGTCACAACTTGTAGATTTGTTTACATCCTGCTGTGCGTTTTGTTGCTAACCTTACTTTGCTACCTGCCAACTCTACGGTTTTAATTTTTTAATTACCGCTTATATATTTTTGTTGTTTTTCCGTTGCTCAACTTATTTCATTCAACTTTTTCACTCCGGACGCTTTATCTGGATGTGGTTTGTCAGGACCTCCACCAGCCTAAGCTAATTAGTAACATTAACATGATGCCTTCTAATTGCAGTTGCTGTACTCATAATATACAGGAGAACGATCGCCTTACGGCGAGGATAGCTGTGCTGCAAGCCCAGCTTCAGACGCGATCGTTAGGCAAGGGTCATTTAAGTGTAGGAAAGCATGAAACAGCGTCTGTGTCACCAGTAAGTACAGATAGTAGTATGAATCCCCTCGCACAGTCCCCGTAGCCGGACAATTTTCTCATGGCTTCTGGAGGGAAATGCTGTAGGAATGCTCAACCGGTGTCGCTCATTCAGCCGACAGAAACTTTCAACCGGTCCTCCCCATTAAGCAGCGAGTCGGAGTCAGAGGCCGAGCCTTCTCCGGTCTCTACTCCTCCCGTTACAGGGTCTGAGACGTCGAAGCCTCCCACCATTAGCTCTGACAAATTGAAAACCCTAGTCATTGGCGACTCCATTACCCACAGTATTAGACTTAAAACAAATCATCCAGTGATCATACACTGTTTACCAGGGGGTAGGGCTACCGACGTTAAGGCTAATCTGAAGACGGTGCTGGCTAAAGCTAAAACTGGCGAGTGTAGAGATTATAGAGATATTGTTATCCACGTCGGCACCAACGATATTAGGAGGAAACAGTCAGAGGTCAGCAAGCGCAATATAGCTTCAGCGTGTAAATCAGCTAGAAAGATGTGTCGGCATCAGTTTCTGGCCCCCTCCCAGTTAGGGGGAGGGATGAGCTCTACAGCAGAGAGTCTCTGGCCTCCTCCCAGTTAGGGGGAGTGATGAGCTCTACAGCAGAGTCTCTGGCCTCCTCCCAGTTAGGGGGAGTGATGAGCTCTACAGCAGAGTCTCACAACTCAAACGCTGGTTGAAAACTGTTTTCTGCCCCTCCCAAATGATAGAATTTGTACATAATTAGCCCTCTTTCTGGGACTCACCCACAAACAGGACCAAGCCTGGTCTGTTGAGGAGTGACGGATTCCATCTTAGCTGGAGGGGTGCTCTCACCTTATCTACGAACATAGACAAGGCTCTAACTCCTCTAGCTCCACAATGAGTTAGGGTGCAGGCCAAGCAGCAGGCTGTTAGCCAGCCTGCCAGCTTAGTGGAGTCTTCCACTAGCACAGTAAGTGTAGACAGCTCAGCTATCCCCATTGAGACCGTGTCTGTGCCTTGACCTAGGTTGGGCAAAACTAAGTATGGCGGTGTTTGCCTTAGCAATCTCACTGGAATAAAGACCTCCTCCATTCCTGCCATTATTGAAAGAGATTGTGATACCTCACATCTCAAAATGTGACTACTTAATGTTAGATCCCTCACTTCCAAGGCAGTTATAGTCAATGAACTAATCACTGATGATAATCTTGATGTGATTGGACTGACTGAAACATGTGAAACATGGCTTAAGCCTGATGAATTTACTGTGTTAAATGAGGCGTCACCTCCTGGTTACACTAGTGACCATATTCCCAACCCAAAGATTCCGAAATGCCTTTCCAGACTCCCTCCGCCTACCCAAGGACGTCAGAGTACAAAAATCAGTTACCCACCTAACTGAGGAACTCAATTTAACCTTGTGGAATACCCTAGATGCAGTCGCACCACTAAAAACAAAAAACAATTGTCATAAGAAACTAGCTCCCTGGTATACAGAAAATACCAGAGCTCTGAAGCAAGCTTCCAGAAAATTGGAACGGAAATGGCGCTACACTCAACTGGAAGTCTTACGACTAGCTTGGAAAGACAGGACAGCGCAGTATCGAAGAACCCTCACTGCTGCTCGATCATTCTATTTTTCCAACAATCCAAAATATATTTTTGATACTGTCGCAAAGCTAACTAAAAAGCAGCATTGCCCATGAGAGGATGGCTTTCACTTCAGCAGTGATGAATTCATGAACTTCTTTGAGGAAAAGATCATGATCATTAGAAAGCAAATTACGGACTCCTCTTTAAATCTGCATATTCCTCCAAAGCTCAGTTGTCCTGAGTCTGCACAACTCTGCCAGGACCTAGGATCAAGGGAGACACTCAAGTTTTTTAGTACTATATCTCTTGACACATTAATGAAAAGAATCATGGCCTCTAAACCTTCAAGTTGCATACTGGAACCTATTCCAACTAAACTACTGAAAGAGCTGCTTCCTGTGCAAGGCCCTGCTATGTTGAACATAAATGGCTCTCTATCCACTGGATGTGTACCAAACTCACTAAAAGTGGCAGTAATAAAGCCTCTCTTGAAAAAGCCAAACCTTGACACAGAAAATATAAAAAACCTAATCGGCCTATATCGAATCTCCCATTCCTCTCAAAATGTTTAGAAAAAGCTGTTGCGCAGCAACTCAGTGCCTTCCTGAAGACAAAGAATGTATACGAAATGCTTCAGTCTGGTTTTATACCCCATCACAGAACTGAGACTGCACTTGTGAAGGTGGTAAATTGACCTTTTAATGGCGTCAGACCGAGGCTTTGCATCTGTCCTCATACTCCTAGACGTCAGTGCTGCTTTTGATACCATCGATCACCACATTCTTTTGGAGAGATTGGAAACCCAAATTGGTCAACACGGACAAGTTCTGGCCTGGTGTAGATCTGATCTGTCGGAAAGATATCAGTTTGTCTCTGTGGATGGTTTGTCCTCTGACAATTCAAATGTAAATTTTGGTGTTCCACAAGGCTCCGTTTTAGGACCACTATTATTTTAACTATATATATTTTACATCTTGGTGATGTCAATTGAAAACATAATGTTAACTTTCACTGCTATGCGGATGACACACAGCTGTACATTTCGATGAAACATGGTGAAGCCCCAAAATTGCCCTCACTGGAAGCCTGTGTTTCAGACATAAGGAAGTGGATGGCGGCAAATGTTCTACTTTTAAACTCGGACAAAACAGAGATGCTTGTTCTAGGTCCCAAGAAACAGAGAGATCTTCTGTTGGATCTGACAGTTAATCTTGATGGTTGTACAGTCATCTCAAATAAAACCATGAAGGACCTCTGCGTTACTCTGGACCCTGATCTCTCTTTTGATGAACATATCAAGACTGTTTCAAGGACAGCTTTTTTCCATCTATGAAACATTGCAAAAAATCTGAAACTTTCTGTTAAAAAATTATGCAGAAAAATGTATCCATGCTTTTGTCACTTCTAGGTTAGACTACTGCAACGGTCTACTTTCAGGCTACCCGGAGAAAGCACTAAATAAAATTCAGTTAGTGCTAAACACGGCTGCTAGAATCTTGACTAGAACCAAAAAATGTGATCATATTACTCCAGTGCTAGCCTTTCTACACTGGCTTCCTGTTAAGGCTAGGGCTGATTTCAAGGTTTTACTGCTAACCTACAAAGCATTATATGGGCTTGCTCCTACCTATCTTTCCGATTTGGTCCTGCCGTATATACCTACCCATACGCTATGGTCACAAGACGCAGGCCTCCTTACTGTCCCTAGAATTTCTAAGCAAGGAGCTGGAGGCAGGGCTTTCTTCTATAGAGCACAATTTTTATGGAATGGTCTGCCTATCTATGTGAGGGACGCAGACTCGGTCTCAATCTTTAAGTTTTTAATGAAGACTCATCTCTTCAGTAGGTCCTATGATTGAGTGTAGTCTGGCCCAGGAGTGTGAAGGTGAACGGAAAGGCACTGGAGCAACGAACCACCCTTGCTGTCTCTGCCTGGCCAGTTCCCCTCTCTCCACTGGGATTCTCTGCCTCTAACCTTATTACTGGTGCTCTTCCATGCCGTCCCTAGAAGGGGTGCGTCATTTGAGTGGGTTGAGTCACTGGCGTGATCTTCCTGTCCGGGTTGGCGCCCCCCTTGGGCTGTGCCGTGGTGGAGATCTTTGTGGGCTATACTTGACCTTGTGTCAGGATGGTAAGTTGGTGGTTGAAGATATCCCTCTAGTGGTGTGGGGGCTGTGCTTGGCAAAGTGGGTGGGGTTAAATCCTACCTGTTTTGCCCTGTCCGGGGGTATCGTCGGATGAGGACACAGTGTCTACCAAACCCTCCTGTCTCAACCTCCAGTATTTATGCTGCATTAGTTTATGTGTCGGGGGGCTAGGGTCAGTCTGTTATATCTGGAGTATTTCTCCTGTCTTATCCGGTGTCCTTTGTGAATTTAAGTATGTTCCCTCTAATTATCTTTCTCTGTTTTTCTCTCTCTCTTTCTCTGAGGACCTGCACCCTAGGAACATGCCTCAGGACTACCTGGCCTGATGACTCCTTGCTGTCCCCAGTCCACCTGGCCCTGCTGCTGCTCCAGTTTCAACTGTTCTGCCTGCGGCTATGGAACCCTGACCTGTTCAACGGACGTGCTACCTGTCCCAGACCTGCTGTTTTCAACTCTCTAGAGACAGCAGGAGTGGTAGAGATACTCTGAATGATTGGCTATGAAAAGCCAACTGACATTTACTCCTGAGGTGCTGGCCTACACCCTCGACAACCACTGTGATTATTATTATTTGACCCTGCTGGTCATCTATGAACATTGAACATCTTGGCCATGTTCTGTTATAATCTCCACCCGACACAGCCAGAAGAGGACTGGCCACCCCTCATAGCCTGGTTCCTCTCTAGGCTTCTTCCTAGGTTGTAGACTTTCTAGGGAGTTTCCTAGCCACCGTTCTTCTACACCTGCATTGCTTGCTGTTTGGGGTTTTAGGCTGGGTTTCTGTACAGCACTTTGTGACATCATCTGATGTAAGAAGGGCTTTGATTGATTGATTGAAACATAGTGGAATCTCAAGGTTCTTAACATTAACTGTTTTGAGCAATACTTGTGTGCTCATGTCAATCAAAACATAGGAAGATATTTATTTTCACCTCTTCTGAGATGAAAAGGTAGAATAGAATAGATATCTCTCAGGAATGTGACCGCTGCAGGGGTGTTTGATAACAACCTATCAATGAAACTATCAGACAGTAAATGTCAACATTGATCTTTGAACAAGTTGAAATTGCAGTTTGAACCTGATTGTGATTGGCATGGTGACCACACTATGACCTGTTATGGAATTCTTCTCTCAAACGTTCATCTTTCTCTCCAACCACCCCTCCATCTATCTCCTCTCATCACTCCATCTCTCTCATGCCAGGAAGTGATTGTACGTTCTTCACTGATTAAATAATTTGCCTGATTGAATAGCTCATCTATTAGAAAGGGGAGACAGAGGAGCTATTTAATCAGACAGTTTCCCCCTATTAGTAAGGGGAGACAGGGGGAAACTGTCTGATTAAATAGCTCCTCTATTAGTAAGGAGAGACAGGGGGAAACTGTCTGATTAAATAGAGTATCTATTAGTAAGGAGAGACAGGGGGAAACTGTCTGATTAAATAGAGTATCTATTAGTAAGGAGAGACAGGGAGAAACTGTCTGATTAAATAGCTCCTCTATTAGTAAGGAGAGACAGGGAGAAACTGTCTGATTAAATAGCTCCTCTATTAGTAAGGAGAGACAGGGAGAAACTGTCTGATTAAATAGAGTATCTATTAGTAAGGAGAGACAGGGGGAAACTGTCTGATTAAATAGAGTATCTATTAGTAAGGAGAGACAGGGGGAAACTGTCTGATTAAATAGAGTATCTATTAGTAAGGAGAGACAGGGGGAAACTGTCTGATTAAATAGAGTATCTATTAGTAAGGAGAGACAGGGAGAAACTGTCTGATTAAATAGCTCCTCTATTAGTAAGGAGAGACAGGGAGAAACTGTCTGATTAAATAGAGTATCTATTAGTAAGGAGAGACAGGGAGAAACTGTCTGATTAAATTAAGTATCTATTAGTAAGGAGAGACAGTGAGAAACTGTCTGATTAAATAGCTCCTCTATTAGTAAGGAGAGACAGGGGGAAACTGTCTGATTAAATAGAGTATCTATTAGTAAGGAGAGACAGGGGGAAACTTGTCTGATTATATAGAGAATCTATTAGTAAGGAGAGACAGGGAGAAACGGTCTGATTAAATAGAGTATCTATTAGTAAGTAGAGACAGGGAGAAACTGTCTGATTAAATAGCTCCTCTATTAGTAAGGAGAGACAGGGGGAAACTGTCTGATTAAATAGAGTATCTATTAGTAAGGAGAGACAGGGAGAAACTGTCTGATTAAATAGCTCCTCTATTAGTAAGGAGAGACAGGGAGAAACTGTCTGATTAAATAGAGTATCTATTAGTAAGGAGAGACAGGGGGAAACTGTCTGATTAAATAGAGTATCTATTAGTAAGGAGAGAGGGAGGGAAACTGTCTGATTAAATAGAGTATCTATTAGTAAGGAGAGACAGGGAGAAACTGTCTGATTAAATAGCTCCTCTATTAGTAAGGAGAGACAGGGAGAAACTGTCTGATTAAATAGAGTATCTATTAGTAAGGAGAGACAGGGAGAAACTGTCTGATTAAATAGAGTATCTATTAGTAAGGAGAGACAGGGGGAAACTGTCTGATTAAATAGAGTATCTATTAGTAAGGAGAGACAGGGAGAAACTGTCTGATTAAATAGAGTATCTATTAGTAAGGAGAGACAGGGAGAAACTGTCTGATTAAATAGAGTATCTATTAGTAAGGAGAGACAGGGAGAAACTGTCTGATTAAATAGAGTATCTATTAGTAAGGAGAGACAGGGAGAAACTGTCTGATTAAATAGAGTATCTATTAGTAAGGAGAGACAGGGAGAAACTGTCTGATTAAATAGAGTATCTATTAGTAAGGAGAGACAGGGGGAAACTGTCTGATTAAATAGAGTATCTATTAGTAAGGAGAGACAGGGGGAAACTGTCTGATTAAATAGCTCCTCTATTAGTAAGGAGAGACAGGGGGAAACTGTCTGATTAAATAGAGTATCTATTAGTAAGGAGAGACAGGGGGAAACTGTCTGATTAAATAGAGTATCTATTAGTAAGGAGAGACAGGGAGAAACTGTCTGATTAAATAGAGTATCTATTAGTAAGGAGAGACAGGGGGAAACTGTCTGATTAAATAGCTCCTCTATTAGTAAGGAGAGACAGGGAGAAACTGTCTGATTAAATAGAGTATCTATTAGTAAGGAGAGACAGGGAGAAACTGTCTGATTAAATAGAGTATCTATTAGTAAGGAGAGACAGGGGGAAACTGTCTGATTAAATAGAGTATCTATTAGTAAGGAGAGACAGGGAGAAACTGTCTGATTAAATAGAGTATCTATTAGTAAGGAGAGACAGGGAGAAACTGTCTGATTAAATAGAGTATCTTTTAGTAAGGAGAGACAGGGGGAAACTGTCTGATTAAATAGAGTATCTATTAGTAAGGAGAGACAGGGGGAAACTGTCTGATTAAATAGAGTATCTATTAGTAAGGAGAGACAGGGGGAAACTGTCTGATTAAATAGAGTATCTATTAGTAAGGAGAGACAGGGGGAAACTGTCTGATTAAATAGCTCCTCTATTAGTAAGGAGAGACAGGGAGAAACTGTCTGATTAAATAGAGTATCTATTAGTAAGGAGAGACAGGGGGAAACTGTCTGATTAAATAGAGTATCTATTAGTAAGGAGAGACAGGGAGAAACTGTCTGATTAAATAGAGTGTCTATTAGTAAGGAGAGACAGGGGGAAACTGTCTGATTAAATAGAGTATCTATTAGTAAGGAGAGACAGGGAGAAACTGTCTGATTAAATAGAGTATCTATTAGTAAGGAGAGACAGAGAGAAACTGTCTGATTAAATAGAGTATCTATTAGTAAGGAGAGACAGGGAGAAACTGTCTAATTAAATAGAGTATCTATTAGTAAGGAGAGACAGGGGGAAACTGTCTGATTAAATAGCTCCTCTATTAGTAAGGAGAGACAGGGAGAAACTGTCTGATTAAATAGAGTATCTATTAGTAAGGAGAGACAGGGGGAAACTGTCTGATTAAATAGAGTATCTATTAGTAAGGAGAGACAGGGGGAAACTGTCTGATTAAATAGAGTATCTATTAGTAAGGAGAGACAGGGAGAAACTGTCTGATTAAATAGCTCCTCTATTAGTAAGGAGAGACAGGGGGAAACTGTCTGATTAAATAGAGTATCTATTAGTAAGGAGAGACAGGGAGAAACTGTCTGATTAAATAGAGTATCTATTAGTAAGGAGAGACAGGGAGAAACTGTCTGATTAAATAGAGTATCTATTAGTAAGGAGAGACAAGGAGAAACTGTCTGATTAAATAGAGTATCTATTAGTAAGGAGAGACAGGGGGAAACTGTCTGATTAAATAGCTCCTCTATTAGTAAGGAGAGACAGGGAGAAACTGTCTGATTAAATAGAGTATCTATTAGTAAGGAGAGACAGGGAGAAACTGTCTGATTAAATAGAGTATCTATTAGTAAGGAGAGTCAGGGGAAACTGTCTGATTAAATAGAGTATCTATTAGTAAGGAGAGACAGGGGAAACTGTCTGATTAAATAGAGTATCTATTAGTAAGGAGAGACAGGGAGAAACTGTCTGATTAAATAGAGTATCTATTAGTAAGGAGAGACAGGGGGAAACTGTCTGATTAAATAGAGTATCTATTAGTAAGGAGAGACAGGGGGAAACTGTCTGATTATATAGAGTATCTATTAGTAAGGAGAGACAGGGAGAAACTGTCTGATTATATAGAGTATCTATTAGTAAGGAGAGACAGGGGGAAACTGTCTGATTAAATAGACTATCTATTAGTAAGGAGAGAAAGAGAGAAACTGTCTGATTAAATAGAGTATCTATTAGTAAGGAGAGACAGGGGGAAACTGTCTGATTAAATAGAGTATCTATTAGTAAGGAGAGACAGAGAGAAAGTGTCTGATTAAATAGAGTATCTATTAGTAAGGAGAGACAGGGGGAAACTGTCTGATTAAATAGAGTATCTATTAGTAAGGAGAGACAGGGAGAAACTGTCTGATTAAATAGCTCCTCTATTAGTAAGGAGAGACAGGGGGAAACTGTCTGATTAAATAGAGTATCTATTAGTAAGGAGAGACAGGGGGAAACTGTCTGATTAAATAGCTCCTCTATTAGTAAGGAGAGACAGGGGGAAACTGTCTGATTAAATAGCTCCTCTATTAGTAAGGAGAGACAGGGGGAAACTGTCTGATTAAATAGAGTATCTATTAGTAAGGAGAGACAGGGGGAAACTGTCTGATTAAATAGCTCCTCTATTAGTAAGGAGAGACAGGGGGAAACTGTCTGATTAAATAGCTCCTCTATTAGTAAGGAGAGACAGGGAGAAACTGTCTGATTAAATAGAGTATCTATTAGTAAGGAGAGACAGGGGGAAACTGTCTGATTAAATAGAGTATCTATTAGTAAGGAGAGACAGGGAGAAACTGTCTGATTAAATAGAGTATCTATTAGTAAGGAGAGACAGGGGGAAACTGTCTGATTAAATAGAGTATCTATTAGTAAGGAGAGACAGGGAGAAACTGTCTGATTAAATAGAGTATCTATTAGTAAGGAGAGACAGGGAGAAACTGTCTGATTAAATAGAGTATCTATTAGTAAGGAGAGACAGGGGGAAACTGTCTGATTAAATAGAGTATCTATTAGTAAGGAGAGACAGGGAGAAACTGTCTGATTAAATAGAGTATCTATTAGTAAGGAGAGACAGGGAGAAACTGTCTGATTAAATAGAGTATCTATTAGTAAGGAGAGACAGGGAGAAACTGTCTGATTATATAGAGTATCTATTAGTAAGGAGAGACAGGGGGAAACTGTCTGATTAAATAGAGTATCTATTAGTAAGGAGAGACAGGGAGAAACTGTCTGATTAAATAGAGTATCTATTAGTAAGGAGAGACAGAGAGAAACTGTCTGATTAAATAGAGTATCTATTAGTAAGGAGAGACAGGGAGAAACTGTCTGATTATATAGAGTATCTATTAGTAAGGAGAGACAGGGGGAAACTGTCTGATTAAATAGAGTATCTATTAGTAAGGAGAGACAGGGGGAAACTGTCTGATTAAATAGAGTATCTATTAGTAAGGAGAGACAGGGGGAAACTGTCTGATTAAATAGCTCCTCTATTAGTAAGGAGAGACAGGGGGAAACTGTCTGATTAAATAGAGTATCTATTAGTAAGGAGAGACAGGGGGAAACTGTCTGATTAAATAGCTCCTCTATTAGTAAGGAGAGACAGGGGGAAACTGTCTGATTAAATAGCTCCTCTATTAGTAAGGAGAGACAGGGAGAAACTGTCTGATTAAATAGAGTATCTATTAGTAAGGAGAGACAGGGGGAAACTGTCTGATTAAATAGAGTATCTATTAGTAAGGAGAGACAGGGAGAAACTGTCTGATTAAATAGAGTATCTATTAGTAAGGAGAGACAGGGGGAAACTGTCTGATTAAATAGAGTATCTATTAGTAAGGAGAGACAGGGAGAAACTGTCTGATTAAATAGAGTATCTATTAGTAAGGAGAGACAGGGAGAAACTGTCTGATTAAATAGAGTATCTATTAGTAAGGAGAGACAGGGGGAAACTGTCTGATTAAATAGAGTATCTATTAGTAAGGAGAGACAGGGAGAAACTGTCTGATTAAATAGCTCCTCTATTAGTAAGGAGAGACAGGGGGAAACTGTCTGATTAAATAGCTCCTCTATTAGTAAGGAGAGACAGGGAGAAACTGTCTGATTAAATAGAGTATCTATTAGTAAGGAGAGACAGGGGGAAACTGTCTGCTTAAATAGCTCCTCTATTAGTAAGGAGAGACAGGGAGAAACTGTCTGATTAAATAGCTCCTCTATTAGTAAGGAGAGACAGGGGGAAACTGTCTGATTAAATAGAGTATCTATTAGTAAGGAGAGACAGGGAGAAACTGTCTGATTAAATAGAGTATCTATTAGTAAGGAGAGACAGGGGGAAACTGTCTGATTAAATAGAGTATCTATTAGTAAGGAGAGACAGGGAGAAACTGTCTGATTATATAGAGTATCTATTAGTAAGGAGAGACAGGGAGAAACTGTCTGATTAAATAGAGTATCTATTAGTAAGGAGAGACAGGGAGAAACTGTCTGATTAAATAGAGTATCTATTAGTAAGGAGAGACAGGGAGAAACTGTCTGATTATATAGAGTATCTATTAGTAAGGAGAGACAGGGAGAAACTGTCTGATTAAATAGAGTATCTATTAGTAAGGAGAGACAGGGAGAAACTGTCTGATTAAATAGAGTATCTATTAGTAAGGAGAGACAGGGAGAAACTGTCTGATTAAATAGAGTATCTATTAGTAAGGAGAGACAGGGAGAAACTGTCTGATTAAATAGAGTATCTATTAGTAAGGAGAGACAGGGGGAAACTGTCTGATTAAATAGCTCATCTATTAGTAAGGAGAGACAGGGAGAAACTGTCTGATTAAATAGCTCCTCTATTAGTAAGGAGAGACAGGGGGAAACTGTCTGATTAAATAGAGTATCTATTAGTAAGGAGAGACAGGGAGAAACTGTCTGATTAAATAGAGTATCTATTAGTAAGGAGAGACAGGGGGAAACTGTCTGATTAAATAGCTCCTCTATTAGTAAGGAGAGACAGGGAGAAACTGTCTGATTAAATAGAGTATCTATTAGTAAGGAGAGACAGGGAGAAACTGTCTGATTAAATAGAGTATCTATTAGTAAGGAGAGACAGGGGGAAACTGTCTGATTAAATAGAGTATCTATTAGTAAGGAGAGACAGGGAGAAACTGTCTGATTAAATAGAGTATCTATTAGTAAGGAGAGACAGGGAGAAACTGTCTGATTAAATAGAGTATCTATTAGTAAGGAGAGACAGGGAGAAACTGTCTGATTAAATAGAGTATCTATTAGTAAGGAGAGACAGGGGGAAACTGTCTGATTAAATAGAGTATCTATTAGTAAGGAGAGACAGGGAGAAACTGTCTGATTAAATAGAGTATCTATTAGTAAGGAGAGACAGGGAGAAACTGTCTGATTAAATAGCTTCTCTATTAGTAAGGAGAGACAGGGGGAAACTGTCTGATTAAATAGCTCCTCTATTAGTAAGGAGAGACAGGGGGAAACTGTCTGATTAAATAGAGTATCTATTAGTAAGGAGAGACAGGGAGAAACTGTCTGATTAAATAGAGTATCTATTAGTAAGGAGAGACAGGGGGAAACTGTCTGATTAAATAGAGTATCTATTAGTAAGGAGAGACAGGGGAAACTGTCTGATTAAATAGAGTATCTATTAGTAAGGAGAGACAGGGAGAAACTGTCTGATTAAATAGCTCCTCTATTAGTAAGGAGAGACAGGGGGAAACTGTCTGATTAAATAGAGTATCTATTAGTAAGGAGAGACAGAGAGAAACTGTCTGATTAAATAGAGTATCTATTAGTAAGGAGAGACAGGGGGAAACTGTCTGATTAAATAGAGTATCTATTAGTAAGGAGAGACAGGGAGAAACTGTCTGATTAAATAGAGTATCTATTAGTAAGGAGAGACAGGGAGAAACTGTCTGATTAAATAGAGTATCTATTAGTAAGGAGAGACAGGGAGAAACTGTCTGATTAAATAGAGTATCTATTAGTAAGGAGAGACAGGGAGAAACTGTCTGATTATATAGAGTATCTATTAGTAAGGAGAGACAGGGGGAAACTGTCTGATTAAATAGCTCCTCTATTAGTAAGGAGAGACAGGTGGAAACTGTCTGATTAAATAGAGTATCTATTAGTAAGGAGAGACAGGGGGAAACTGTCTGATTAAATAGAGTATCTATTAGTAAGGAGAGACAGGGGGAAACTGTCTGATTAAATAGAGTATCTATTAGTAAGGAGAGACAGGGAGAAACTGTCTGATTAAATAGAGTATCTATTAGTAAGGAGACACAGGGAGAAACTGTCTGATTAAATAGAGTATCTATTAGTAAGGAGAGACAGGGGGAAACTGTCTGATTAAATAGAGTATCTATTAGTAAGGAGAGACAGGGGGAAACTGTCTGATTAAATAGAGTATCTATTAGTAAGGAGAGACAGGGAGAAACTGTCTGATTATATAGAGTATCTATTAGTAAGGAGAGACAGGGGGAAACTGTCTGATTAAATAGCTCCTCTATTAGTAAGGAGAGACAGGTGGAAACTGTCTGATTAAATAGAGTATCTATTAGTAAGGAGAGACAGGGGGAAACTGTCTGATTAAATAGAGTATCTATTAGTAAGGAGAGACAGGGGGAAACTGTCTGATTAAATAGAGTATCTATTAGTAAGGAGAGACAGGGAGAAACTGTCTGATTAAATAGAGTATCTATTAGTAAGGAGAGACAGGGGGAAACTGTCTGATTAAATAGCTCCTCTATTAGTAAGGAGAGACAGGGGGAAACTGTCTGATTAAATAGAGTATCTATTAGTAAGGAGAGACAGAGAGAAACTGTCTGATTAAATAGAGTATCTATTAGTAAGGAGAGACAGGGGGAAACTGTCTGATTAAATAGAGTATCTATTAGTAAGGAGAGACAGGGAGAAACTGTCTGATTAAATAGAGTATCTATTAGTAAGGAGAGACAGGGAGAAACTGTCTGATTATATAGAGTATCTATTAGTAAGGAGAGACAGGGGGAAACTGTCTGATTAAATAGAGTATCTATTAGTAAGGAGAGACAGGGGGAAACTGTCTGATTAAATAGAGTATCTATTAGTAAGGAGAGACAGGGGGAAACTGTCTGATTAAATAGCTCCTCTATTAGTAAGGAGAGACAGGGGGAAACTGTCTGATTAAATAGAGTATCTATTAGTAAGGAGAGACAGGGAGAAACTGTCTGATTAAATAGAGTATCTATTAGTAAGGAGAGACAGGGGGAAACTGTCTGATTAAATAGCTCCTCTATTAGTAAGGAGAGACAGGGGGAAACTGTCTGATTAAATAGAGTATCTATTAGTAAGGAGAGACAGAGAGAAACTGTCTGATTAAATAGAGTATCTATTAGTAAGGAGAGACAGGGGGAAACTGTCTGATTAAATAGAGTATCTATTAGTAAGGAGAGACAGGGAGAAACTGTCTGATTAAATAGAGTATCTATTAGTAAGGAGAGACAGGGAGAAACTGTCTGATTATATAGAGTATCTATTAGTAAGGAGAGACAGGGGGAAACTGTCTGATTAAATAGAGTATCTATTAGTAAGGAGAGACAGGGGGAAACTGTCTGATTAAATAGAGTATCTATTAGTAAGGAGAGACAGGGAGAAACTGTCTGATTAAATAGAGTATCTATTAGTAAGGAGAGACAGGGGGAAACTGTCTGATTAAATAGAGTATCTATTAGTAAGGAGAGACAGGGAGAAACTGTCTGATTAAATAGAGTATCTATTAGTAAGGAGAGACAGGGGGAAACTGTCTGATTAAATAGCTCCTCTATTAGTAAGGAGAGACAGGGAGAAACTGTCTGATTAAATAGAGTATCTATTAGTAAGGAGAGACAGGGGGAAACTGTCTGATTAAATAGAGTATCTATTAGTAAGGAGAGACAGGGAGAAACTGTCTGATTAAATAGAGTATCTATTAGTAAGGAGAGACAGGGGGAAACTGTCTGATTAAATATCTCCTCTATTAGTAAGGAGAGACAGGGAGAAACTGTCTGATTAAATAGAGTATCTATTAGTAAGGAGAGACAGGGAGAAACTGTCTGATTAAATAGAGTATCTATTAGTAAGGAGAGACAGGGGGAAACTGTCTGATTAAATAGCTCCTCTATTAGTAAGGAGAGACAGGGGGAAACTGTCTGATTAAATAGAGTATCTATTAGTAAGGAGAGACAGGGGGAAACTGTCTGATTAAATAGAGTATCTATTAGTAAGGAGAGACAGGGGGAAACTGTCTGATTAAATAGAGTATCTATTAGTAAGGAGAGACAGGGAGAAACTGTCTGATTAAATAGAGTATCTATTAGTAAGGAGAGACAGGGGGAAACTGTCTGATTAAATAGCTCCTCTATTAGTAAGGAGAGACAGGGGGAAACTGTCTGATTAAATAGAGTATCTATTAGTAAGGAGAGACAGAGAGAAACTGTCTGATTAAATAGAGTATCTATTAGTAAGGAGAGACAGGGGGAAACTGTCTGATTAAATAGAGTATCTATTAGTAAGGAGAGACAGGGAGAAACTGTCTGATTAAATAGAGTATCTATTAGTAAGGAGAGACAGGGAGAAACTGTCTGATTATATAGAGTATCTATTAGTAAGGAGAGACAGGGGGAAACTGTCTGATTAAATAGAGTATCTATTAGTAAGGAGAGACAGGGGGAAACTGTCTGATTAAATAGAGTATCTATTAGTAAGGAGAGACAGGGGGAAACTGTCTGATTAAATAGCTCCTCTATTAGTAAGGAGAGACAGGGGGAAACTGTCTGATTAAATAGAGTATCTATTAGTAAGGAGAGACAGAGAGAAACTGTCTGATTAAATAGAGTATCTATTAGTAAGGAGAGACAGGGGGAAACTGTCTGATTAAATAGAGTATCTATTAGTAAGGAGAGACAGGGAGAAACTGTCTGATTAAATAGAGTATCTATTAGTAAGGAGAGACAGGGAGAAACTGTCTGATTATATAGAGTATCTATTAGTAAGGAGAGACAGGGGGAAACTGTCTGATTAAATAGAGTATCTATTAGTAAGGAGAGACAGGGGGAAACTGTCTGATTAAATAGAGTATCTATTAGTAAGGAGAGACAGGGAGAAACTGTCTGATTAAATAGAGTATCTATTAGTAAGGAGAGACAGGGAGAAACTGTCTGATTAAATAGCTCCTCTATTAGTAAGGAGAGACAGGGGGAAACTGTCTGATTAAATAGAGTATCTATTAGTAAGGAGAGACAGGGGGAAACTGTCTGATTAAATAGAGTATCTATTAGTAAGGAGAGACAGGGAGAAACTGTCTGATTATATAGAGTATCTATTAGTAAGGAGAGACAGGGGGAAACTGTCTGATTAAATAGCTCCTCTATTAGTAAGGAGAGACAGGTGGAAACTGTCTGATTAAATAGAGTATCTATTAGTAAGGAGAGACAGGGGGAAACTGTCTGATTAAATAGAGTATCTATTAGTAAGGAGAGACAGGGAGAAACTGTCTGATTAAATAGAGTATCTATTAGTAAGGAGAGACAGGGGGAAACTGTCTGATTAAATAGAGTATCTATTAGTAAGGAGAGACAGGGAGAAACTGTCTGATTAAATAGCTCCTCTATTAGTAAGGAGAGACAGGGAGAAACTGTCTGATTATATAGAGTATCTATTAGTAAGGAGAGACAGGGAGAAACTGTCTGATTAAATAGAGTATCTATTAGTAAGGAGAGACAGGGAGAAACTGTCTGATTATATAGAGTATCTATTAGTAAGGAGAGACAGGGGGAAACTGTCTGATTAAATAGAGTATCTATTAGTAAGGAGAGACAGGGAGGAAACTGTCTGATTAAATAGAGTATCTATTAGTAAGGAGAGACAGGGAGAAACTGTCTGATTAAATAGAGTATCTATTAGTAAGGAGAGACAGGGAGAAACTGTCTGATTAAATAGAGTATCTATTAGTAAGGAGAGACAGGGAGAAACTGTCTGATTAAATAGAGTATCTATTAGTAAGGAGAGACAGGGAGAAACTGTCTGATTAAATAGAGTATCTATTAGTAAGGAGAGACAGGGGGAAACTTTCTGATTAAATAGAGTATCTATTAGTAAGGAGAGACAGGGGGAAACTGTCTGATTAAATAGAGTATCTATTAGTAATAGGAGACAGGTAGAAACGGTCTGATTAAATAGAGTATCTATTAGTAAGGAGAGACAGGGAGAAACTGTCTGATTAAATAGAGTATCTATTAGTAAGGAGAGACAGGGAGAAACGGTCTGATTAAATAGAGTATCTATTAGTAAAGAGAGACAGGGAGAAACTGTCTGATTAAATAGAGTATCTATTAGTAAGGAGAGACAGGGGGAAACTGTCTGATTAAATAGAGTATCTATTAGTAAGGAGAGACAGGGAGAAACTGTCTGATTAAATAGAGTATCTATTAGTAAGGAGAGACAGGGAGAAACTGTCTGATTAAATAGAGTATCTATTAGTAAGGAGAGACAGGGGGAAACTGTCTGATTAAATAGAGTATCTATTAGTAAGGAGAGACAGGGGGAAACTGTCTGATTAAATAGAGTATCTATTAGTAAGGAGAGACAGGGGGAAACTGTCTGATTAAATAGAGTATCTATTAGTAAGGAGAGACAGGGGGAAACTGTCTGATTAAATAGAGTATCTATTAGTAAGGAGAGACAGGGGGAAACTGTCTGATTAAATAGAGTATCTATTAGTAAGGAGAGACAGGGAGAAACTGTCTGATTAAATAGAGTATCTATTAGTAAGGAGAGACAGGGGGAAACTGTCTGATTAAATAGAGTATCTATTAGTAAGGAGAGACAGGGGGAAACTGTCTGATTAAATAGAGTATCTATTAGTAAGGAGAGACAGGGAGAAACTGTCTGATTATATAGAGTATCTATTAGTAAGGAGAGACAGAGAGAAACTGTCTGATTAAATAGAGTATCTATTAGTAAGGAGAGACAGGGGGAAACTGTCTGATTAAATAGAGTATCTATTAGTAAGGAGAGACAGGGAGAAACTGTCTGATTAAATAGAGTATCTATTAGTAAGGAGAGACAGGGATAAACTGTCTGATTAAATAGAGTATCTATTAGTAAGGAGAGACAGGGAGAAACTGTCTGATTAAATAGCTCCTCTATTAGTAAGGAGAGACAGGGAGAAACTGTCTGATTATATAGAGTATCTATTAGTAAGGAGAGACAGGGAGAAACTGTCTGATTATATAGAGTATCTATTAGTAAGGAGAGACAGGGGGAAACTGTCTGATTAAATAGAGTATCTATTAGTAAGGAGAGACAGGGGGAAACTGTCTGATTAAATAGCTCCTCTATTAGTAAGGAGAGACAGGGAGAAACTTTCTGATTATATAGAGTATCTATTAGTAAGGAGAGACAGGGGGAAACTGTCTGATTAAATAGAGTATCTATTAGTAAGGAGAGACAGGGAGAAACTGTCTGATTATATAGAGTATCTATTAGTAAGGAGAGACAGGGGGAAACTGTCTGATTAAATAGAGTATCTATTAGTAAGGAGAGACAGGGAGAAACTGTCTGATTAAATAGCTCCTCTATTAGTAAGGAGAGACAGGGAGAAACTTTCTGATTAAATAGAGTATCTATTAGTAAGGAGAGACAGGGAGAAACTGTCTGATTAAATAGAGTATCTATTAGTAAGGAGAGACAGGGGGAAACTGTCTGATTAAATAGAGTATCTATTAGTAAGGAGAGACAGGGAGAAACTTTCTGATTAAATAGAGTATCTATTAGTAAGGAGAGACAGGGGGAAACTGTCTGATTAAATAGCTCCTCTATTAGTAAGGAGAGACAGGGAGAAACTGTCTGATTAAATAGCTCCTCTATTAGTAAGGAGAGACAGGGAGAAACTGTCTGATTAAATAGAGTATCTATTAGTAAGGAGAGACAGGGAGAAACTGTCTGATTAAATAGAGTATCTATTAGTAAGGAGACACAGGGAGAAACTGTCTGATTAAATAGAGTATCTATTAGTAAGGAGAGACAGGGGGAAACTGTCTGATTAAATAGAGTATCTATTAGTAAGGAGAGACAGAGAGAAACTGTCTGATTAAATAGAGTATCTATTAGTAAGGAGAGACAGGGGGAAACTGTCTGATTAAATAGAGTATCTATTAGTAAGGAGAGACAGGGAGAAACTGTCTGATTAAATAGAGTATCTATTAGTAAGGAGACACAGGGAGAAACTGTCTGATTAAATAGAGTATCTATTAGTAAGGAGAGACAGAGAGAAACTGTCTGATTAAATAGAGTATCTATTAGTAAGGAGAGACAGGGGGAAACTGTCTGATTAAATAGAGTATCTATTAGTAAGGAGAGACAGGGAGAAACTGTCTGATTAAATAGCTCCTCTATTAGTAAGGAGAGACAGGGAGAAACTGTCTGATTAAATAGAGTATCTATTAGTAAGGAGAGACAGGGAGAAACTGTCTGATTAAATAGAGTATCTATTAGTAAGGAGAGACAGGGAGAAACTGTCTGATTAAATAGAGTATCTATTAGTAAGGAGAGACAGGGGGAAACTGTCTGATTAAATAGAGTATCTATTAGTAAGGAGAGACAGGGGGAAACTGTCTGATTAAATAGAGTATCTATTAGTAAGGAGAGACAGGGAGAAACTGTCTGATTAAATAGAGTATCTATTAGTAAGGAGAGACAGGGAGAAACTGTCTGATTATATAGAGTATCTATTAGTAAGGAGAGACAGGGGGAAACTGTCTGATTAAATATAGTATCTATTAGTAAGGAGAGACAGGGAGAAACTGTCTGATTAAATAGAGTATCTATTAGTAAGGAGAGACAGGGAGAAACTGTCTGATTAAATAGAGTATCTATTAGTAAGGAGAGACAGGGGGAAACTGTCTGATTAAATAGAGTATCTATTAGTAAGGAGAGACAGGGAGAAACTGTCTGATTAAATAGAGTATCTATTAGTAAGGAGAGACAGGGGGAAACTGTCTGATTAAATAGAGTATCTATTAGTAAGGAGAGACAGGGAGAAACTGTCTGATTAAATAGAGTATCTATTAGTAAGGAGAGACAGGGAGAAACTGTCTGATTAAATAGAGTATCTATTAGTAAGGAGAGACAGGGGGAAACTGTCTGATTAAATAGAGTATCTATTAGTAAGGAGAGACAGGGGGAAACTGTCTGATTAAAAAGAGTATCTATTAGTAAGGAAAGACAAGGAGAAACTGTCTGATTAAATAGAGTATCTATTAGTAAGGGGAGACAATGAGAAACTGTCTGATTAAATAGAGTATCTATTAGTAAGGAGAGACAGGGAGAAACTATCTGATTAAATAGAGTATCTATTAGTAAGGAGAGACAGGGGGAAACTGTCTGATTAAATAGAGTATCTATTAGTAAGGAGAGACAGGGGGAAACTGTCTGATTAAATAGAGTATCTATTAGTAAGGAGAGACAGGGAGAAACTGTCTGATTAAATAGCTCCTCTATTAGTAAGGAGAGACAGGGAGAAACTGTCTGATTATATAGAGTATCTATTAGTAAGGAGAGACAGGGAGAAACTGTCTGATTATATAGAGTATCTATTAGTAAGGAGAGACAGGGAGAAACTGTCTGATTAAATAGAGTATCTATTAGTAAGGAGAGACAGGGAGAAACTGTCTGATTAAATAGAGTATCTATTAGTAAGGAGAGACAGGGAGAAACTGTCTGATTAAATAGCTCCTCTAATAGTAAGGAGAGACAGGGAGAAACTGTCTGATTAAATAGCTCCTCTATTAGTAAGGAGAGACAGGGAGAAACTGTCTGATTAAATAGCTCCTCTATTAGTAAGGAGAGACAGAGAGAAACTGTCTGATTAAATAGAGTATCTATTAGTAAGGAGAGACAGGGAGAAACTGTCTGATTAAATAGAGTATCTATTAGTAAGGAGAGACAGGGAGAAACTGTCTGATTAAATAGAGTATCTATTAGTAAGGAGAGACAGGGAGAAACTGTCTGATTAAATAGAGTATCTATTAGTAAGGAGAGACAGGAGGAAACTGTCTGATTAAATAGAGTATCTATTAGTAAGGAGAGACAGGGAGAAACTGTCTGATTAAATAGAGTATCTATTAGTAAGGAGAGACAGGGAGAAACTGTCTGATTAAATAGAGTATCTATTAGTAAGGAGAGACAGGGAGAAACTGTCTGATTAAATAGAGTATCTATTAGTAAGGAGAGACAGGGGGAAACTATCTGATTAAATAGAGTATCTATTAGTAAGGAGAGACAGGGAGAAACTGTCTGATTAAATAGAGTATCTATTAGTAAGGAGAGACAGGGGGAAACTGTCTGATTAAATAGAGTATCTATTAGTAAGGAGAGACAGGGAGAAACTGTCTGATTAAATAGAGTATCTATTAGTAAGGAGAGACAGGGGGAAACTGTCTGATTAAATAGAGTATCTATTAGTAATAGGAGACAGGTAGAAACGGTCTGATTAAATAGAGTATCTATTAGTAAGGAGAGACAGGGAGAAACTGTCTGATTAAATAGAGTATCTATTAGTAAGGAGAGACAGGGAGAAACTGTCTGATTAAATAGAGTATCTATTAGTAAGGAGAGACAGGGGGAAACTGTCTGATTAAATAGAGTATCTATTAGTAAGGAGAGACAGGGAGAAACTGTCTGATTAAATAGAGTATCTATTAGTAAGGAGAGACAGAGAGAAACTGTCTGATTAAATAGAGTATCTATTAGTAAGGAGAGACAGGGAGAAACTGTCTGATTAAATAGAGTATCTATTAGTAAGGAGAGACAGGGAGAAACTGTCTGATTAAATAGAGTATCTATTAGTAAGGAGAGACAGGGAGAAACTGTCTGATTAAATAGAGTATCTATTAGTAAGGAGAGACAGGGGGAAACTGTCTGATTAAATAGAGTATCTATTAGTAAGGAGAGACAGGGAGAAACTGTCTGATTAAATAGAGTATCTATTAGTAAGGAGAGACAGGGAGAAACTGTCTGATTAAATAGAGTATCTATTAGTAAGGAGAGACAGGGGGAAACTGTCTGATTAAATAGAGTATCTATTAGTAAGGAGAGACAGGGATAAACTGTCTGATTAAATAGAGTATCTATTAGTAAGGAGAGACAGGGGGAAACTGTCTGATTAAATAGAGTCTCTATTAGTAAGGAGAGACAGGGAGAAACTGTCTGATTAAATAGAGTATCTATTAGTAAGGAGAGACAGGGGGAAACTGTCTGATTAAATAGAGTATCTATTAGTAAGGAGAGACAGGGAGAAACTGTCTGATTAAATAGAGTATCTATTAGTAAGGAGAGACAGGGGGAAACTGTCTGATTAAATAGAGTATCTATTAGTAAGGAGAGACAGGGAGAAACTGTCTGATTAAATAGAGTATCTATTAGTAAGGAGAGACAGGGGGAAACTGTCTGATTAAATAGAGTATCTATTAGTAAGGAGAGACAGGGGGAAACTGTCTGATTAAATAGAGTATCTATTAGTAAGGAGAGACAGGGGGAAACTGTCTGATTAAATAGAGTATCTATTAGTAAGGAGAGACAGGGAGAAACGGTCTGATTAAATATAGTATCTATTAGTAAGGAGAGACAGGGAGAAACTGTCTGATTAAATAGAGTATCTATTAGTAATAGGAGACAGGGGGAAACTGTCTGATTAAATAGAGTATCTATTAGTAAGGAGAGACAGAGAGAAACTGTCTGATTAAATAGCTCCTCTATTAGTAAGGAGAGACAGGGAGAAACTGTCTGATTAAATAGAGTATCTATTAGTAAGGAGAGACAGGGGGAAACTGTCTGATTAAATAGAGTATCTATTAGTAAGGAGAGACAGGGGGAAACTGTCTGATTAAATAGAGTATCTATTAGTAAGGAGAGACAGGGTGAAACTGTCTGATTAAATAGAGTATCTATTAGTAAGGAGAGACAGGGAGAAACTGTCTGATTAAATAGAGTATCTATTAGTAAGGAGAGACAGGGAGAAACTGTCTGATTAAATAGAGTATCTATTAGTAAGAAGAGACAGGGAGAAACTGTCTGATTAAATAGAGTATCTATTAGTAAGGAGAGACAGGGGGAAACTGTCTGATTAAATAGAGTATCTATTAGTAAGGAGAGACAGGGAGAAACTGTCTGATTAAATAGAGTATCTATTAGTAAGGAGAGACAGGGGGAAACTGTCTGATTAAATAGAGTATCTATTAGTAAGGAGAGACAGGGGGAAACTGTCTGATTAAATAGAGTATCTATTAGTAAGGAGAGACAGAGAGAAACTGTCTGATTAAATAGAGTATCTATTAGTAAGGAGAGACAGGGGGAAACTGTCTGATTAAATAGAGTATCTATTAGTAAGGAGAGACAGGGAGAAACTGTCTGATTAAATAGAGTATCTATTAGTATGGAGAGACAGGGAGAAACTGTCTGATTAAATAGAGTCTCTATTAGTAAGGAGAGACAGGGAGAAACTGTCTGATTAAATAGAGTATCTATTAGTAAGGAGAGACAGGGAGAAACTGTCTGATTAAATAGAGTATCTATTAGTAAGGAGAGACAGGGGGAAACTGTCTGATTAAATAGAGTATCTATTAGTAAGGAGAGACAGGGAGAAACTGTCTGATTAAATAGAGTATCTATTAGTAAGGAGAGACAGGGAGAAACTGTCTGATTAAATAGAGTATCTATTAGTAAGGAGAGACAGGGAGAAACTGTCTGATTAAATAGCTCCTCTATTAGTAAGGAGAGACAGGGAGAAACTGTCTGATTAAATAGAGTATCTATTAGTAAGGAGAGACAGGGAGAAACTGTCTGATTAAATAGAGTATCTATTAGTAAGGAGAGACAGGGAGAAACTGTCTGATTAAATAGAGTATCTATTAGTAAGGAGAGACAGGGAGAAACTGTCTGATTAAATAGAGTATCTATTAGTAAGGAGAGACAGGGAGAAACTGTCTGATTAAATAGAGTATCTATTAGTAAGGAGAGACAGGGAGAAACTGTCTGATTAAATAGAGTATCTATTAGTAAGGAGAGACAGGGAGAAACTGTCTGATTAAATAGAGTATCTATTAGTAAGGAGAGACAGGGAGAAACTGTCTGATTAAATAGCTCCTCTATTAGTAAGGAGAGACAGGGAGAAACTGTCTGATTAAATAGAGTATCTATTAGTAAGGAGAGACAGGGAGAAACTGTCTGATTAAATAGAGTATCTATTAGTAAGGAGAGACAGGGAGAAACTGTCTGATTAAATAGAGTATCTATTAGTAAGGAGAGACAGGGGGAAACTGTCTGATTAAATAGAGTATCTATTAGTAAGGAGAGACAGGGGGAAACTGTCTGATTAAATAGAGTATCTATTAGTAAGGAGAGACAGGGAGAAACTGTCTGATTAAATAGAGTATCTATTAGTAAGGAGAGACAGGGAGAAACTGTCTGATTAAATAGAGTATCTATTAGTAAGGAGAGACAGGGGGAAACTGTCTGATTAAATAGAGTATCTATTAGTAAGGAGAGACAGGGAGAAACTGTCTGATTAAATAGAGTATCTATTAGTAAGGAGAGACAGGGAGAAACTGTCTGATTAAATAGAGTATCTATTAGTAAGGAGAGACAGGGAGAAACTGTGATTAAATAGCTCCTCTATTAGTAAGGAGAGACAGGGAGAAACTGTCTGATTAAATAGAGTATCTATTAGTAAGGAGAGACAGGGAGAAACTGTCTGATTAAATAGCTCCTCTATTAGTAAGGAGAGACAGGGGAAACTGTCTGATTAAATAGAGTATCTATTAGTAAGGAGAGACAGGGGGAAACTGTCTGATTAAATAGAGTATCTATTAGTAAGGAGAGACAGGGAGAATCTGTCTGATTAAATAGAGTATCTATTAGTAAGGAGAGACAGGGAGAATCTGTCTGATTAAATAGAGTATCTATTAGTAAGGAGAGACAGGGGGAAACTGTCTGATTAAATAGAGTATCTATTAGTAAGGAGAGACAGGGGGAAACTGTCTGATTAAATAGAGTATCTATTAGTAAGGAGAGACAGGGAGAATCTGTCTGATTAAATAGAGTATCTATTAGTAAGGAGAGACAGGGAGAAACTGTCTGATTAAATAGAGTATCTATTAGTAAGGAGAGACAGGGAGAAACTGTCTGATTAAATAGAGTATCTATTAGTAAGGAGAGACAGGGGGAAACTGTCTGATTAAATAGAGTATCTATTAGTAAGGAGAGACAGGGAGAAACTGTCTGATTAAATAGAGTATCTATTAGTAAGGAGAGACAGGGAGAAACTGTCTGATTAAATAGCTCCTCTATTAGTAAGGAGAGACAGGGAGAAACTTTCTGATTAAATAGAGTATCTATTAGTAAGGAGAGACAGGGAGAAACTGTCTGATTAAATAGAGTATCTATTAGTAAGGAGAGACAGGGGGAAACTGTCTGATTAAATAGAGTATCTATTAGTAAGGAGAGACAGAGAGAAACTGTCTGATTAAATAGCTCCTCTATTAGTAAGGAGAGACAGGGGGAAACTGTCTGATTAAATAGAGTATCTATTAGTAAGGAGAGACAGGGGGAAACTGTCTGATTAAATAGAGTATCTATTAGTAAGGAGAGACAGGGAGAAACTGTCTGATTAAATAGCTCCTCTATTAGTAAGGAGAGACAGGGAGAAACTGTCTGATTAAATAGAGTATCTATTAGTAAGGAGAGACAGGGGGAAACTGTCTGATTAAATAGAGTATCTATTAGTAAGGAGAGACAGGGGGAAACTGTCTGATTAAATAGAGTATCTATTAGTAAGGAGAGACAGGGAGAAACTGTCTGATTAAATAGAGTATCTATTAGTAAGGAGAGACAGGGAGAAACTGTCTGATTAAATAGAGTATCTATTAGTAAGGAGAGACAGGGGGAAACTGTCTGATTAAATAGAGTATCTATTAGTAAGGAGAGACAGGGAGAAACTGTCTGATTAAATAGAGTATCTATTAGTAAGGAGAGACAGGGGGAAACTGTCTGATTAAATAGAGTATCTATTAGTAAGGAGAGACAGGGAGAAACTGTCTGATTAAATAGAGTATCTATTAGTAAGGAGAGACAGGGAGAAACTGTCTGATTAAATAGAGTATCTATTAGTAAGGAGAGACAGGGAGAAACTGTCTGATTAAATAGAGTATCTATTAGTAAGGAGAGACAGAGAGAAACTGTCTGATTAAATAGAGTATCTATTAGTAAGGAGAGACAGGGGGAAACTGTCTGATTAAATAGAGTATCTATTAGTAAGGAGAGACAGGGAGAAACTGTCTGATTAAATAGAGTATCTATTAGTAAGGAGAGACAGGGAGAAACTGTCTGATTAAATAGAGTATCTATTAGTAAGGAGAGACAGGGAGAAACTGTCTGATTATATAGAGTATCTATTAGTAAGGAGAGACAGGGGGAAACTGTCTGATTAAATAGAGTATCTATTAGTAAGGAGAGACAGGGAGAAACTGTCTGATTAAATAGAGTATCTATTAGTAAGGAGAGACAGAGAGAAACTGTCTGATTAAATAGAGTATCTATTAGTAAGGAGAGACAGGGAGAAACTGTCTGATTATATAGAGTATCTATTAGTAAGGAGAGACAGGGGGAAACTGTCTGATTAAATAGAGTATCTATTAGTAAGGAGAGACAGGGAGAAACTGTCTGATTAAATAGAGTATCTATTAGTAAGGAGAGACAGGGAGAAACTGTCTGATTAAATAGAGTATCTATTAGTAAGGAGAGACAGGGGGAAACTGTCTGATTAAATAGAGTATCTATTAGTAAGGAGAGACAGGGAGAAACTGTCTGATTAAATAGAGTATCTATTAGTAAGGAGAGACAGGGGGAAACTGTCTGATTAAATAGAGTATCTATTAGTAAGGAGAGACAGGGAGAAACTGTCTGATTAAATAGAGTATCTATTAGTAAGGAGAGACAGGGAGAAACTGTCTGATTAAATAGAGTATCTATTAGTAAGGAGAGACAGGGAGAAACTGTCTGATTAAATAGAGTATCTATTAGTAAGGAGAGACAGGGGGAAACTGTCTGATTAAATAGCTCCTCTATTACTATTACTAAGGGGAAACGGGGGGGGGAACTATTTTGTATATTTTATTCAGAGTCCAGTTTTGGTTAAGTGATCATTTGTATTTCCCCTCTGCGTGTATACTAGACTACCACTGCAGAAAACTACTGACATTGTTCGGAGTTAATATGCATGCCACTGCCAGTTACTGAATATTTATGGTTAAGGTGAGAAAGTAGGTGCCAGCAGTCAAACCTGGAGAACTTGGGATTCAATTTCAATTGAATAAAATGTTGTTGATTTCTGTAATTCAAATTCTATGATTTCCCTAAGCCCAAAATCAGAAACTATATAAAAATAAATATTATTATTGTTTTTGCATGTTTTTGTTATGTTTTTGCAACATACTAATTAATCATCCTAAGAATACTTCAAGAACCACCTTATGGACACTTTAATAGAAAAATGTCATCCTTCCATCTCTCCCTCCTACAGGTCATGATGCACCAGATGTTGACTGTCTGAACCTGGCTGGGCTGAGTGCAGTACCTCGGGACGCCCCAGTGGTTGCGATCAACGCTGCTAAATACTCCTGCCACAGTGCTGCAGGCCTGGGGGCTGTGAGGGAGTTTTCTGAACACATCCTGCTGCTCAAGAAGAAGGCCAAGTCTCAGATGGAACAGGACCGCATCCACAGAAATACATTCTAAAGTCTAGAATGTGTTCTAAAGTCACAGAGATCCATTCTAAACTCTAGAATGTGTTCTAAAGTCACAGAAATACATTCTAAACTCTAGAATGTGTTCTAAAGTCACAGAGATCCATTCTAAACTCTAGACAGTGTTCTAAAGTCACAGAGATCCATTCTAAACTCTAGAATGTGTTCTAAAGTCACAGAGATCCATTCTAAACTCTAGAATGTGTTCTAAAGTCACAGAAATACATTCTAAACTCTAGAATGTGTTCTAAAGTCACAGAGATCCATTCTAAACTCTAGACTGTGTTCTAAAGTCACAGAAATACATTCTAAACTCTAGAATGTGTTCTAAAGTCACAGAGATCCATTCTAAACTCTAGAATGTGTTCTAAAGTCACAGAAATACATTCTAAACTCTAGAATGTGTTCTAAAGTCACAGAGATCCATTCTAAACTCTACACTGTGTTCTAAAGTCACAGAAATACATTCTAAACTCTAGAATGTGTTCTAAAGTCACAGAGATCCATTCTAAACTCTAGAATGTGTTCTAAAGTAGGGATGGGCATTAGAAATAATATCATGACATTTTTTCGGATATCCAGATAGTTTTAAACGTGGACACTTTTTTGCTGCGCAGCCTGCATGGCTCGGGAGATACTGTGGGGACAGGGACCAGGGGTGTGTGACAAAGGAGGGAGAGAAAAAGTAGCCACTGACTCGCGCTAGTTAGACACCTGTAAATGCTCTAGGTTATCTATCATCCAATATGGCAGTGCATGTCTTTACTGCATCAAATCAATGCCAAGATGCTAGCTAAGACAGCCAAATGTTAGCTAGCTAGTTGAGGCTATTTTGCTCGCTGCCTGTCCTGATCTACAACAACCCTGTTCAGATTAAACAGCCTATACTGAAGGTTGTCATTGTAGCCTATTCCTCATTTAGTTTACTTAATTCTGTCATTTTAATTCAACTTTTAATTCATTGATTAGAGATCTCCCACTTCACGTTGCTACACATGGAGCCTCTGACTGTAGTGTCAACAACAGCAAGTTAAGTGAAACCTGTGTAGGCTAATACTGTTGTGTTTTTTAAACTATATTCACATTTATGTGACGTTTTATTAAATTAAAAATTCCAAATATCATGAGTGTAGAAATGTCACATAGATAATTTTATTCAATAAGATGAAGCCTTGTCATTGTTAAAATAGGCCTGTGATTTATTTGAATTAATACTCTAACAAGTATTTGAATACTAATGTCTGTTTGAATAACTGCCCATTGCTAGTTTTTCAGGTTGTCAGATCAAGGTAGTTTGGGTTTTATCGCTACAGGTTGTGTTGACAAAAATCTATGTCTTTACTTTAAATGAAGTAGAATACAGGAGGCCTTTAATTTACTTGAGATTGATTGTTTTTCTCTCCACTTTTTAATGTTCTGTCTGCATTTTGGGGGGAAAGTATTAGGACATTGACTTGGAGTTGCACTGAGATTCTTGTTGGTTTGGGTGTTTACTTTTGTATTATGCCTGCAATTTGTTTGTCAAATTATATATGATCATAAACGTAAGAAACACTTTCTTATTCCCCTGCTTTAATCTGAACTATTCTAGAAATGACTTTAGCCTTACACCTTCAAGATTGTGGTATGGAGTTATAGCTGATGGGGGGTTCACATACATCTTGCCACCAGATGACAGTCTAGCGCCTCATCAAACCTCAGTTGGAGGAAAGAACGAGATGACAACATTAACCTCATACACCCATCAAGAAGTCTCACATGCTTTCCTGTTCAGGCGTTCACTCAGTTGTAGCAAGATCCAACCAAATACTGGTAAAACAACACACGTGATCATACAGTATAAGATATCTTCATTTATAGCATTGTGTGGCGATTTCCATCTATCCATGTTGCAGAGATCAGGACAGCCAGCAAATGTGTGGCGAGCTGGCATTTGTCCCAGAACTATTGATTTGGTTACATACATTAGTGAGAAAATTGACAGGGCTACTCAGTGCTTGGAGAGGAAACATCCAAGTGGATGAGAGGGCATATGAAACATGGCTTCAGTTCATCAGAAGAGTTGACCCTGGTAGTGGAGTGGTCATCCCCTCTTAATCAGGGAACAGGAGGGGACTTGGCTGTAAATACAAATAGCAGATACATTCCATTACAGCAGCTCCATCATAGGTTTGGGAAACAAGTTTCTCCATGAAGTTAAACTCGGACATCTCAGAATTCACAACGTGAAACACGGGCTGCGCGTCTCGCCCACTTGACGCATCAAAGTAGGCCAAGAAACATTCCTGAATAAAGTCCTGATCATCGACATACCTGACGATATCTAACAACTGCGAGTGACAGTTTGTGGTTTCAGCCATTTTCCATGCAAAACAATGTGGAGTATTAACCTATTTTAATGGTTGATGCGATGGAAGCGTATCAAATTATTCTGAAATGATATTGACATCCCAGAGGAGACAGAAACGTCCATATGGCTCAGCAAGTAAAGCATCGTACAGTGCAATTACCTCTGCTAGCTCAATGAAGCTCACTGGATGTATAAATATAAAGCTTGGCGTTTAAACTCACTACCAAATATGGTAGTGAGAAGAAACCCACTGGTGGGCAGTGGGAGAAGATGGAACGAGGTGGATTTTGGCCTACATTCTGAAAAATGTCTCATCGATTAAACATTTTCTCAATACAGTTTTATGTTCCCAAAACTAGAATCTGTTACGAACAGAATGGACTAAGTTTTGTAGACTTTAGCCTTTGCCAAAGTTTTTAAAAATCGCTTTGTTTAGAAGAAGAGCAAAGTCGAATTGTGTTATTGCACACGCGCATTTCACAGAGTAGGCGGTCCCTAACGGAAATATGCAGATGTGGTTAGGACGGGCCAATAGGAACTCGCTAGCTCATGCTTGGCTCTGCCCACCTCCTTGCCTGTTCTGCCCACTATGACTAATCTGTTCCCATTGGAAACGACAGGCTGTGGTTTATCTTAGTTTAGTTATGAAGAATATTTGCTGGTATTATAGGTAGCTAGCTAGCTACTTGCTTCTAAAGTAAACAGGGCAAATTTCAATAAATGGCACTAACTCAACGGAAAAATAATTTTATAAAACCAAGTAAACAATATATAATCGACCTCTGTGTCCTGTAGTTTGAAAAAACACATTTGAATTGAATAATATGCGCTATCACTATTCACAATCTATCCAACAATGTCACCAACGCACCAGGCTTCTACGTTTTTATTTTATTTTTATTTCACTTTTATTTAACCAGGTAGGCAAGTTGAGAACAAGTTCTCATTTACAACTGCGACCTGGCCAAGATAAAGCAAAGCAGTTCGACACATACAACAACACAGAGTTACACATGGAATAAACAAACATGCAGTCAATAATACAGTAGAAAAAGTCTATATACAGTGTGTGCAAATGAGGTAGGATAAGGGAGGTAAGGCAAAGGCCATGGTGGCAAAATAATTACAATATAGCAATTAAACACGAATGGTAGATGTGCAGAAGATGAATGTGCAGGTAGAGATACTGGGGTGCAAAGGAGCAGGATAAATAAATAAATACAGTATGGGGATGAGGTAGTTGGATGGGCTATTTACAGGAGCAGTGATCTATGAGCTGCTCTGACAGCTGGTGCTTAAAGCTAGTGAGGGAGATATGAGTCTCCAGCTTCAGTGATTTTGCAGTTCGTTCCAGTCATTGGCAGCAGAGAACTGCAAGAAAAGGCGGCCAAAGGAAGAATTGGTTTTGGGGGTGACCAGTGAGATATACCTGCTGGAGCGCGTGCTACGGGTGGGTGCTGCTATGGTGACCAGTGAGCTGAGATAAGGCGGGGCTTTATTTAGCAGAGACTTGTAGATGACAAGTGAATCATGCATAGTACTAGGTTCATTCTCTAATCTTTTGATTGGATGGACAACATGTCAGTATGCTGCAAAAGCTTTGATTGGTTGGAGGACATCCTCTGGAAGTTGTCATAATTACCATGTAGATCTATGGAAGGGGTGAGGAGCACGAGCCTACTAGATTTTGTATTGAAGTCAATGTAGCCAGAGGAGGACGCAAAATAACTGTCTCCTGGCTACACCGTGGTGCTATCCTAGTGGGTTCTGTTGAGACTAATGTAGACCTTAATTGCAAAACACTGCGTTTTAATCAGGTATTTGGTGACATTTGAATACATTTAAGTACAGTTTTATCTAAAAATGCTAACTTTTTTGTTTGATTTTTATTATTTATCTGAAATTCACTGAGTAGGATGGTCCTCCCCTTCCTCATCTGAAAATCATCCACTTCTTATGAAGGGGAATATCAACTCAGAGTTTTTAGTTGTGATGGTTGTTTAGCAACAAAACCAATGTGTGTGCAATTATGGAGCAAAACAGACAGGTACATTTAGATTGTTGACAACATGTAAACTATATTTAGTCTCGAATGTTTATTGAAAACATAAATACATTTGCAAAACGAGGACTTGTCTCTCAAATTACAGTTGTTGGTTGGTTAGCTAGCTAGTGAATTTGAGCCATATTAGCATGTTTTTTTTTTTCTTTTGGAAAAGTTTTTATTATTGGATTTCCTTTAAAAACAGCTCATATATATTTTTGTACATCATGTTGTAACGGTTGTCGTCAGGAATAGAGGACCAAAACGCAGCAGGAATGTGGATGCTCATCTTGTATTTATTTTAAATTAAGAGAACACACAAACAACAAAACAGTCTTGTCACACTCACACAGGCAAAACAAGAAACAGGCTCCCACAAACCCTTAACCAAACACATACCCATATATAGGACTCTCAATCAGAGGCAACTAGAAAACACCTGCCTCCAATTGAGAGTCCAACCCCAATAAACTAGACAAAGAAATACAAAAGACTAGAGACCACATAGAAATACAAACCTAGAACATAACCCCAAAACCCCGGAAATAATAAATCAAACACCCTACTACATAAAACACCACCCCGAACCACATAAACAAAATACCCTCTGCCACGTCCTGACCAAACTACAATAACAAATAACCCTTATACTGGTCAGGACGTGACACATGTTATAAACACAAGAACGGTATAAAAGCATAAAACACAGCATTTGAATATTACATTTAAATTAGTTAAAAACGACATATTGTTAAAAACAATAGAAAGAACCATGAATAAAAGTACTTTTTCATGTAAAACATCCAATCTGTAAAAGCCATTTAAAATGTGTACAAATGATTTAACAAAAGTAAAACATTTCTAAGACATGAAAACATGTTCAAAAAGTCACTTTGTTAAAAAGCTGTCTTCGGTCCTTTGTACAGGAACGGGGTGAGTCCTTATCAAACTCGCCTCCTCCTGCTCTTCCGAATCAATAACCATCCTGTCTTTCGGGGCCCAGAGGAGATCCCTCCCCTAGGTACATCGCCCAAGGCGCCGCAGCGCTGTCAAGCCGTGGCCGCCGGGACCTTGGGTGTTGTGGGGGACCCTTCGCCTGGGGTCGAGGCCCCCTTTCTTCTGTACCACCCCAGGGCTTCCGTGGCTACCTTGGCCACTGCCTGAGGGGTTGCCTCTACTCGTTTTGCTACCAGCAGGTTGCGGGAGGACCACAGTGCATCCTTCAGACATGTGAGGGTGGGCCAGAGCTTGGTGAAGGCCTTTGGTGGAATAGGCCTCCGGCCCACCCCATACAGCACGAGTTGGGGCGTTAAGTCCTCCCCTGCTGGCAGACATGGGGGGGGATCAGGAGGCCTGCTTCCTTCCACAGGTCCCTGGCGGCTCTGCACTCCCAGAGCAAGTGCCTCACTGACTCATCTTGGCCGCAGCCTGGTCGGGGGCACGCGGGTGTCTTTGCCATGCCCTGGGAGTGCATAACGGCCCTGACTGGGAGGATCTCGCGGGCAACCATCCAGGACCACCACCGCCATATTAGCATAATGTGACATCAGTCAAAACACCTCAAAAGAAGACATGGTATCAAGAACAAGATAAAACGAGCCACCTACGATTCCCCACATGACAGTTTCTTGTCATGGTTGTGAACTATCTGGTCATCCTGAATCACAACAACACCTGGCCTTCTGCCCCATTGAGGGAGTTCTATTAACTTGAGCCGCGGTGCACCGTTCTATGGCCCGTGGCCGTGAAGGGCAAAAGCGGTGTGGGAGGAGCGTGCTTCTCAAACCCAACAGTAATAGATCTGCTCCAGTCGGTCATGTTTCCTGAATCACAAATCACACCCTTCACCTCGGCCCTCCATTTGCGCTTTCACTATATGCATAAGTGTCCCAAAGCTGAGGGAGTGAAATTATGGAGGGTGTAGGGGCTAATTAGACCACATTCAGAACAATGAGCCAGATATTTCACTGGATGTATAAACGTTTGATCCCAATATAGTTTCCTGTTCCCAAAACAAACATATGTTATGAACAGAGTGGACTAAGTTTTGTAGATTTTACCCTTTGCCAAAGTTTTACAACATTGGGTTGTTTAGAAATAGTGCATGGGTGAATTGAGTTATTGCACACCTCACAGAGTATTTGTTCTCTAAAGGAAATATGCAAATGTTTGCTAGAATGCGCCAATAGGCTCTCGCTAGCTCGTGCTTGACTCAGCCCCCCTCCTTACCTGTTTTGCCCACTATGACTCATGTGTTCCCATTAAGAAAGGACAGGCTGTGGTCTATCTTGGGTTAGTTATACAAATCTTTGATTAGACCCTCCGATCACCACTTCCACCGATCCAGCAATGCTGCCAGCTTCAAAGCGAAGTGGAATCCAATGTGTTATTTTTTTTTTGTGTGCACAATTTCACACAAAAGAATGGAGAGGCGTGCCTAATAAAATGCCCCTTGGATTTGTTTGTCGGATTCCGAGACTTGACACATGTAAAAGATGAGGATTATATCTTGTAAAACGACAGGGGGGATTTGTTCATTTGAATTTCATGCTTGTTTTATTATTTCAAATTGGAACATGAATTGACTCATTCAAGTAAGGATTGTGTCCCAAAGTTGATGGGTTTATAGAGCCCCACAGTGGGGCGGCAGGTAGCCTAGTGGTTAGAGCGTTGGGCCAGTAACCGAAAGGTTGCTAGATTGAATCCCTGAGCTGACAAGGTAAAAATCTGTAGTTCTGCCCAACAAGGCAGTTAACCCACTGTTCCTAGGCCATCATTGAAAATAAGAATTTGTTCTTAGCTGACTTGCCTAGTTAAATAAAATTCATACACCCATAAAACCTAGTGGTCAAACAGGGACATTTTTCTCATAGAGCATTTTTGAAACACTTAAAATAAGGGCTGTTTCGTGTAGGCTTACCCTGGCGTGAAGTTTTGATAACCATGCAAATCTCTCTCGGTCAAGGAGACTTTTATCAATATATTTGTATCGTTTTACTCTCAGATTCAAAAATGCCAATTAGCATCAAAGTAGACATCATGCAAGACTACAAATCCCTGCAGGCTCCTGCACGTCGTCTCTAGCTGACACCTTTGCTAACATGTATTGTGTCACTTTAAAACTTGCACAAGACAGTTCACTGCAGGACCGTCACCAGAGTTTCATAAAATTCGGGGCTGAGGGGTTTGTGGGTCCGAGAAAAAACTAGCCTTTTCTAAAAATCCTTTCCTGCAATTCTACATGACTGGAGACATTACAATAATATTTCTTTATACCACACAAATGATCGAAATGACAAACTACTCTGACATTTACAGACTGAGATCAACAAAACGAACGACCCATGTCTTAAATGCAACCAATAGCATAGGCCATTGAAAAGAGTAGATAGACAGATTTTACACATACAATGAGTAGAAAATTATTGTCCACCAACTTTCCAGTGGCACTCACCTATTCAAACAGATTTTTCCCGCAATTGTAATTTGAAATATTGTGAAATACCTTCTAGCTGCTGCATGTTGTTCATTGACAGCCACAACTCAACAATCATCTGTTTTATATTTGCTGTGCGAGATGCCCAATTGCAGGATTCCTGACTGTAGACTCGGCCTATGTGCTCATAATGTGACAAACAAAACACAATCTAAAGCAAAAAGCTTTTGATCCTCTGTGGCTAAATTATGCTGGTGTAGTATTTGCAATTATTTAATTTATTTATAGAGGAGTAATTATTTAATTTGGCAAATGTATTTAAATGTATCTCCAGCACTTCCAGCATCCCTTCCTGCAGCGATATGTTTTCTTCCAGGGCCAAATAAATTAAATACTTATTATTATTCATTCAACCGATTGTGGTCAGTAACCCCATATGAGGTTATGAGGTTAACGAAGAACAACAAAGAATATCTAGTTAACAGAAGAAAAGAAAGAGAAAATCAGGACAGAAGAAAAAGGATATCAAAGTGAAACAGTTCTCTAAAGACACAGGAGACAATAATACAAGAAACAACACTTCTGTAGCTTGTCAAATATGTGTCTGTCTATCCCTGTTCTCTCCTCTCTGCACAGGCCATACAAACGCTTCACACCGCGTGGCCGTTGCCACTCTAACCTGGTGGTCCCAGCGCGCACGACCCACGTGGAGTTCCAGGTCTCCGGCAGCCTCTGGAACTGCCGGTCTGCAGCCAACAAGGCTGAGTTCATCTCAGCCTATGCTACCCTCCAGTCCCTAGACTTCCTGGCGCTGACGGAAACATGGATTACCACAGATAACACTGCTACTCCTACTGCTCTCTCTTCGTCTGCCCACGTGTTCTCGCATACCCCTAGAGCATCGAGCCAGCGGGGTGGTGGCACTGGAATCCTCATCTCTCCCAAGTGGACATTCTCGCTTTCTCCCCTGACCCATCTGTCTATCTCCTCATTTGAATTCCATGCTGTCACAGTTACCAGCCCTTTCAAGCTTAACATCCTTATCATTTATCGCCCTCCAGGTTCCCTTGGAGAGTTCATCAATGAGCTTGACGCCTTGATAAGTTCCTTTCCTGAGGATGGCTCACCTCTCACAGTTCTGGGTGACTTTAACCTCCCCACGTCTACCTTTGACTCATTCCTCTCTGCCTCCTTCTTTCCACTCCTCTCCTCTTTTGACCTCACCCTCTCACCTTCCCCCCCTACTCACAAGGCAGGCAATACGCTTGACCTCATCTTTACTAGATGCTGTTCTTCCACTAATCTCATTGCAACTCCCCTCCAAATCTCCGACCACTACCTTGTATCCTTTTCCCTCTTGCTCTCATCCAACACTTCTCACTCTGCCCCTACTCGGATGGTATTGCGCCGTCCCAACCTTCGCTCTCTCTCTCCCGCTACTCTCTCCTCTTCCATCCTATCATCTCTTCCCTCTGCTCAAACCTTCTCCAACCTATCTCCTGATTCTGCCTCCTCAACCCTCCTCTCCTCCCTTTCTGCATCCTTTGATTTTCTCTGTCCCCTATCCTCCAGGCCGGCTCGGTCCTCCCCTCCTGCTCCGTGGCTCGACGACTCACTACGAGCTCACAGAACAAGGCTCCGGGCAGCCGAGCGGAAATGGAGGAAAACTCGCCTCCCTGCGGACCTGGCATCCTTTCACTCACTCCTCTCTACATTCTCCTCTTCTGTCTCTGCTGCTAAAGCCACTTTCTACCACTCTAAATTCCAAGCATCTGCCTCTAACCCTAGGAAGCTCTTTGCTACCTTCTCCTCCCTCCTGAATCCTCCTCCCCCTCCCCCCCCCCCCCTCCTCCCTCTCTGCGGATGACTTCGTCAACCATTTTGAAAAGAAGGTTGACGATATCCGATCCTCGTTTGCTAAGTCAAACGACACCGCTGGTCCTGCTCACACTGCCCTACCCTGTGCTTTGACCTCTTTCTCCCCTCTCTCTCCAGATGAAATCTCGCGTCTTGTGACGGCCGGCCGCCCAACAACCTGCCCACTTGACCCTATCCCCTCCTCTCTTCTCCAGACCATTTCCGGAGACCTTCTCCCCTTCCTCACCTCGCTCATCAACTCATCCTTGACCGCTGGCTACGTCCCTTCCGTCTTCAAGAGAGCGAGAGTTGCACCCCTTCTGAAAAAACCTACACTCGATCCCTCCGATGTCAACAACTACAGACCAGTATCCCTTCTTTCTTTTCTCTCCAAAACTCTTGAACGTGCCGTCCTTGGCCAGCTCTCCTGCTATCTCTCTCAGAATGACCTTCTTGATCCTAATCAGTCAGGTTTCAAGACTGGGCATTCAACTGAGACTGCTCTTCTCTGTGTCACGGAGGCTCTCCGCACTGCTAAAGCTAACTCTCTCTCCTCTGCTCTCATCCTTCTAGACCTATCTGCTGCCTTTGATACTGTGAACCATCAGATCCTCCTCTCCACCCTCTCCGAGTTGGGCATCTCCGGCGCGGCCCACGCTTGGATTGCATCCTACCTGACAGGTCGCTCCTACCAGGTGGCGTGGCGAGAATCTGTCTCCGCACCATGCGCTCTCACCACTGGTGTCCCCCAGGGCTCTGTTCTAGGCCCTCTCCTATTCTCGCTATACACCAAGTCACTTGGCTCTGTCATATCCTCACATGGTCTCTCCTATCATTGCTATGCAGACGACACACAATTAATCTTCTCCTTTCCCCCTTCTGATAACCAGGCGGCGAATCGCATCTCTGCATGTCTGTCAGACATATCAGTGTGGATGACGGATCACCAGCTCAAGCTGAACCTCGGCAAGACGGAGCTGCTCTTCCTCCCGGGGAAGGACTGCCCCTTCCATGATCTCACCATCACGGTTGACAACTCCCTTGTGTCCTCCTCCCAGAGTGCTAAGAACCTTGGCGTGATCCTGGACAACACCCTGTCGTTCTCCACTAACATCAAGGCGGTGACCCGATCCTGTAGGTTCATGCTCTACAACATTCGCAGAGTACGACCCTGCCTCACACAGGAAGCGGCGCAGGTCCTAATCCAGGCACTTGTCATCTCCCGTCTGGATTACTGCAACTCGCTGTTGGCTGGGCTCCCTGCCTGTGCCATTAAACCCCTACAACTCATCCAGAATGCCGCAGCCCGTCTGGTGTTCAACCTTCCCAAGTTCTCTCACGTCACCCCGCTCCTCCGCTCTCTCCACTGGCTTCCAGTTGAAGCTCGCATCCGCTACAAGACCATGGTGATTGCCTACGGAGCTGTGAAGGGAACGGCACCTCCATACCTTCAGGCTCTGATCAGGCCCTACACCCAAACAAGGGCACTGCGTTCATCCACCACTGGCCTGCTGGCACCCTACCTCTGAGGAAGCACAGTTCCCGCTCAGCCCAGTCAAAACTGTTCACTGCTCTGGCACCCCAATGGTGGAACAAGCTCCCTCACGACGCCAGGACAGCGGAGTCAATCACCACCTTCCGGAGACACCTGAAACCCCACCTCTTTAAGGAATACCTAGGATAGGATAAAGTAATCCTTCTAACCCCCCCCCCCCCCCCCCCCCTTAAAAGATTTAGATGCACTATTGTAAAGTGGTTGTTCCACTGGATATCATAAGGTGAATGCACCATTTTGTAAGTCGCTCTGGATAAGAGCGTCTGCTAAATGACTTAAATGTAAATGTAAATGTAAATGTTATTGTGTAGTTAGACCTACTGTTAAAATAATATTTAAAATAATAATCTATCAACAAGTAGCCTACAATTACGAGAATAAATTCAGTAAATCAATGAAGCCAATAGTGGTTTCAGCTATATTGTTATTGAAACGATGTAGGCCGTATGAGCTTTTAAAACAATAAAAACATATGTCAAATGACTTGAATAGCCTATGGTAAAAGTGTACAAATGTGTATTCGCATCAGTAGCCTAAGTGACTGAAATGCATCAGAAAAGTATTGGAAAGTTCAGGAAAACATCAGGGAAGCTTATCAGGTAGGCTATAGGCCTAATGTGTGTGTAGAGAAGATCTGCATTGCTTTAAATTGCGAGACTAATGATCATGAGCACTCACATCAACTTAGCTAACATTTCCAAGCCTAATTATAACCACATATCCAAAAGGAGATTCAGTGAAAACTAAAATCTGACATTGATTGATTTATCAAGATGAGTTTCCATGCTTGTCTCAAAGCAGCGAAATGACTGACCCAATCAAAACGGTGCTGGAGTTATCAGTTGACCACAGGCTTGACGTGTATTATAACCAGTGGTGTAATGGTATTCTGTTAGGAGCCCTATTAAGCCATCCTTTCTGAATGAAAGTTTGTACCGGCATGAAGCCTATTGGTTAATTAGAATATACATACAATGCATCATCCAAATTGCATGATTGCCTATGCCTACACATACTGTAAGTGGCGAAAGGAACATTTTATATATTTTTTAATCCTAAAACACCAAATTAGGCCATTAGGCCTTATCATAAATTAGGCCATCATCAGTGTCAATCGTGAATGATAATTATTCACGTTTTACAGGTTAAATGTCCATGCTGCATGCAGCCAACCATTTAATCCCAATCAGTTTCATGGGGATATGCATTTTGATCTTCTTGAATGATGTAAGGGTGGCTAACTGGGCTAACTAATTGAATTTTAGAGCAGATGGAGTTAAACACAACCACAGCATGAGAAGAGAAAAACATTTCAGCACAATCATCCTACATTGTCATAAGGAATGACATGGTATTTTTTTATAACAGTAGCCTGACATTATCATGCTATTATATTCGGTTTGTTATGTAAAATACTAATTAATCTTTAAGTGATCTTGTGAGACATAGCACTGCACCAGCACCCCTGATTATAACGATTGGATGATATTGGAAGCTTCACCTAATCAAAGCTCGAGGAACTAAGTGGTACAATTTCTTTTACACAATTTCAGCAGCAGAGCAAAAGATTTGGGAATGACCCAAAATCATTCTGGGCGTCCTGGTGATGTCCATGGTTCACAGAATTGTCGATTCGGCAGTCTCGTCCAGATCATCATGGCATTTGTAGTTCTTTATGATAGCCACATTACCAGCTAGCGTTAGCATTTCATTTTTGGGAGGTAAATACAGGCGACAATATTGATCAAAGTCACATTGTCCTAGAGAGATTTACACGGTTATTAAAATGTCATGCCAGGGTAAGCCTACATGAAACACAGCCCTTATTTTAAGTGTTTCTAAAATCCACTATGGGAAAGATGAACGGGGAAAATGATTGGAACCGTTTCCTTGTTTAACCGCTAGGTTTTATGACATCTTTACAGTTTAGTAATTTAGCAGACGCTCTTATCCAGAGCAACTTACAGTAGTGAATGCATACATTTCATATTTTTTTTCTCAAACCCACAACCCTGGCGTTCCAAACACCATGCTCTACCAACTGAGCCACACGGGACATGACTCATGCTGTGGTACTCTATTGATACCCTAGTTTCTCTCTGGGAGTTTAGTCAGCAACACGTGACAGTGGAGTGCCCTCAGAGTTTGTAGGGGTGAGGGTATGGTTTGGGATTTAACGGTATGTCAACAAGGCAGCATGGTGTATCGTGCAGAAACATACATCTCTTTTCCATAAAATATATGTTCGAATTCCCGAACCAATTTTCATTGGGAAGGCAGATTAAGCGGGTTTTTTTTTTTTTTTTATCAAAAAGCAATGACTTTTGCATGTGAAAACATAATCCTTCTCATTCCCCCACGTGCTTTATCTAGTCTAGGCTACGTCACTCGTTTTGAGCGGATTTTGCCGCGTTCATATACTAATCGGAACTAGTTAACTCTGACATTTCCGATTTGCTACCTGGTTGTAGTTATACACCTGTCACGTTCAACCGTTTAACAAATCGGACATTTCAGAGTTTCCTTGTTCCGACTGGCACATGAACATGGCATTTGAACCTGGCTCACACCCGGGAGGCAGCCCGGTTCCAAAATGAATGCAATCACGTTTTACTCAAGTAAACTCCTCCGACCTGGGAAACCCGGGTCAGATTATCGAATCCCCTCATTGAAGCGCGATCATCGTTTTCTTGACATTGTCACTTAAGCCGTTGCCAGAGTAAATTCAGTAAATAGTTCAATTGAAATGGTTACTATGGCAACAAAAGGAAGCGTTATTGAAATTACCTCAGAGTAAAGATAGCAGGTCTACGCCTCTTTTTTTTAACTATGTACATGTAACATTTGTAGGATTTCCTTCACACAGTGTAAGCCGTAGTAGGTCATGTAAACTAAGTACGTAGCTAGCTAGTTAAAGTGAGTTAGAACGCAAGAAGTTGCTAGATACTTCAAACGACTGCTATCCATCGCTACCGCTATTAGCTACATTGAGACTACCGCCACGTCTTGACAAGACTCTTGTCTGCCTAATGATCCTTTCAATGGCTGCTGCTAAAAAACGTACTATATCGGGCATCGAAGATGTGAGAGACAGAAAAGCAAAGGTTATCAAAGACAGCGGTGAGAAGAGACACATCGCAGCCCTGATCCTCGCGAGGGGAGGCAGTAAGGGGATCCCCCTGAAGAATATCAAAGTTCTCGCCGGTGTCCCCCTCATTGGATGGGTTCTGAGAGCTGCAGTGGACTCCAAACAGTTTGACAGGTAATTCAGTTCAATCTTTGGTCAAATGTATTTCTAATCTAGCTACGGTATATGGACTTGCTCTGACGCTTTTGTTAATAGTAACGTTAGTTAGCTGCACCAAATGCATGTTACATTCTTGTTTTGGGTACACTGATATTTTTGTGATAGTGATAGTCAACGTTGCATATGATGATGCATCTGTCATAACCAGGGGAGAAAGTACAGTAAGACTTGCCAAACGTCAATACACTTGTTGGTGTTTTGTGTAACAGATGTCTCTCTTTCCATTCACCACTGTTTGGAGGTTGGAAATATGTTGCGTGTGGATGGGATTGTAAAGGACTCCTTTGCATATGATTGTTTGACAATCAGATGCAAACATCATGGCTGGTTGTGTTTATGCCACAATAAAAGGTGATACATTTTAAAAGTCAAATGACAAATCTTTATGACTAGGCCCACAGAGATGCTATTGAATGAATAGAGATTCTAAATATAATTATATGATTAGGACCCACGGCCGGCACATCTAGAGCGGAAGTTTGACTAGGGCGGCATTTCCCGAGCAAAACTGACCAAGACGCACCCACAACAACACATAACACCTCACATTATTCTGCTCCAAAACAATGGTACTTTGCTATTCTATCACATTTAATTGAGCTTTTCACTTTCTGAAAAGAGAATATGATTAAACTCAGCCAGCTTTTAGGGAAGCAATTATGTTGTTGAGTTAAGCAACGGATGAGTTGCCGGCTGTTAAAGCTAACATTTTTCTTCTTCGTCGAGCCTCTGTCTGGATGGAAAGGTAACTTTTGAAACTGCCATGCTTAGATTCACAAGGCGTCTAATATTTAATGATTTGCAAACATTAACCGTTTCGTTGCAAACAAGACACTCTGGTTTGATATTGAAGAAATTTGGTAAGAATACCTATTCCTCTGTCCATTCTTCCTGGAAACTTCTATTTGCATTTCCACCTTTCTTTTGAAACTTTTTCAGTGACATTTTGTCTTGATTGCAAGCTGTTTTACCCCAATCAACGCACAAAGAAAAATAACAAAATAATTTAATAGAGACATTACTGATTTTATCAGTGTAATCAGATTGAAAATATTAGGATATGTTATTGACATTATATAGCCTAGTAACCAGATGTGTTAAAATGAGTTTAATTTGTAGTGTAATAATTTTTACATTTACATTTAAGTCATTTAGCAGACGCTCTTATCCAGAGCGACTTACAAAATGGTGTATTCACCTTATGATATCCAGTGGAACAACCACTTTACAATAGTGCATCTAAATCTTTTAAGGGGGGGGGGGGGGTTAGAAGGATTACTTTATCCTATCCTAGGTATTCCTTAAAGAGGTGGGGTTTCAGGTGTCTCCGGAAGGTGGTGATTGACTCCGCTGTCCTGGCGTCGTGAGGGAGCTTGTTCCACCATTGGGGTGCCAGAGCAGCGAACAGTTTTGACTGGGCTGAGCGGGAACTGTGCTTCCTCAGAGGTAGGGGGGCCAGCAGGCCAGTGGTGGATGAACGCAGTGCCCTTGTTTGGGTGTAGGGCCTGATCAGAGCCTGAAGGTATGGAGGTGCCGTTCCCTTCACAGCTCCGTAGGCAATCACCATGGTCTTGTAGCGGATGCGAGCTTCAACTGGAAGCCAGTGGAGAGAGCGGAGGAGCGGGGTGACGTGAGAGAACTTGGGAAGGTTGAACACCAGACGGGCTGCGGCGTTCTGGATGAGTTGTAGGGGTTTAATGGCACAGGCAGGGAGCCCAGCCAACAGCGAGTTGCAGTAATCCAGACGGGAGATGACAAGTGCCTGGATTAGGACCTGCGCCGCTTCCTGTGTGAGGCAGGGTCGTACTCTGCGAATGTTGTAGAGCATGAACCTACAGGATCGGGTCACCGCCTTGATGTTAGTGGAGAACGACAGGGTGTTGTCCAGGATCACGCCAAGGTTCTTAGCACTCTGGGAGGAGGACACAAGGGAGTTGTCAACCGTGATGGCGAGATCATGGAACGGGCAGTCCTTCCCCAGGAGGAAGAGCAGCTCCGTCTTGCCGAGGTTCAGCTTGAGCTGGTGATCCGTCATCCACACTGATATGTCTGACAGACATGCAGAGATGCGATTCGCCGCCTGGTTATCAGAAGGGGGAAAGGAGAAGATTAATTGTGTGTCGTCTGCATAGCAATGATAGGAGAGACCATGTGAGGATATGACAGAGCCAAGTGACTTGGTGTATAGCGAGAATAGGAGAGGGCCTAGAACAGAGCCCTGGGGGACACCAGTGGTGAGAGCGCATGGTGCGGAGACAGATTCTCGCCACGCCACCTGGTAGGAGCGACCTGTCAGGTAGGACGCAATCCAAGCGTGGGCCGCGCCGGAGATGCCCAACTCGGAGAGGGTGGAGAGGAGGATCTGATGGTTCACAGTATCAAAGGCAGCAGATAGGTCTAGAAGGATGAGAGCAGAGGAGAGAGAGTTAGCTTTAGCAGTGCGGAGAGCCTCCGTGACACAGAGAAGAGCAGTCTCAGTTGAATGCCCAGTCTTGAAACCTGACTGATTAGGATCAAGAAGGTCATTCTGAGAGAGATAGCAGGAGAGCTGGCCAAGGACGGCACGTTCAAGAGTTTTGGAGAGAAAAGAAAGAAGGGATACTGGTCTGTAGTTGTTGACATCGGAGGGATCGAGTGTAGGTTTTTTCAGAAGGGGTGCAACTCTCGCTCTCTTGAAGACGGAAGGGACGTAGCCAGCGGTCAAGGATGAGTTGATGAGCGAGGTGAGGAAGGGGAGAAGGTCTCCGGAAATGGTCTGGAGAAGAGAGGAGGGGATAGGGTCAAGTGGGCAGGTTGTTGGGCGGCCGGCCGTCACAAGACGCGAGATTTCATCTGGAGAGAGAGGGGAGAAAGAGGTCAAAGCACAGGGTAGGGCAGTGTGAGCAGGACCAGCGGTGTCGTTTGACTTAGCAAACGAGGATCGGATATCGTCAACCTTCTTTTCAAAATGGTTGACGAAGTCATCCGCAGAGAGGGAGGAGGGGGGGGGGGGGAGGGGGAGGAGGATTCAGGAGGGAGGAGAAGGTAGCAAAGAGCTTCCTAGGGTTAGAGGCAGATGCCTGGAATTTAGAGTGGTAGAAAGTGGCTTTAGCAGCAGAGACAGAAGAGGAGAATGTAGAGAGGAGTGAGTGAAAGGATGCCAGGTCCGCAGGGAGGCGAGTTTTCCTCCATTTCCGCTCGGCTGCCCGGAGCCTTGTTCTGTGAGCTCGTAGTGAGTCGTCGAGCCACGGAGCAGGAGGGGAGGACCGAGCCGGCCTGGAGGATAGGGGACAGAGAAAATCAAAGGATGCAGAAAGGGAGGAGAGGAGGGTTGAGGAGGCAGAATCAGGAGATAGGTTGGAGAAGGTTTGAGCAGAGGGAAGAGATGATAGGATGGAAGAGGAGAGAGTAGCGGGAGAGAGAGAGCGAAGGTTGGGACGGCGCAATACCATCCGAGTAGGGGCAGAGTGAGAAGTGTTGGATGAGAGCAAGAGGGAAAAGGATACAAGGTAGTGGTCGGAGATTTGGAGGGGAGTTGCAATGAGATTAGTGGAAGAACAGCATCTAGTAAAGATGAGGTCAAGCGTATTGCCTGCCTTGTGAGTAGGGGGGGAAGGTGAGAGGGTGAGGTCAAAAGAGGAGAGGAGTGGAAAGAAGGAGGCAGAGAGGAATGAGTCAAAGGTAGACGTGGGGAGGTTAAAGTCACCCAGAACTGTGAGAGGTGAGCCATCCTCAGGAAAGGAACTTATCAAGGCGTCAAGCTCATTGATGAACTCTCCAAGGGAACCTGGAGGGCGATAAATGATAAGGATGTTAAGCTTGAAAGGGCTGGTAACTGTGACAGCATGGAATTCAAATGAGGAGATAGACAGATGGGTCAGGGGAGAAAGCGAGAATGTCCACTTGGGAGAGATGAGGATTCCAGTGCCACCACCCCGCCGGCTCGATGCTCTAGGGGTATGCGAGAACACGTGGGCAGACGAAGAGAGAGCAGTAGGAGTAGCAGTGTTATCTGTGGTAATCCATGTTTCCGTCAGCGCCAGGAAGTCTAGGGACTGGAGGGTAGCATAGGCTGAGATGAACTCAGCCTTGTTGGCTGCAGACCGGCAGTTCCAGAGGCTGCCGGAGACCTGGAACTCCACGTGGGTCGTGCGCGCTGGGACCACCAGGTTAGAGTGGCAGCGGCCACGCGGTGTGAAGCGTTTGTATGGCCTGTGCAGAGAGGAGAGAACAGGGATAGACAGACACATAGTTGACAAGCTACAGAAGTGTTGTTTCTTGTATTATTGTCTCCTGTGTCTTTAGAGAACTGTTTCACTTTGATATCCTTTTTCTTCTGTCCTGATTTTCTCTTTCTTTTCTTCTGTTAACTAGATATTCTTTGTTGTTCTTCGTTAGCTAGCTAGCTTCTTCCAAAAGAGTCCCTAGCAACTGCTTAGCAACTGGTAAACAATTCAGCTTGCTAAGATAACTACAATTTTATGAAAAATAGTTATTTTTCAAAAGCCTATCTTCTTTGTTTGTTGCTTGTTTTTTCTCCTATTCAGTCTTGCAGTTTTCTTTTGCTTTTTTCCGATGTACTTCACTCTAAAAACCATGTAAATTTCAATATTTGTAGGAGCTCATTTTTCAGCTGCTGCTGCTCAAATTGGAGTTCCGGAACATAATAATAATGAATGGGGCCACTATTATGTTCTGTTCTCCCGACTATTAGCTGAGAAAAAAACTGGCCTAAGGCCAAACCTATTGCCAACCCCTCCATTACACTATTCTAGTTTAGGGGGAAAGGAGGGGGACGGCAATTTTTTGTCTTGCCTAGGGCAGCAGAACGTCCAGAGCCGGTCCTGTTAGGCCCATACATTGTTTTAGTACACGCATGTTCACACATAGGAGGTTCCAAACGGGGAAGAAATGACATCTACTTTAACTCCTGGTCATAACTATACATTATTAACTGTTTGTTGTGTAAATATGTATACCCATGTCAGATTCTCATTGAGAGAGTTTGTCTGAAAGTTAGTGTACTGTCTCTGAATGAACCCCTGGTTTGGGCTTGGCCACACAAGACTGGATTGCACTGATGTAGCCTACTTGTTACAAAGCCTGAGGAATCAACTTCTTCCGTTCTTTCTCCCAGTGTGTGGGTATCAACTGACCATGATGACATTGAGAAGGTAGCGAAGGCATGGGGAGCTCAGGTTCACCGCAGGAGCCCAGAGGTGTCCAAAGACTCCTCCAGCTCTCTCGACACCATCCAGGAATTCGTCCGATTAAACCCAGGTAGGGGGTGAACGTCAAGTGTATTTCCTTGATTCCTCATGTCCTCTCTCCTTGCCTCCTTCTCAAAATGCATTAGAGGAGGAGATCTGAGTGGAGGAACCTTTGAGAAGGAGCCGAGGAGGGAGGCGTGAGGAATCAAGCTAGCTTGGCTAAGGCTCTGGGACAGTATGTATCAAGCATCTCAGAGTAGGAATACTGATCTGGGATCAGGTCCCCCCTGTCCATGTAGTCTTATTTGTTGTGATCTATGAGCTAAATCAGCACTCCAACTCCGAGACACGTGAACCATACGACCTCCAGGGCCGCAGAGCATGCTGCTGTTTTTCCTTCCTCCTTTTTAATCAGAACCTGAGGACACCAGTCTGGGAAACCAGGTGTGTGGTCTGACTCACCACTCTCCAGCCAATCAGTGACAGTTATTGTGCCCCCTGCACAGTTGTGCACCACTGATCTTGCTCACATGATAATTCTCACATGCTATTTTCTTGTAACCTCTATGGGCTAGCGTCCCACCTACTCAACAGCCAGTGTAATCCCGTGGCGCGATATTCAAATACCTCAAAAATGCAAAGAATTCAATTTTTCAAACATATGACTATTTTACACCATTTTAAAGACAAGACTCTCGTTAATCTAACCACACTGTCCGATTTCAAAAAGGCTTTACAACGAAAGCAAAACATTAGATTATGTCAGCAGAGTACCCAGCCAGAAATAATCAGACACCCATTTTTCAAGCTAGCATATAATGTCACATAAACCCAAACCACAGCTAAATGCAGCACTAACCTTTGATGATCTTCATCAGATGACAACCCTAGGACATTATGTTATACAATACATGCATGTTTTGTTCAATCAAGTTCATATTTATATCAAAAACCAGCTTTTTACATTAGCATGTGACTAGCATGTGACTAGCATTCCCACCGAACACTGCCGGTGTATTGACTAAATTACTCACGATAAACGTTCACAAAAAACATAACAATTATTTTAAGAATTATAGATACAGAACTCCTTTATGCACTCGATATGTCCGATTTTAAAATAGCTTTTCGGTGAAAGCACATTTTGCAATATTCTAAGTAGATAGCCCGGCATCACAGGGCTAGCTATTTAGACACCCAGCAAGTTTAGCACTCACCAAAGTCAGATTTACTATAAGAAAAATGTTATTACCTTTGCTGTTCTTCGTCAGAATGCACTCCCAGGACTTCTACTTCAATAACAAATGTTGGTTTGGTCCAAAATAATCCATTGTTATATCCAAATAGTGGCGTTTTGTTCGTGCGTTCAAGACACTATCCGAAAGGGTAAATAAGGGTGACGAGCATGGCGCATTTCGTGACAAAAAAATTCTAAATATTCCATTACCGTACTTCGAAGGATGTCAACCGCTGTTTAAAATCAATTTTTATGCCATTTTTCTCGTAAAAAAGCGATAATATTCCGACCGGGAAAGCGTGTATACGTACAAAGAGAGAGAAAATAAAAACATCTCGTGCCCTCGTGCACGAGCCTGAGTCTCAGAGTACTCTGACCGGCCACTATCCAAACGCGATAATGTGTTTCAGCCTGGGGCTGCCTCGATATCATTCAGCTTTTTCCCGGGCTCTGAGAGCCTATGGGAGCCGTAGGAAGTGTCACGTTACAGCAAAGATCCTCAGTCTTCAATAAAAAGAGCCAAGATGAACAACAACAGGCCACTTCCTGTTCAGAATCTTCTCAGGTTTTTGCCTGCCATATGAGTTCTATTATACTCACAGACACCATTCAAACAGTTTTAGAAACTTTAGGGTGTTTTCTATCCAAAGCCAATAATTATATGCATATTCTAGTTACTGGGCAGGAGTAGTAACCAGATTAAATCGGGTACGTTTTTTATCCGGCCGTGTCAATACTGCCCCCTAGCCCTAACAGGTTAATTCAATTTCTAATACCATAACCCTAATCCCAACCCTAGGAAAGTGTTGCATATCAATCAGTCAATCACATTTCTTTATAAAGCCCCTTTTTACGTCAGCAGAAGACACAAAGTGCTTATCCAGAAACCCAGGCTAAAACCCAAAAGAGTAAGCAATGCAGATGTAGAAGCACGTCTGGTATTAACAGAGTTTCAGGTGGTAGATTGATAGAGTGAGAGCGGCTATAGACAATCCATGAATAGGGGGCTATCCAAATGAAGTGGGACCTACTCCATAAATACAGATGTCAACAGTAACCATGTAGATTTATTCATGTCATATTATATGTGGCTACCTGATTAAATAATGGATAAATCAAATATATTTTGTGTTGTCCTCCTCCAGAGGTGGATGTGATCTGTCACATCCAGGCCACGTCTCCCTGCCTGCACCCCTTCCACCTGAAGGAGGCCTGGAGATGATCACCAAGCAGGGCTTCACGTCCGTCTTCTCTGTGGTCCGACAACACCACTTCCGCTGGCAGGAGGTGAAGAAAGGAGGTACGGTATAGCCATGTGTTATGTTTAGGACCATACACTTATTATCAGTTAGTTAACTGGAGAGGTTCCAACAAACTTAATGTACAGGTCTGTCAGGAGATCTGAAGGGTCAGTCCCTTCACTTGTCCTTTAAACTGCTGCACAAGTTTCCTAAGCATGACTAAGCAGACACAGATACAAGGAATTAGTATCAGGGTGGGAGAGTGTATCTAGTTCCTCTTCTGCTTGACCCGCACCCTGTGAACAAACCATAAGCACATCGCAACTTAATAACACAAAACAACAATTCTCATTGTCAGACAGTTTACAGAACATGCCAACCTTGAGAAAGAACACAATGTGTACAGCATATAACATTTTCCACTACACTGCCTGAGGAAAAACTGTCCCTCACTTTATAAGTAGGGTCAGGAGTTTGGCCTGACCATGTGACCAGAGGCAGGAAAACTCTAGTGCCCTAGATGTTTTGTGTTTGAAATCACCTACCCATCATATCTTGATGTAAGATGCTAATGTTCAATGATAAAGGATTGTGTTTATAAGAGCGTCTGCTAAATGACTAACATGTACAGTTGAAGTAGGAAGTTTACATACACTTAGGTTGGAGTCATTAAAACAAATTTTTCAACCACTCCACAAATTTCTTGTTAACAAACTATAGTTTTGGCAAGTCGGTTAGGACATCTACTTTGTGCATGACACAAGTAATTTTTCCAACAATTGTTTACAGACAGATTATTTCACTTATAATTCACAATTCCAGTGAGTCAGAAGTTTACATACACTAAGTTGACTGCCTTTAAACAGCTTGGAAAATTCCAGAAAATTATGTCATGGCTTTAGAAACTTCTGATAGGCTAATGGACATAATTTGAGTCAATTGGAGGTGTACCTGTGGATGTATTTCAAGGCCTACCTTCAAACTCAGTGCCTCTTTGCTTGACGTCATGGGAAAATCAAAAGAAATCAGCCAAGACCTCAGAAAAAAAATGGTAGACCTCCACAAGTCTGGTTCATCCTTGGGAGGAATTTCCAAATGCCTGAAGGTACCACGTTCTTCTGTACAAACTATAGTACGCAAGTATAAACACCATCGGACCATGCAGCCGTCATACCGCTCAGGAAGGAGACGCGTTCTGTCTCCTAGAGATGAACGTACTTTGGTGCGAAAAGTGCAAATAAATCCCAGAACAACAGCAAAGGACCTTGTGAAGATGCTGGAGGAAACAGGTACAAAAGTATCTATATTCACAGTAAAACGAGTCCTATATCGACATAACCTGAAAGGCCGCTCAGCAAGGAAGAAGTCACTGCTCCAAAACTGCCATAAAAAAGACAAACTATGGTTTGCAACTGCACATGGGGACAAAGATTGTACTTTTTGGAGAAATGTCTTCTGGTCTGATGAAACAAAAATAGAACTGTTTGGCCATAATGACCATCGTTATGTTTGGAGGAAAAAGGGGGAGGCTTGCAAGCCGAAGAATACCATCCCAACCGTGAAGCACAGGGGTGGCAGCATCAAGTTGTGGGGGTGCTTTGCTGCAGAAGGGACTGGTGCACTTCACAAAATAGATGGTATCACGAGGCAGGAAAATTATGTGGATATATTGAAGCAACACCTCAAGACATCAGTCAGGAAGTTAAAGCTTGGTCGTAAAGGGGTCTTCCAAATGGACAATGACCCCAAGCATACTTCCAAAGTTGTGTCAAAATGGCTTAAGGACAACAAAGTCAAGGTATTGGAGTGGCCATCACAAAGCCCTGATCTCAATCCCATAGAAAATTTGTAGGCAGAACTGAAAAGGCGTGTGCAAGCAAGGAGGCCTATAAACCTGACTCAGTTACACCAGTTCTGTCAGGAGGAATAGGCCGAAATTCACCCAACTTGTGGAAGGCTACCTGAAACGTTTGACCCAAGTTAAACAATTTAAAGGCAATGCTACCAGATACTAATTGAGTGTATGTAAACTTCTGACCCATTGGGAATGTGATGAAATAAATAAAAGCTGAAATAAATCATTCTCTCTACTATTATTCTGACATTTCACATTCTTAAAATAAAGTGGTGATCCTAACTGAGCTAAAACATGGAATTTTTACCTGGATTAAATGTCAGGAATTGTGAAAAACTGAGTTTAAATGTATTTGGCTAAGGTGTATGTAAACTTCTGACTTCAACTGTAAATATAGTACCTTTCACAAGCACATTACATGGAAGTAACTCCATCCACCTCTAATCACTGTGTATCACAATAGAGAGATGAGGGGTGTTTAGACAAATTAGTTTTTCTCCTGACCAGGAAGTAGTCTGGTTTCTAGTTATGACCTATAACATTGATTATGTGTTCTCTCTCCTGTTCAGGTAGTGTAGCCACCCAGCCTCTGAACTTAGACCCGTCTAACAGGCCCCGGAGACAGGACTGGGATGGAGAGCTGTGTGAGAACGGATCTTTCTACATTTATACCAGAGCGACGACAGAGAGAGGCCTGCAGGTAACTGGCACAATACCCCATCAGGGCCCATAGTCACAAAGCGTTTCAGGATAGGAGTACTGGTCTAGGATCAGTTTTCCCTTTTCAATGAGCACTCAACACGCTGCGCCTTGGTCCCCTTTATACGACGCTGTTACAGAACTACCCATCAAGACTGGACTAAACAGTGTGGATCAGAGGACTGGACCTGGGAAGAGATCCTGGATGGGGCAGGACCTTGGACAAGGCCGGGGGAGTATCGCCGCCCGCAGGAGGAGATAGAGGCAGCGAGGGCGGAACGGCGATACTGGGAGGAACGGGCAAGAAAGCAACAGGAGCCCGAGAGGCAGCGGCAAAACATTCTTTGGGGGGGCACACGGGTAGATTGGCTAAGGCGGGTTTAAGACCTGAGCCAACTCCCAGTGCTTGCCGTGGGGAGCGAGTGACTGAACAAGCACCGTGTTATGCGGTGATGCGCACTCACAGCCCGGTGCGCTCGGTGCAAGCTCCTCACCGTTGTCGTGCTAAGGTTGGCACTCAGCCAGCAAGGAATATGCCTGCTCAGCATTCCTGCCCTCCAGTGCGCCTCCATAGCCTGTGCTTGCTCCACGTCCTGTGCTTGCTCCTCGCACTCTCCCTCCAGTGCGCCTCCATAGCCCAGTACGGCCGGTGCCTGCTCTGAGCACCCGGTCCTCAGTGCGTCTCTCCAGTCCGGTGAGACCTGTTCCAGCTCCATGAGTAAAGCCTCCAGTGATAATCTATGGTCCGAAGCCTGTAGAGATGATCCATGGCACGAAGCCTCCAGTGATAATCTATGGTCCGAAGCCTGTAGAGATGATCCATGGCACGAAGCCTCCAGAGGTAATCCATGGCCCGGAGCCTGTAGGGATAATCCATGGCAGGAAGCCTGTAGGGATTATCCATGGTCCGGAGCCTGTAGGGATAATCCATGGTAAGAAGCCTGTAGGGATAATCCATGGCCCGGAGCCTGTAGAGATGATCCATGGTACGAAGCCTCCAGTGATGATCCATGGCACGGAACCTGTATTGATGATCCATGGCATGGAGCCTGCAGCAACGGTCCCTAGTCCGGAACCTACAACGACGCTCTCCAGTCCGGAGCCTCCTGCGACGCTTCTCAGTCCGGAGCCTCCAGCGACGCTCCTCAGTCCGGAGCCTCCAGCGACTCTCCCCAGTCCGGAGCCTTCAGCGACGCTCCCCAGGTCCGGAGCCTTCAGCGACGCTCCCCAGCTCCGGAGCCTCCAGCGACGCTCCCCAGGTCCGGAGCCTCCAGCGACGCTCCCCAGGTCCGGAGCCTCCAGCGACGCTCCCCAGGTCCGGAGCCTGGAGTCTTCAGCGGCGGTCCGCAGCCCGGAGTCTTCAGCGGCAGTCCGCAGCCCGGAGTCTTCAGCGACGATTCAGTTGGCGTTCCAAAGCCTCCGGCGATGATCCACGGTCTGGTTCCTCCGGACACACAGAAGCGGGGGGATAAGCGGGCGGTGGGGGTGCTACGCCCTGAACCGGAGCCGCCGCTAATTATAGATGCCCACCCGGGCCCTCCCCTATAGGTTCAGGTTTGCGGCCGGGAGTCCGCACCTTTGAGGAGGGGGTACTGTCACGCTCTGACCTAGGAGAGCTGTGTTTTCTCTGTTTAGTTAGGTCAGGGTGTGATAGGTGGGTGGGCATTCTATGTTTTGTTTTTCTATGTTTTGGCCAGGTATGGTTTCTAATCAGAGGCAGCTGTCTATCGTTTTCTCTGATTGGAAGTCATACTTAGGCAGCCTGTTTTTCCCTTTGTTTTCGTGGGTAGTTGTTTTCTGTTTTGTTTAAGGACCTGACAGAACTGTTGGCTGTTGTTTTGTTTTCTTTGTTTAAGTGTTTTCATTAAAAGTAAAGATGAGCACTCAACCCGCTGCGCCTTGGTCCCCTTTATACGACGCCCGTTACATGTGTATGTCTGTTGCTGGTGGTGAACCCTATTCCCCTCGGGATCAATAAAGTGTATTCATTCAGTGGATCTGAGCCTGACTAGAAACAACATACACACTGAGAGATGGACTGATCTGTGATACTACTAGATATTCTATTGTCAACTGGTGTTGTGACTGCTAATAGAAATGCCCTTTGTGTTGTTGTCCTTCTCAGGGGGGGAAGTGGGCTTACTATGAGATGCTGCCAGAGTACAGTGTGGATATTGATGTGGATATCGACTGGCCCGTGGCAGAACAGAGAGTACTGTAGTAGTCTGAAATCACTGACCTGGAGTTTCAATCTCTCTCTCTGTCTGTCTGTCTCTGTCTGTCTCTGTCTGTCTCTGTCTGTCTGTCTGTCTGTCTGTCTGTCTGTCTGTCTGTCTGTCTGTCTGTCTGTCTGTCTGTCTGTCTGTCTGTCTGTCTGTCTGTCTGTCTGTTTATTTGCATGCACTTGAAATATAATTAGATTTTGTGGTAAAGCAACACAATGAACAATGCTGTAACACAGAGGAGTGGTTGTCCAAATGTATTTCCCTGTGTGTGTTGTACCTCGCCAGGTTTGGTTACTTTGGTCTGGACAAGCCTGAGATGTATTTCCCTGTGTGTTGTTCCTCTCCAGGTTTGGTTACTTTGGTCTGGACAAGCCTGAGATGTATTTCCCTGTGTGTGTTGTTTCTCTCCAGGTTTGGTTACTTTGGTCTGGACAAGCCTGAGGTGTATTTCCCTGTGTGTGTTGTACCTCTCCAGGTTTGGTTACTTTGGTCTGGACAAGCCTGAGATGTATTTCCCTGTGTGTGTTGTTTCTCTCCAGGTTTGGTTACTTTGGTCTGGACAAGCCTGAGATGTATTTCCCTGTGTGTGTTGTTTCTCTCCAGGTTTGGTTACTTTGGTCTGGACAAGCCTGAGGTGTATTTCCCTGTGTGTGTTGTTTCTCTCCAGGTTTGGTTACTTTGGTCTGGACAAGCCTGAGATGTATTTCCCTGTGTGTGTTGTACCTCTCCAGGTTTGGTTACTTTGGTCTGGACAAGCCTGAGGTGTATTTCCCTGTGTGTGTTGTTTCTCTCCAGGTTTGGTTACTTTGGTCTGGACAAGCCTGAGTTGTATTTCTCTGTGTGTTGTTTCTCTCCAGGTTTGGTTACTTTGGTCTGGACAAGCCTGAGGTGGTGCGTCTGCTGCTGTGTAAAGTCTCAGGCTGTCTGACTGACGGCCGCGTCCTCATCTCTGTCTCTGGAGAGGAGATGGTCTCAGTCAACACCAGAGATACTATGGGTATCCGCATGCTGCAGAGAGAGGGGGTGGAGGTACAGATACTGTACATACAGAACAAACACACTGCAGAGAGAGGGAGTGGAGGTACAGATACTGTACATACAGAACAAACACACTGCAGAGAGAAGGGGTGGAGGTACAGATACTGTACATACAGAATGTATAGAACAAACACACTGCAGAGAGAGGGGGTGGAGGTACAGATACTGTACATACAGAACAAACACACTGCAGAGAGAGGGAGTGGAGGTACAGATAATGTACATACAGAACAAACACACTGCAGAGAGAGGGAGTGGAGGTACAGATACTGTACATACAGAACAAACACACTGCAGAGAGAGGGAGTGGAGGTACAGATACTGTACATACAGAACAAACACACTGCAGAGAGAGGGAGTGGAGGTACAGATACTGTACATACAGAATGTATAGAACAAACACACTGCAGAGAGAGGGAGTAGAGATACAAAGATAATGTGATGAATACTGGTGATTCATTCATTGTATTTTAAAAGATCACATTGGGAGCGGAAAACAGTGACAGACAGGTGTTACTTAATTTTTTTACGACTGCTACCACAAATTAATGTATTGTCTGTGTTGTAATGTCTATGTTGTATCGTTTATGTTGTATGGTCTATGTTGTAATGTCTATGTTGTAATAGGAATTTACAGGTGAACAAAAAGGAGAGCAGTCATTGGTAAAGTCAATCAAAAATCATTCTGGTTTATTAAAGTTGCAACAGGGAGACAGACACCTCAAGCCCATAAGCAGAGAAAATGTATCTTGGGAGACAGACCCTTTCTATCCTAATCAGACAGCACCACATGTTCTGTAAACACCAGCTCAGAGGCTTGTGGGAAGACAAAACAAAAGGCAGTGACTTGTCCAGCTGCTACAGAATCAACCGAGTTCACACAATGTCAATACAATACAACAGTGAATAATCAGTGTCCTCAGACCTGGTACCTCCAGTCTGGTGTTAATCACTATCAACAGATAAGACAATAATCCATAACATTCACTATCAAGTCTAGTGACCATCAACCTGCACCTTGAATGTTACAAACAGAACACTGGGAATGATTTGTATTACAGAACTCTAAATACTGTATGTTAAACATTGTGTTAATCCCTCTGAACTGAATATGAACTTATATTTCCCCATTACACTCAGTCTGTACAATACATAGAAAATACACTACAAAACAGAGCTCACATAGAAAACAGAGCTCCCATACAAAACAGAGCTCACATAGAAAACAGAGCTCCCATACAAAACAGAGCTCACATAGAAAACAGAGCTCACATAGAAAACAGAGCTCCCATACAAAACAGAGCTCCCATACAAAACAGAGCTCACATAGAAAACAGAGCTCCCATACAAAACAGAGCTCACATAGAAAACAGAGCTCCCATATAAAACAGAGCTCACATAGAAAACAGAGCTCACATAGAAAACAGAGCTCCCATACAAAACAGAGCTCCCATACAAAACACAGAGCATAAACATTTGTTTTATTCTGTCTCCTCCAGGTGATCTTGATCTCATCCAGTGAGGACCCTGTGACCAAGGCCCTGGCTGACAAGCTGTCCCAGAGGACAGGCTGCGAGGTCAGGCAGCTGGGCAAGGACATCCAGTGTGAGTTCAAAGCCATGATGGACGACAAGGATCTGGACTGGAAGGAGGTTGCCTATATGGGTAAACTCACTGTTCTTTTCAATAAACAATTTACTACTACTACTACTATTACTGCTACGACTACTACTGCTACTACTACTGCTACTACTGCTACTACTACTGCTACTACGACGACTACTACTACTACTATTACTGCTACGACTACTACTGCTACTACTACAACTACTACTGCTACTACTACTGCTACTACTACTACTACTACTACTGCTACTACTGCGACTACTGCTACTACTTCTACTACTAGTTAGTTATATAGCACAGTTTGAAATATAGTGGAATCTCAAGGTTCTTAACCTTCTATTCTGAGTAATACTTGTGCATTCATGTCAATCAAAACGTTTGAAGATCGTTTTATTTGGAGCCCTTCTGAGATGGAAATCAAATAAAATGTTATTTGTCACATGCGCCGAATACAACAGGTGTAACCTCACAGTGTTTACTCACAATGATTACTTACAAGCCCTAACCAACAATGCAGGTTAAAAAAAATTAAAATACCTAATGAATAAGACTACCTTATACACACAAATGTAAAGGGATGAATATGTACATATAAATATATGGATGAGTGGGCGTAACTGGAAAGACTGGTGGTAATCTTTGATGCCCGGATTCTGAACTCGCCACACAGAGATTGAGATGTTCCCGCCATTCCATTCAACACTAATGATGCGGATTGTTGGGCATGTGAAAACATTTGTGTTGATCTATCAAGGTTGAGATCGAAAGCTGCATTCATATCTGCCCCTATGACCAATTCGTACTCTGAAAGTGATATCAATTCTTTGGTAAGCCCAGCGAAAAAGCTGTCCTCAAAAACAGCGGGTGCATAGATAGACACAAATGCTAATTTCTTTCCATATATAGACGTGTAAATGTAAGCTAAGTAGCCTGAAGTATCCTTGCTAGTCTTTTCGATAACTAAAGTTATATTCTTTTTAATCAAAATAACCGCGTCTTTGGACTTAGAGGCTCCACTAGTCGAAGCAACAACTTTATACACCTTATCCTGTAAGCGGTGGATGTCCCCTACTCAACAATGCAGTTCAAGAAAGAGTTAAGAAAATATTTACCAAATAAACTAAAGTTTAAAATTAACAAAATAACAATAACGAGGCTATATACAGGGGGTACAGGAGTCAATGTGCAGGGGTACAGGTTAGTCGAAGTAATTTGTACATGTAGGTAGGGGTGAAGTGACTATGCATAGATGATAAACAGCGAGTAACAGCAGTGTACAAAACAAATGGAGGGGGGTGTCAACGTAAATAATCTGGTTGCCATTTTATTAATTGTTCAGCAGTCTTATGGCTTGGAGGTGGAAGCTGTTAAGGATCCTTTTGGTCCTAGATTTGGTGCTCCGGTACCGCTTGCCGTGTGGTAGCAGAGAGAACAGTCTATAACTTGGGTGACTGGAGTCATTGACAATTTTTTGGCCTTTCCTCTTTCCTCTATTATATAGGTCCTGGATGGCAGGAAGCTTGGCTCCAGTGATGTACTGGGCCGTTCGCACTACCCTCTGTAGCACTTTAAGTTCAGATGCCGAGCAGTTGCCATACCAGGCGGTGATGCAACCGGTCATGGTGCTCTCGATGGTGCAGCTGTAGAACTTTTTGAGGATCTGGGGACCCATGCCAAATCTTTTCAGTCTGCTGAGGGGGTAAAGGTGTTGTCGTGCCCTCTTCACGACTGTCTTGGTGTGTTTGGACCATGATAGTTAGTTGGTGATGTGGACACCAAGGAACTTGATACTCTCGACCCGCTCTATTACAGCCCCGTCGATGTTAATGGGGGCCTGTTTGGCCGCCTTTTCCTGTAGTCCACGAGCAGCTCATTCTTAGAATACTTCCATAACCACCTTATGGACACTTAAATAGATTTAAAATAAAATTAAAACATATCTCACACCTCCATTTCATCCCTCCATCTCTCCTTCCTACAGGTAATGATGCACCAGATGTTGACTGTCTGAACCTGGCTGGGCTGAGTGCAGTACCCCGGGACGCCCCAGTGGTGGCGATCAACGCTGCTAAATACTCCTGCCACAGTGCTGCAGGCCTGGGGGCTGTGAGGGAGTTTTCTGAACACATCCTGCTGCTCAAGAAGAAGGCCAAGTCTCAGATGGAACAGGACCGCATCCACAGAAATACATTCTAAATGCTAGAATGTGTTCTAAAGTCACAGAGATCCATTCTAAACTCTAGACTGTGTTCTAAAGTCACAGAGATCCATTCTAAACTCTAGAATGTGTTCTAAAGTCACAGAAATACTTTCTAAACTCTAGAATGTGATATAAAGCGGTCATGGGCAAACTTTTTGGCTTGAGGGCCAAACAGATTTTTTGGGGACCGATTTGTTTGTCGAAATCAATTTCTGGGCCAGAAAAGGGGCAGTTATTTTAAAATATATAGGTCCATTATAATTTCTAGATACTTTCTATCTCGTTTTAGACCTTCATGACGAGAAGTGTTTTTTTTACCCAGAATAATAATTTCCCGGCAAAAAAACATTCTTATTCTAAACTTCACATGTAAACTGGAAGAGTTGCATTCTCAATTGCATACTCCTCGCACCCACTCTCCCTGTCTCCTTCTCTTCCCTCTGACATTCTCCAATGATTTTTGAGAAGGAGATGAGGAGAGAGGACTCGGGGAAAATGCAATTGAGAACATCCCCTTGTCATTCATTGTCATGTAAAAAAGGAGTTGACAAGAAAGCAGTAACAGGCTAACACTCAGGATATTGTATTCTAAACTACATTCTATCAATCAGACAAAGTGACAAAGCTTATTGTCATCTCTCTACTTTCTCTGGAGTTCTAGAAATAAGTATATTTACTCACTTTCATGTTCTTAGCTCAGGCTGAAATGTTTTTTCCAGGTTGTCAGGTCAGTGTAGTTTGGGTTTTATAATCACTACATGTTGTGTTGACAAATACAGTATGTACTTTAATTGTCTTTGTTTTAATGAAATGAAGCATATACACTGAGTGTATAAAACATTATGAACACCTGCTCTCTTTTTGACAGACTGACCAGGTGAAAGCTATGATCCCTTATTGATGTCACTTGATAAATCCATCAGTGTAGATGAAGGGGAGGAAACAGGTAAAAACGTTTTTAAGCCTTGAGACATGGATTGTGTGTGTGTGTGCCTTTCAGAGGGTGAATGGGTAAGATAAAATATTTAAGTGCCCTTGAACAGGCTCTGGTAGTAGGTGCCAGGAGGACCGGTTTGTACTGAGAACTGCAACGCTGCTGGGTTTTTCACACTGAACCGTTTCCTGTGTGTATCAAGAATGGTCCATGAACACAACTGTGGGAAGCATTGGAGTCAAAATGGGCCAGAATCCCTGTAGAACGCCTTTGACTCCGTGTAGAGTCCATGTCCTGATGAATTGGGGGTGGGGGGTGGTAATATCTCTATATTAGGAAGGTGTTATTAATGTTTTATACACTCAGTGAATGTGTATATATATATATGAGGCCTTTAATCAGATTGATTGTTTTTTAATGTATGTTCTTTATATGTGTTAGAATGTAGTAGGACATTGGTTTGAGTTGCTTTGACATTCTTGTTTTATGGTTTACTATTGTACTGTATTTTCCTGCAGTTTATTTGTTAAATGTTATATGATGTTCTCATAAATGAAAACAAAACTAGATAAATATATTGTGTCATGGAGTCATTATCTGATGGGACAGTTGACATACACCTTTTCACCATCAGAGGGTAGCCTAAAGCCTCAGTTGAAGGAAACCCATTGGACAGCCTAATGTCTCAGTTGAAGGAAACCCATTGGACAGCCTAACGTCTCAGTTGAAGGAAACCCATTGGACAGCCTAACTTCTCAGTTGAAGGAAACCCATTGGACAGCCTAATGTCTCAGTTGAAGGAAACCCATTGGACAGCCTAACGCCTCAGTTGAAGGAAACCCATTGGACAGCCTAATGTCTCAGTTGAAGGAAACCCATTGGACAGCCTAACGCCTCAGTTGAAGGAAACCCATTGGACAGCCTAACGCCTCAGTTGAAGGAAACCATTGGACAGCCTAACGTCTCAGTTGAAGGAAACCCATTGGACAGCCTAACGCCTCAGTTGAAGGAAACCCATTGGACAGCCTAATGTCTCAGTTGAAGGAAACCCATTGGACAGCCTAACGCCTCAGTTGAAGGAAACCCATTGGACAGCCTAATGTCTCAGTTGAAGGAAACCCATTGGACAGCCTAACACCTCAGTTGAAGGACAGACAGGGATTTCAATTGCATACTCCTCGCTTCCTCTCTTCTTGCCAAAACCCATTGGATGAGAAAGACAGAAGTTCCACCCCCTCTAACCTTCTCCTCCAATGGGTTTTGAGAAGGAGTATGCAGTTGAGATCTTCTCAGGGATGACAAAATGCCCCTGGTCATTAGTGAGTTTAAGTCAGAACTGTTATAATTAAATATCCACAGTATGGGCCCATGGGGCTATGGATAAAAGTAGCTGCAACACCCTCAGCACCCTATTATGTCTATAGATATAAATTGCACAAAAATTATTGTATATGTATATACATGTATGTTTTGATGCATTCTTCTCTCTTTAGTTAACCCATCCGCCCTTCATCTACACCGCATTTATTGACTCTAAACCCGAATGCCCCGTGGATATAACCGCAGTGACTGCAGAATATGAGTCAACCTGCACATCACTAATATTCATGTATTTCAGTCTACATGCATTTTTTGACAATAGCCTATATGTCAGTGATGATTGGTTACTCAAAACAAAATCCTTAAACAAGGTATGTTTACCCTGAATATAACATGTGCACACCACATTACGATACAATACAACAAACTACTAGCTGTAGATGTTGCACTGATAAGCCATATAGGGGTTTTAAATAAGTGCTGCCAGTTCACGATGGGGTCCATCAACCACACCATCATAGCAAAGCACTGTGTGTGAAACGTTTATGACATGTTTTGTTGAAGGAATGTTATTGTAGAATCAGTTGTAACAGCATATAATTATCTCGTAAACAGATTTCAAATAGCATATATTCCAGAAATCCTTCTCCCAAAGATCCTTTCTATGGATTTTATTTCAGGAAAACCCTCTCCAAAAAATACACCTATATAATAATTTTAAGGCCAAATTCACCAGGAATCCCCCTGAAGTCGCTTTATATTTGATGTTCTATGAAGACCATCTCAAGCTAATATTACATACAAGGCCTATTAAGTTAATACCCATAATATGTTTTATTCATTACTCCCTTTGTTTACAAAGCCATACTACACAAGCTTCCAACTTACTTACATTTTTTGCAAACGTATAAAATAAATGAGATACCAAACCCGTTCTTCAAATTCCTCAGTTCTGAACGGAATTAGATAATTACGCTTTTAGTTATCAAGCTCCACATTTTTGGAATCGCTTACAAAATTCATTACATTTGGATTTCCTGGTGCCACTAGGGCATTTTAAAACCCTGATGATGAATGAGTTCACTGAGGTGTGCAATTGTTTTGATTGACTTTAATAACTTGTTTATGATGGCTGTGATGTTCTAATGTAATGTACCTGTTATTGTATCTTGTAGTTTTATTTGGTATTTCATGTCCTCAGGGCACCATTGGAAATGAGGTCCTGGTCTCAATTGGGCTCCCCTGATTAAATCAAAGTTAATAAAATAAACATCAGAGAAAGGAACAGGGGTAGATAAACAATTTGTCATGCCTAAAGAAAAATTGTGTTAATTTGTACAAGACCTTACTTAACTTACTAACAGTCATACTTCAAGTTCATAGTAGAATATATATTTTATGCATGTACAGTATGTCACAGTTTAGTGTGAACCCCCTTTTACTCCACCCAACCCCGAATTTAATATTCACCAGCACACAACCCCAACACAGAAGACCAGGAATGATAAGTATGCTTTGGGCTGTTAGGGTGACCGTATTACCGCCACACAGTCATGACTGCAGTCAAATGAAAGGTTCTCAATTTTTTTGACTTGTAAAATAGGGACATAATTGGAAAATGCCATGGATACCCCCACTCTCAACTTAAACTGGTGACTGAACTAAGTGAATAGTATATTTTTCCGCTGTCCCTGTTTCGATAAAGGTGTATGATAATGGTTCCATTCTAAATCACACATATTATTTAGCATATGTATCACATCCACTCCCCGCTCCAGCGCTCGATGTCACCGGTCTACTAACCACCGGTCCTGCCCACCCATCTTTACCCACACCTGCCAATCATCATTACGCACACCTGTGTCTCATCTTCAGTCACACCTGGACTTCATTATTCCCTTGATTACCTACCCTTTATATACCACTGTTTTGTTGTCAGTTGTCAGGTAGTCGTTTATGTTTCCATGTCAGAAGCTGCTCTTGTTTTGTATCGGGCCATGTTCGATGTCATTAAACTCACTACCTGCATCCTGACTCCCTACGTTACAATATGTAAAGACAAGATTAAATCAAGAATAGTGTGATGGGTATTAGAATATCACTTGTGAATGATATATTATCACTTGCAGTGGTGTAAGGTATTTAAGTAAAAATACTTTAAAGTACTACCTAAGTCATTTTTTGGAGGATCTGTATTTACATTACTATTTATATTTAACTTTTACTTCACTACATTCCTAAAGAAAATAATGTACTTTTTACTCCATACATTTTTGTCACGACTTCCGCCGAAGTTGGTGCCTCTCCTTGTTCGGGCGGCGTTCGGAGGTCGACATCACCGGCTTTCTAGCCACCACCGATCTGTTTCATTGTCCATTTGTTTTGTCTTGATTGTACACACCTGGTTTCTATTACATTATTATTTATTCCCTATTTAACCCGCTGGTTCCCACATGGTTTTGTGCGTGTTTGTTCGTTGTTAAGTGTTCGCTATTTTCTGTGAGCTGGAGTATTTTCCCTGCGTGGAGTTATTTTGTGATTGATTCGAGGAAAGTACGTTTTTACTCAGTTCTGTGTCCTGCGCCTGACTCCGTCCTATCCGCTGCACACTGGCACATGACAATTTTCACTGACACCCAAAAGTACTTGTTACATTTTGAATGCTTAACAGGACAGTTAAATGGTTCAATTCACGCACTTATCAAGAGAACATCCCTGGTCATCCCTACTGCCTCTGATCTGGTGGACACACTAAACACACATGCTTTGTTTGTTGGAGTGTGCCCCTGGCTGAAAAACAAGAAAATTGTGCAGTTTGGTTTGCTTTATGTAAGAAATTTGATATAGGTATATTTTAGCAATTACATTTACTTTTGATACTTAAGTAAATTTAAAACCAAATACTTTTAGACTTTTACTCTAGTAGTATTTTACTGTATGACTTTCACTTTTACTTGAGTAATTTTCTATTAAGGTATATTTCATTTTACTCAAGTATGATAATTGGGTACTTTATCCACCACTGATCACTTGGGATTGATGCCCAGCTTCAGGCAAACAGCGCATGCTTTTCTTGTGACCATTTCAAGTCACATGTAGCCTAGCCCATAGGCCTATATGTTTTGATAAGGTTTGTATCACAACTAAAGTGGCCAAATAACTTGACACATTAATCCAGTTTACAACGGGTGTAGAGCTTAACTGGCATTCATACGCAGCGCATGACTTTCAAGTTTGGGGAAGATAATTTTCACCATAAAAATGCACCTTTATAATAAAAGCATTACATGCATAATCGCATTTGTGGTCACTTTTGATAATGGTGTTTTCGTGCTAATGGAACATTCGCGCTTATAGCCAACTGACGTGTGTGCATTACTGCGCTTATAATGAAGAAATCGCCTAATAGTTAACAATTTAAGCTAAACGTTCTCCTCTGTTGTGTCAGGCTCATTGCTTAAAACAGTTTTTTTGTATGCTAGTGGTTGTAATAATTTGGGATCTATCACATCCTACAACTGTCCTGGACTATGTTTAAATATTTATTTCTCGCACAGAATAGGTCAATTTTTGTACAATGGGGGATAGTAGATTGACATAGGCTAGTGCTTTTGCGTTAGACCTCCCGGCTGTGTGCTGAGGCACACAGCCGGGAGGAGGGAATTATAATTATTATATTCAGCCCAAGGGCACAATTGCCACTGGCCGCAAAAGGCATGGATTTATTTGGATTTATTATTGGCTTTACGGCCACACAAAGGGGATGAAGCCGGGAAATTTGAGGCATTATCAAGTGCATATCAAATTGTGAATGAGAGACTGATAAAGTGTGTACAGCCTGCCCAAAAAACAAAGCAGAGCTCATGCCTTTCAAGCGACTTTTTTCAAATCATCATTAGAGTCAAATCATGAAGCCTTAGGATGTATTAAAAATCAAAACATATTAGGCCAACATTTGTATCACAACTAAAGTTACATAACTGTAAGCATAGGAGGACCTGTTTTTTTGTTAACCGCTCAACAATGAATAGCCGCATGTGCGCATTCCCCCCTTTCAATTTTTTCCCGCTATGTTCAATTGTATTCTTCATATTATAAAGTAATACCATGGAATTCTAAGATAATCTCAAATCAAATGTAATGTGTCACATGTGACGATTTAAACAGGTTGTCACGTCCTGACCAATATTTAGGTATTATTTCTATTATATTTGGTCAGGACGTGGCAGAGGTATATTTGTTTTGTATTATGGGGTTTTGTGTGTGGTGTAGTGGGGTGTATTAGTTTGGTATAGGTTCTAGGTTTGTTTTTCTATGTGTAGTTTTGGGTGCTGGACTCTCAATTGGAGGCAGGTGTTTCTAGTTGCCTCTGATTGGGAGTCCCATAAGTAGGTGTTTGTTTGGTTTTCGTGGGTAGTTGTTTTTGCACTGCGTGTTGTGTGCCTGCAAAACTGTTCCTGTCGTGTATATTGTTTTCCAGTGGATGCGTTACTCCTTTTTTGAATTAAAACATGAGCATCCATATTCCCGCTGCAGTTTGGTCTATTCAACACGGCTCTTTTTGTGACACAGGTGTAGACCTTACCGTGAAATGCTTACCTACAAGCCCTTAACCAACAGTGCAGTTCAAGAAATGGAGTTAAGAAAATATTTACTAAATAAAATAAAGTAAAAATTAAAAAGTAGAATTACATAACAATAACGATGCTATATACAGGGGGCCAGGTACCGAGTAAATGTGCGGGGGTACAGGTTAGTCGAGGTAATTTGTACATGTAGGTAGGGGTAAAGTGACTATGCATAGATGATAAACAGTGAGTTTCAGCAGTGTAAAAACAAAGGGGGGGGGGTGTCAATGTAAACAGTCCAGGTGTCCATTTGATTAATTGTTCAGCAGGCTTATGGCTTGGGGGTAGAAGCTGTTAAGGAGCCTTTTGGACCTAGACTTGGAGCTCCGGTACCGCTTGTCATGCGGTAGCAGAGAGAACAGTCTATGACTTGGGTGGCTGGAGTCCTTGACAAATTTTTGGGCCTTTCTCTGACATCGCCTGGAATATAAACTCAGCAAAAAAAGAAACGTCCCTTTTTCAGGACCCTGTCTTTCAAAGATAATTTGTAAAAATCCAAATAACTTCACAGAGCTTCATTGTAAAGGGTTGTTTCCAATGCTTGTTCAATGAACCATAAACAATTAATGAACATGCTCCCGTGGAACAGTCGTTAACAGCTTACAGACGGTAGGCAATTTAAGTCACAGTTATGAAAACTTAGGACACTAAAGAGGTGCAATGTCCGTACTGTGAGACGCCTAAGACAGTGCCACAGGGAGACAGGACGGACAGCTGATCGTCCTCGCAGTGGCAGACCACGTGTAACAACACCTGCACAGGATCGGTACATCTGAACATCACACCTGTGGGACAGGTACAGGGTGGCAACAACAACTGCCCGAGTTACACCAGGAACGCACAATCCCTCCATCAGTGCTCAGACTGTCCGCAATAGGCTGAGAGAGGCTGGACTGAGGGCTTGTAGGCCTGTTGTAAGGCAGGTCCTCACCAGTCATCACCGGCAACAACGTCGCCTATGGGCACAAACCCACCGTCGCTGGACCAGCCAGGACTGGCAAAAAAGTGCTCTTCACTGATGAGTCACGGTTTTGTCTCACCAGGGGTGATGGTCGGATTCGCGTTTATCGTCGAAGGAATGAGCATTAAACCAAGGCCTGTACTCTGGAGCGGGATTGATTTGGCGGTGGAAGGGCCGGCCTGGTCTGGGGTGGTGTGTCACAGCATCATCGCACTGAGCTTGTTGTCATTGCAGGCAATCTCAACGCTGTGCGTTACAGGGAAGACATCCTCCTCCCTCGTGTGGTACCCTTCCTGCAGGCTCATCCTGACATGACCCTCCAGCATGACAATGCCACCAGCCATACTGCTTGTTCTGTGCATGATTTCCTGCAAGACAGGAATGTCAGTGTTCTGCCATGGCCAGCGAAGAGCCCGGATCTCAATCCCATTGAGCACGTCTGGGACCTGTTGGATCGGAGGGTGAGGGCTAGGGCCATTCCCCCCAGAAATGTCCGGGAACTTGCAGGTGCCTTGGTGGAAGAGTGGGGTAACATCTCACAGCAAGAACTGGCAAATCTGGTGCAGTCCATGAGGAGGAGATGCACTGCAGTACTTAATGCAGCTGGTGGCCACACCAGATACTGACTGTTACTTTTAATTTTGACCCCCCATTTGTTCAGGGACACATTATTCCATTTCTGTTAGTCACATGTCTGTGGAACTTGTTCAGTTTATGTCTCAGTTGTAGAATCTTATGTTAATACAAATATTTACACGTTAAATTTGCTTTAAATAAACAGAGTTTACATTTTTCTTTGCTGAGTTTACATTCTTCATGTTTGCTTTCCCTGCCCTGTAAAGTTACCAATGTGCACTTCATTTTCATAGTGGAAATATTGCCTATTAGCTTTATTTGATGCTGCTATACATTCTCATGTCATAAATCGTCAGGACATCCATTTCAAAAGTATTTTTTAAACAACATTTTATTTGTATCAATGTTCAATATTGAAACAAAGACTCCACTGACTGAATACATTGCTATCAAAGACTTTAATATGATCAAGTGTCATGCACATTATTTGCATGTCTGCTTCACACCCCTTAATGTAAAAAATACATGAAGTAAAAAAATAAAACATGTTTTCATGTGATCTTGTTTGAAGTTAATTTGATAACATGTAACAACATGTAAAGCAACATGTGATAACATGAAACTACCCATGTGAAAACATGATCACGTGAAGTGTTCCAAAAATTGTTGGAAAAAAAGTTAAATTATGTTTTTTATTTAAGGGACATAAGAGATTTCTGGACAGTGTCACTGCTTCCTCAGGCTCACTACCATTAAACTCCATATTTACCATGAACGTTAGCATCCAAAAGCACAAGTTTTATGAAAGAAGATAAATCAATTTACAATCATTTTACACAATAAATCAATTTATAACATTTTAGATTGATTGTTCATACAATCTTTTTAGGATAATAATCCAGTAACCTAAAACATTCATTACTGGCACTTTCATATTTTTCCTCAAACTTAAGTGAGTGCGCACTGTCATGGAGCTTTTAAATCAGGGAATATTTGATCAATGCCCGGCAATTTGGAGATCTTCTCCATCAGTTTCACAACCTGCTGATGGCCTTTTTCTCTGTTTCTGAGATCTTCTCCATCAGCCCCATCACCTGATGACGGTCTGGGTCAGTGTTTCTGAACACATGGTACCTGTTCCCACAAAGCTCAACTATCTCTTTAAGGTGACGGTCTGACTGGATAAACATCTCTATGTTCATGTTTTTCAGGTCCTCTCCATGAGTAAAGAGGACAATAGTTTTATTGTTGCCTTTAATCTTAAAGGCTTCTTCCAATTCATTGAATATTCCTCTCTTGCCCTCTGTGATTCGGCCAATTTTAATCACCAACAAGTACACACAAATCCCAGTCTCACAGTAATTACTGCAACACGTAAGCTGTTCATCTTTTTGAACATTTTCATCAAAGAAGTCAGGGGTATCAATGACCCGAACCTCTGTTCTTGAAAACTGCATTCTTTCTTCCTGGAACTCTTTGGTGACTGGTATAGAGCTTCGAATTGATTTAAACGTGTCTTTCCCCAGGATTGTGTTGCCACTAGCGCTCTTTCCAGTGCCTGCCTGTCCAAGTAAGACAATGTTCAAAATGTTGCCGGGCTGCTTTTACAGTTCTCTGATCCTGGTTCTCCTACTGCTCCAATACCTGGCACCTCACTATCCTGTTGACTTTGACCTGAGAAAACAGTAAGAGGTTCAATGCACTTGGATAGAAATGGGCATTTGAAGACAGTACTTAGTAACTTTATGTGATATCTGTAAAAGGCATTAACCTGCCATGTATTTTTTTTAGATAAATATGGAAATAAACTGAGATTACATTGTATAGGGTTTAATCATACAAAAAGTTATACTTGCATTGTGACATGTTCCTCCTCTTCGTTCACCTTTGCAGAAAGCCTGTAAATAAGAAAGGGCTGACTGAGGTTTCAGTTAGCAGTGCTTCTACACCTGCATTGCTTGCTGTTTGGGGTTTTAGGCTGGGTTTCTGTACAGCACTTTGAGATATCAGCTGATGTAAGAAGGGCTATATAAATACATTTGATTAGATTTTTATTTTAAACATGTAACTACAAGTAGTCTGGCTTTTTCCCTTGGTAGTTTTATTAATAACGGTGTCTGTTCATTGAAAGTTTCAGCACTTTTTCTTTAGTCTTACATCCAGCACATCCATTTCCTACGACGCTTGCCAGGATTTCAAACAATCATGGTGATCCACAGGAAGGTCTCCAACATATGGTCTGTGCAAATCTGAAAGGAACCGTTTTGCATCTTCCTTATATATACTCTATTGTAGAGAAAAGAAGCAAGTGGGAGGTTCTAAGAGAGCTGAATAAATAGTAAGACAGCACTGTTTCTCCACATTTACTTTTTAACATTATCAAGACAATATGGGTAATTCTATGCCTGCAGGTGAGAGTTGACTGATTTCTGTTACTTATAAGTTGAGGATGTTTTTCAAAACTGAAAATGTGTTTACTGGTTTTGAGTGATTTGATCATTAACAATGTACTATTTTTTGCAGTCCGTGACATTAGAATTGTGTTGATTGGAGTGAAAAAAAAGTGCCACTGGAAACGCCATTCTGGGAAAAAAATGTTTACATCTATGGAAGACACTAAATCGGTGACTGAGAGTTGTGTTAAAGAAAGAGTTCATGATAACAGATGGATATATGTGGTGGACACACCAGGACTGTTAGACACTGGGAAGACTCCAGAACATATCGAAAGCAAGATAGTGAGGTGTCTTCAAGACTCAGCCCCTGGTCCTCATGTCTTCGTGCTGGTGGTGGAGGCAACGATATGTAGAGAGGAGGATCAGAATACTGTGGACGATCTGGAGAGGCTCTTTGGACCAGAGGTCTTCAAGTTCATGATTGTGCTCTTTACCCATGGTGGTAAACTTGGGAGTCAAACCTTAAGCACCTTCATATCTGATGGCCATGAGTGTGTTCGAGCAATTATAAAACGCTGTTCTGGCAGATTCCATTTTTTCGACAATACAAGTGGAAGTAGAGGTCAAGTTGTTGAGCTGGTCAAGAAGATTGATGAAATGGTGGCAGTAGCTGGAGGAGGGTACTTCACACAGTAGCTACAGGAGGGTCCCCTCCCCCAAAAGGAAAATAAAATAAGGTTGAAGACATCCTCCAGGAATTGTATTCACAAAAGACAAACATTATAGGCTGACAGACTGATTGAGCTCCTAGGTTGCAGTAACACACAAATTAAGTTAGGAATAAAAATATAGAATTGGAGCATAATATCACTCTAAAATATTATAATATTTTTATGATATTATTGTTAATATTATAATATTTTGAAATGAATGAACATGCTATATATACTGTGAACAAAACATTGATTTGTAAATTCAGAAAGAAAAACGAACTTTGCTATTCACAACTATGGTTTGTCAATTCATATATAGGCGACACCTTATCTGAATGACACAAACAGTGAATCTGACAAACATGGCTTTAAAGTTTATTTTGCTGTCCAGTAGATGAATGATAATGCACTGATGTTTTATGTTATTATGATGTAATGTTTTATGCATATCAACCATGACCACCGATTTGACCTATGACCCCTAAAATGCTGATACTTTGTATGACCTTGAACTATATGGGTAATGCAAAAGCAAAGCACAGTATCTATAATCTAAATGTTGATCCAACTTTCTTGTTTGTGTTTGAGGGAAACAGTTGTAGAGTTCAAACTACATTCCAACTGTATTTAATGGTTTTACATAGTTATGTTTTCATGTTTTGAATGTTGTATTGTCGTAACCCTCAAGCATTTGTTCACCATAAGGTAAGATCTATTTCATAATGGAGAATGTTTATACTTTTATTGCATTTATTGATTGTGCCATGTTTATGTTGGTGATAACTGTATCATTGGCTGTCTCATGGTGTGTGTGTGAGGGTGTGTGTCATGATCAGGATGGTCTGAACTCAGAGCCCGATAGAATTCCAGGGAAAACCTCAGTAACTGCAGTCAAAACACGGTGGAACAAAGCCAGAGCGCAGTACCTTCAATTAGTAACTTCACATACTGCTGTTTGCTTTGGTTTTACTTGGATTTTGTAGTTATCTAAAAAAAATGGACATTATATTTTTACTGAAACAGAAGATATTTGAACCTGGACACTTCGCCACAATATAAAACGGATACTAAAGACCCTAATTTTAGTTTTAACTCAATTTTGACCAAATGTGTTTTTACTACAGTCTGCAATTGTATGGCAGAATAGCTGTGCACATAATCCTAATACCTCTTCATGGACTACATTACACCGCCACTACACTATTTTGATACACAACAGAATAGAATAAGAAGTGAGTATAGGCAATGCCCACTGAAGAAAAAGTGGGTATAGGGCGTATACCTGCGATTAGCCTCCACTACAGCACTGGCCCTTTGTGTTTTACAAAAGTGCACTCTCCAACATGAGTGCGCCGATATTACGGTTGCTGTCCTTTCATCATCACGAGCCTGTCACACACTGAAGGTCCAATAGGGTTGTCACTGCGCAAACATGTCTATAATAGATAGACTTTTACAATTTCCCCGTCTCAGTGAACACGGCAACTTTCCAACCATTTACCCAACTCTTCCCTACTAGCGAGTCAAGGAAATTCTGACAAAGTTTGAGGATATTCTTCAATGAAAGTAAAGGACAGTAATGTTACAAGTAAAGTAGGAATCCCAGGTTTCAATCGGTAATAAGATATGTTTCAAAAAAGGAATGCATTCGGAAAGTATTCAGACCCTTTGACTTTTTCCACATTTTGTCACATTACAGCCTTGTTCTAAAATTAATAAAATAATACAAAATTCTCATCAATCTTCATACAAAACCTCAAAATGCCAAAGCAAAAACAGGTTTAGTGATTTTTTTTAAACAAATGTATTACAACTAAAAACAGAACCTTATTTACATAAGTATTCAGAACCTTAGCTATGACACTCGAAATTGAGCTCAGGTGAATCTTGTTTTCACTACATTGTGCATCCTGTTTCTACAACTTGATTGGAGTCCACCTGTGATAAATTCGATTGATTGGACATGATTTGGAAAGGCACACACCTGTCGATAAGGTCCCACAGATGACAGTGCTTGTCAGAGCAAAAACCAAGCCATGAGGTCAAAGGAATTGTCCATAGAGCTCCGAGACAGGATTGTGTCAAGGCACAGATCTGGGGAAGGGTACCAAAACATTTCTGCAGCCTTGAATGTCCCCAAGAACACACTGGCCACCATCATTCTTAAACGGAAGAAGTTTGGAACCACCAAGACTCTTCCTAGATTTGGCCGCCCGGCCAAACTGAGCAATTGGGGGAGAAGGGCTTTGGTCAGGGAGGTGAACAAGAACCCGATGGTCACTCTGACAGAGCTCCAGAGTTCCTCTGTGGAGATGGGAGAACCTTCCAGAAGGACAACCATCTCTGCAGCACTCCACCAATCAGGCCTTTATGGTAGAGTGGCCAGATGGAAACCACTCCTCAGTAAAAGGCACATGACAGCCATCAAAAGGCACCTAAAGGACTCACAGACCATGAGAAACAAGGTTCTCTGGCCTGAATGCCAAGCGTCACGTCTGGAGGAAACCTGGCACCATCCCTACCGTGAAGCATGGTGGTGGCACTACAAGTTTTACATTTCCATGGGATCAAATTAATCCTACATCTGTACAACTGAGACATACAAAGGAATTATAGACAAAAAGTGACTTGTGATTGAGTGATGTATCTCAGGTTAATCTTTGTCAAAAAGGAGAGAATGAAAGTAAAATGGAAATTCCTGAACAGATTCGTAGGTATACAGGGCCTGTTATGAATCACCTGATATGAATCTGGTTATCAGATGGATCTATTGTGTGTGTCTGCGTCATGAAAGAACTAAATACTTTTTCTCCATCTCAGTTTTTTTGTTCTAGAGCGATTTCCTTCAGTGCTTTATGTCTGAAGGCCTGTAAATAGCTCACAAAAAAGAAAGTGGGGTTGAATTGCTCCATGACAACTCAATAAACAGTCATTGATTCCAAAACATTCCAAAACATTTGCCATCAAAAGATAGAGAGGGTGACTATAAGGTAACAGAATAAGAGTCATGAAAGACTCAAAATGTCAGACAGTGATTCAGATGTCAAAGCAAATACTGGACAACAACAACTAAGGATATTTCTACTACTCACTTCCTTTGGCCGCCTTTCCTTCCAGTTCTCTGCGGCCAATGACTGGAACGAATTGCACAAATCACTGAAGCTGGAGTCTTAAATCTCCCTCTCTAACTTTAAGCATCAGCTGTCCGAGCAGCTTACCGATCACTGTACCTGTACACAGCCAATCTGTAAACAGCACACCCAACTACCTCATCCCCATATTGTTATTCATCCTCTTGCTCTTTTGCACCCCAGTATCTCTACTTGCACATCATCATCTGCACATCTATCACTCAAGTGTTAATGCTAAATTGTAATTATTTTGCCTCTATGGCCTATTTATTTCCTACCTCCCTACTCTTCTACATTTGCACGCACTGTACATAGATTTTTCTATTGTGTAATTGACTGTACGTTTGTTTATGTGCAACTCTGTGTTGTTTTTGTCGCACTGCTTTGCTTTATCTTGGCCAGGTCGCAGTTGTAAATGAGAACTTGTTCTCCCTGGCCTTCCTGGTTAAATAAAGGTGAAATAAATAAATAAATAAATACTCTATCCCAACTTGTCAAACCTTTTATGTTCACAGTATTTAGGAACGTTTAACAGCATTTTCTGTTTCCATCACACCGTCATTACTTTTTAATGCGACAGGTAGTTTGCATAAAGTAACTATTGGCTCTTACAGTATATGATGAGTACTGGCACCTAAATATGCAGAGTACCAGCACCCACAATGACTACCAGCACCTATTTCAGTCCACTTCCAGCACTGGTTCAAAGCCGCCAGTAGGTCAAACTGTCAGATGACTTTGTTTGGGAAAGGTGTAGTGGTTTTGTAGAGTGCTTTCTGAGGCAGCTCAATAACAGGCCTATAGACTTCTTTTATCTCTCAGATATAGGACAGACACTTCTAAACAAATTTCCTTTAGATTTCTGTGGGGGACTATCTGTTGTTCCATGTAGTGAATCTGGCCTGATAATTTAGCTAATAAACCACAAAGTATAAGCATTTTAAAGTCAAATAAGTCTTCCTAAATATGTATGTCTGTCAGTAACTTTATAAAAGATTATAAATGCACTGTGACTTCAATAAATGGAAAGACTATTAATACAATAGTATAATACACACAGCACAGTAAAGATATACAGTTCAAGTCGGAAGATTACATACACTTATGTTGGAGTCATTAAAACTCATTTTTCGACCTCCACAAATTTCTTGCTAACAAACTATACTTTTGGCAAGTCGGTTAGGACATCTACTTTGTGCATGACAAATTTAATTTTCCCAACAATTGTTTACAGACAGATTATTTCATTTATAATTTACTGTATCACAATTCCAGTGGGTCAGAAGTTTAAGTACACTAAGTTGACTGTGCCTTTAAAAGCTTTGAAAATTCCAGAAAATGATGTCATGTCTTTAGAAGCTTCTGATAGGCTAATTAACAGAATTTGAGTCAATTGGAGGTGGATGTATTTCAAGGCCTACCTTCAAACTCAGTGCCTCTTTCCTTGATATCATGGGAAAATCAAAAGAAATCAGCCAAGACCTCAGAAAAAACATTGTAGACCACAACTTTGGTTCATCTTTGGGAGCAATTTCCAAACTCCTGTAGGTACCTCGTTCATCAGTACAAACAATAGTACACAAGTATAAACACTATGGGAACACGCAGCCATCATACCGCTCAGGAAGGAGACGCGTTCTGTCTCTTAGAGACTAATGTACTTTGGTGCGAAAAGTGCAAATCAATCCCAGAATAACAGCAAAGGACCTTGTGAAGATGCTGGAGGAAACAGGTACAAAAGTATCTATATCCACAGTAAAACGAGTCCTATATCGACCTAACCTGAAAGGCCGCTCAGCAAGGAAGAAGCCACTGCTCCAAACCGCCATAAAAAAGCCAGACTATGGTTTGCAACTGCACATGAGGACAAAGATCGTACTTTTTGGAGAAATGTCCTCTGGTCTGATGAAACAAAAATATAACTCTATGGCAGGACCCAAAGGGCTGACATTTTTGATGCTTCTCTTACTAAGGACTTAGACTTGGCCTGTGACGTAGTGTCCCCATGAGTGATAGAACATTGAGCCAATCAGCACAATGCTCCTATTTTCTACTGGCTTGCCCCACCACCACAAAAAGCACTGAGCTAGGCTGAAACACCTGCATTTTGGAGCTGCCTAACTCTGGAAAACCAAAAAAAGAGACCATGTTTGTATGTGGCTTTAATTCAATGATAGACATTTTTTTTTACATAGTTTGCAAACTGATATGTGACACTTATTCATGCCAAAATAACATGCAAAAAAAGGAATAATAATGCATTTTTTATTTTAGCAAAAATGCATTTGTTCCATTGTTAACATTTTTGTTGGTGGACCAGTCTTTGAAGGTATTCACAAATTAAGGAGGAGGGCTTTAAGCATCCTCTTCACAAGCTCAACAAACCCTGCTGGCTTATCAACTTCAACTCTCGTTTCAACCACATGGAATGCAGCCTAACCCGAAACTGCTGTGAGAATCTACCTCTCTTGTTATTAAACCTTTGTTTCCTCATATCTCTCAGAACATTAAAGACTAAAAAGAACATTGCGAGGCTCTGGCCTTGTGCAAGGACCCTTAAATTCTGATGCAGCTTGGTCCTAGCACCGGTCCTAGTACATTCTTACTTAACAGTATGTTGTAAATAGTATGTATTATGGTTAGTACACAGTAGCCTATGCAGTTTTAGTAAGTATTAGGCAAGACAGATTTAGGACACAGCCTCTGTACTAGTCTAAAGACAGTTTGTGAAGGACTAGTTGGTACGTTCCAAGATGGCTGCTCCACTTAGGACTATAACAGCCATTTCTGATTCGTCAAATTTGATAAAAATCGGCAGGATTGTAGGACTCACCAACAGTAACTGGCACTACAGATGTATTTGAGCCAGTTTGCTACAGCAGGAAAATAATCCTGCAGGAACAGGAAATGGGAATTATTATGTGGATTACAATTAATGTGCATTTTTATAGGGGTTGATACATTTTTCGTCAGGGACATTTTGACATTTTAAAGTGGAAAATGCTCTCCTGCACCAGGGTGATCAAATTAAGATCCTACATCTGTACAATTAGGCCTACTTCTTCCTAGGGCCGGCGATATGGGCGGCAAAATAGTAGGCTATATGAATATACTTTCTAATTTACCTCATAAAAAACAGAATTTCTGTGTGTTTCATCCCATTTGGCACAAAAAGTCTGCCATAAACAACAAATGTGCCCACTCTGGTCTTGAAACGTGCACTATAGATGGATGACTTGGCACAGGATATATGTGCAACATCACAATCACTACTCTTCAAATGAAATTAAATCAAATTTTATTGGTCACATACACGTGTTTAGCAGATATTGCGGGTGTAGCAAAATGCTTGTGCTTCTAGTTCCGACAGTACAGTAATATCTAGCAGTTTCACAACATATACCCCCCCAAAACACGTAAATCTAAGTAAGGAATGGAATAAGAATATATATATATATATATATATACATATACATATATGTCAGAGCGGCATTGGAGTAAGATACAGTGGCATAGTATAGAGTACAGTATATCCATATGAGATGGGTGATGCAATATTTACAAACAATTAAAGTGACTAAGATACTGTAGAATAGTGATTCCTAATCTATGTCTATAGGCAGCAGCCTCTGATGTGCTCCCTCTGCTGCTTCCTGAAGTCCACGATCATCTCCTTAGTTTTGTTGATGTTGAGTGAGAGATTATTTCCCTGGCATCACACCTCCAGAGCCCTCACCACCTCCCTGTAGGCTGTCTCGTCGTTGTTGGTATTCAAGCCTACCACTGTAGTGTCATCTGCAACTTGATGATTGAGTTGGTGGCGTGCTTGGCCACGCAGTCATGGGTGAACAGGGAGTACAGGAGGGGGCTGAGCACGCACCCCTGTGGGGCCCCAGTGTTGAGGATCAGCAAAGAGGTGTTGTTTCCTACCTTCTACCATCTGGGGGCAACCAGTCAGGAAGTCCAGGACCCAGTTGTATAGGGCAGGGTTCAGTCCCAGGGCCTCGAGCTTGATGATGAGCTTGGAGGGTACTATGGAGTTGAATACTGAGCTATAGTCGATGAACAGCATTCTTACATAGGTATGCCTCTTGTCCAGATGGGACAAGGCAGTGTGCAGTGTGTTGGCAATTGCATCGTCTGTGGATCTATTGGGGCGGTAAGCAAATTGAAGAGGGTCTGGGGTGGCAGGTAAGGTGGAGGTGATATGCTCCTTGACTACTATCTCAAAGCACTTCCTGATGACAGAGGTGAGTGCTACGGGGCGGTAGTCATTTAGTTCAGTTACCTTTTCTTTCTTAGGTACAGGGACAATGGTGGCTATCTTTAAGCATGTGGGGACAACAAACTGGGATAGGGAGAGATTGAATATATCTGTGAACACACCAGCCAGCTGGTCTGTGCATGCTCTGAGGACACGGCTAGGGATACCATCTCGGCCGGCAGCCTTGCGAGGGTTAACACACTTAAATGTCTTACTCACATCGGCCATGGAGAAGGAGAGCCCACAGTCCTTGATAGTGGGCCGCATTGGTGGCACTGTATTATCCTCAAAGCGAGTGAAGAAGGTGTTCATCCTGTCTGGAAGCAAGACGTTGGTGTCCGCGACGGGGCTGGTTTTCCCATTATAATCCGTTATTGTCTGTAGACCCTGCCACATACGTCTCGTGTCTGAGCTGTTGAACTGGGACTCAACTTTGTCCCTATACTGACGTTTAGCCTGCTTCTTCCATATTCTCAGTCTTCTTGCCCTGGTTAAATGTGGTGGTTCGCATTTTCAGTTTTGCGCGAACGCTCCCATCTATCCACGGTTTCTAGTTGGGGTACAGTAGGTTTTAATAGTCAGTGGGGACAACATCTCCTATGAACTTCCTGATAAACTCATTCACCGTATCGGTATATGTATCAATATTATTTTCTGAAGCTACTTTGAATATATCCCAGTCCGCGTGATCAAAACAATCCTGAAGCGTGGATTCCGATTGGTCAGACCAGCGTTGAATAGTCTTCACCACGGGTGCTGCCTGTTTGAGTGTCTGCCTATAGGAGGGGAGGAGCAAGATGGTATCGTGGTTCGATTTGCCAAATGGAGGGTGGGTGAGGGCCTTATATGCATTCTGGAAGGTAGTATAGCAATGGTTGAGGGTTTTAGCAGCGTGAGTACAACAATCAATATGTTGATAGAATTTTGGGAGCCTTGTCCTCAATTTGCTTTGTTAAAATCTCCAGCTACAATAAATGCAGCCTCAGGATATGTGGTTTCCAGTTTGCATAAAGTCCAGTGTTCTTTGAGGGCCGCCGTGGTATCTACTTGGGAGGGATATAGACCGCTGTGGCTATTATTGACGAAAATTCTCTTGGGAGATAGTACGGTCGGCATTTAATTGTGAGATGGTCTAGGTCCGGTGAACAGAAGGACTTGAGTTCCTGTATGTTATCACAGTTACACCATAAGGCGTTAATCATAAAATATATATCTCCACCCTTCTGCTTCCCGGAGAGATGTTTGTTTCTGTCGGTGCGATGTACTGAGAAATGAACTGGCTTTACCGAGTCAGACAGTATATCTCGAGAGAGCCATGTTTCCGTGAAGCAGAGTATGTTACAATCCCTGGTGTCTCTCTGAAAAGCAACTCTCGCCTTGAGCTCATCAATTTTATTATCCAGAGATTGGACATTAGCGAGTAAAATACTCGGGAGTGGTGGGTGGTGTGCACGCTTCCTAAGTCGGACCAGAAGACCGCCTCAAGTACCTCTCCTTTACCAGGCATTGTTTTGGGTCAGCCTCTGGAATAAGTTTGCCATCTCCGTCGGCGCCATTATTCTTCAATGCTTCAGTCTGACAAAGATGGAGAGAGGTCGTAATGGGGGTACTGACCCCTTGTTCAATGCTCAGTGTTACAGCTAATCAGATCCCAAACATAGAGCAGTATTTTAGCTGTATGTAGCCCTGTTATTGAGCTGTCTCATCAAGCACTCTACATAACCACCACTAGGGGGTCACCTTTACCTTACAAAGTCATCTGAAAGTTTGCGCTATCCACTACATCAAAACCTTCATGACACATTGCCTGCCATGTGTTTCTCTACATGAACACAGCACAGGTTAGACAATATAGAGACAGTCTAACCCATGTTTACAGGGACGGGAGTAACTGAAAATACCAGAGGAGATACCTGAACTGACAACAGTATGAGAAAATTTGCTGAATCACTTAGTATGTAAACAAAGGCGTTTAATGTGCGTGCCTCTTGGTCACAACACATACTTTCTCCATCTTGATAATAGTTTCCTGTGCTGAAGAAGGTTGTGCATACTGAATCGATTGGTAACTTGATTAGAGAGCAGTTATGATGGCTCTTACATTCATTTGAATGCAGTTTGAAAAGTAATGAGGATAGCTGAGGTGGGACCAAGTCACTATTATTTGAGTAACAAGTCAAATCAAATCAAATCAAATGTATTTATATAGCCCTTCTTACATCAGCTGATATCTCAAAGTGCTGTACAGAAACCCAGCCTAAAACCCCAAACAGCAAGCAATGCAGGTGTAGAAGCACGGTGGCTAGGAAAAACTCCCTTGAAAGGCCAAAACCTAGGAAGAAACCTAGAGAGGAACCAGGCTATGAGGGGTGGCCAGTCCTCTTCTGGCTGTGCCAGGTGGAGATTATAACAGCACATGGCCTAGATGTTCAAATGTTCATAAATGACCAGCATTGTCAAATAATAATAATCATAGTAGTTGTCGAGGGTGCAACAAGTCAGTAACACAAGAGTAAGTGTCAGTTGGCTTTTTCATAGCCGATCTTTGAGAGTATCTCTACCGCTCCTGCTGTCTCTAGAGAGTTGAAAACAGCAGGTCTGGGACAGGTAGCACATCCGGTGAATAGGTCAGGGTTCCAGCAGGTCTGGGACAACAGGTCTGGGACATTTAGCACGTCCGGTGAACAGGTCAGGGCTCCATAGCTGCAGGCAGAACAGTTGGAACTGGAGCAGCAGCACGGCCAGGTGAACTGGGGACAGCAAGGAGTCATCAAGCCAGGTAGTCCTGAGGCATGGTCCTAGGGCACAGGTCCTCTGAGAGAGAGAAAGAAAGAAAGAGAAAGAGAGAATTAGAGAGAGCATATTTAAATTCACACAGGACACGGGAAAAGACAAGAGAAATACTCCAGATGTGACAGACTGACCCTAGCCCCCCGACACATAAACTACTGCAGCCTAAATACTGGAGGCTGAGACAGGAGGGGTCAGGAGACACTGTGGCCCCATCCGATGAAACCCCCGGACAGGGCCAAACAGGTAGGATATAACCCCACCCACTTTGCCAAAGCACAGCCTCCACACCACTGGAGGGATATCTCCAACCACCAACATACCATCCCGGGACAAGGCCGAGCATAGCCCACAAAGATCTCTGCCACGGCACAGCCCAAGGGGGGGCACCAACCCAGACAGGAAGACCACGTCAGTGACTCAACACACTCAAGTGACGCACCCCTCCCAGGGACGGCATGGAAGAACACCAGTAAGCCAGTGACTCAGCCCCCGTAATAGGGGTAGAGGCAGAGAATCCCAGTGGAAAGAGGGGAAACCGGCCAGGCAGAGACAGCAAGGGCGGTTCGTTGCTCCAGCCTTTCCGTTCACCTTTACACCCCTGGGCCAGACTACACTTAATCATAGGACCTACTGAAGAGATGTGTCTGCAGTAAAGACTTAAAGGTTGAGACTGCGTCTGCGTCTCTCACATGGGTAGGCAGACTATTCCATAAAAATGAAGCTCTATAGGAGAAAGCCCTGCCTCCAGCTGTTTGCTTAGAAATTATAGGAACAATTAGGAGGCCCGCGTCTTGTGACCGTAGCGTACGTGTAGGTATGTACGGCAGGACCAAATCGGAAAGATGGGTAGGAGCAAGCCCATGTAATGCTTTGTAGGTTAGCAGTAAAACCTTGAAATCAGCCCTTGCCTTAACAGGAAGCCAGTGTAGGGAGGCTAGCACTGGAGAAATATGATCAAATTTTTTGGTTCTAGTCAGGATTCTAGCAGCCGTATTTAGCACTAACTGAAGTTTATTTAGTGCTTTATCCGGGTAGCCGGAAAGTAGAGCATTGCAGTAGTCCAACCTAGAAGTAACAAAGGCATGGATTAATTTTTCTGCGTCATTTTTGGACAGAAAGTTTCAGATTTTTGCAATGTAACGTAGATGGAAAAAAGCTGTCCTTGAAACAGTCTTGATATGTTCTTCAAAAGAGAGATCAGGGTCCAGAGTAACGCCGAGGTCCTTCACAGTTTTATTTGAGACGACTGTACAACCATCCAGATTAATTGTCAGATTCAACAGAAGATCTCTTTGTTTCTTGGGACCTAGAACAAGCATCTCTGTTTTGTCCGAGTTTAAGAGTAGAAAGTTTGCAGCCATCCACTTCCTTATGTCTGAAACACAGGCTTCTAGCGAGGGCAATTTTGGGGCTTCACCATGTTTCATTGAAATGTACAGCTGTGTGTCATCCACATAGCAGTGAAATTTAACATTATGTTTTCGAATGACATCCCCAAGAGGTAAAATATATAGTGAAAACAATAGTGGTCCTAAAACGGAACCTTGAGGAACACCGAAATTTACAGTTGATTTGTCAGAGGACAAACCATTCAGAGACAAACTGATATCTTTCCGACAGATAAGACCTAAACCAGGCCAGAACTTGTCCATGTAGACCAATTTGGGTTTCCAATCTCTCCAAAAGAATGTGGTGATCGATGGTATCAAAAGCAGCACTAAGATCTAGGAGCACGAGGACAGACGCAGAACCTCGGTCTGACGTCATTAAAAGGTAATTTACCACCTTCACAAGTGCAGTCTCAGTGCTATGATGGGGTCTAAAACCAGACTGAAGCGTTTCGTGTACATTGTTTGTCTTCAGGAAGGCAGTGAGTTGCTGTGCAACAGCTTTTTCCAAAATTTTTGAGAGGAATGGAAGATTCGATATAGGCCGATAGTTTTTTATAATTTCTGGGTCAAGATTTGGCTTTTTCAAGAGAGGCTTTATTACTGCCACTTTTAGTGAGTTTGGTACACATCCGGTGGATAGAGAGCCGTTTATTATGTTCAACATAGGAGAGCCAAGCACAGAAAGCAGCTCTTTCAGTAGTTTAGTTGGAATAGGGTCCAGTATGCAGCTTGAAGGTTTAGAGGCCATGATTATTTTCATCATAGTACAGATATAGTACTAAAGTACTTTAGTGTCTCCCTTGATCCTAGGTCCTGGCAGGGTTGTGCAGACTCAGGACAACAGAGCTTTGGAGGAATACACAGATTTAAAGAGGAGTCCGTAATTTGCTTTCTAATGATCATGATCTTTTCCTCAAAGAAGTTCATGAATTCATCACTGCTGAAGTGAAAGCCATCCTCTCTTGGGGAATGCTGCTTTTTAGTTAACTTTGCGACAGTATCAAAAATACATTTCGGATTGTTCTTATTTTCCTCAATTAAGTTGGAAAAATAGGATGATCGAGCAGCAGTGAGGGCTCTTCGATACTGCACGGTACTGTCTTTCCAAGCTAGTCGGAAGACTTCCAGTTTGGTGTGGCGCCATTTCCGTTCCAATTTTCTGGAAGCTTGCTTCAGAGCTCGTGTATTTTCTGTATACCAGGGAGCTAGTTTCTTATGACAAATGTTTTTAGTTTTTAGGGGTGCAACTGCATCTAGGGTATTGCGCAAGGTTAAATTGAGTTCCTCGGTTAGGTGGTTAACTGATTTTTGTCCTCTGACGTCCTTGGGTAGGCAGAGGGAGTCTGGAAGGGCATCAAGGAATCTTTGGGTTGTCTGAGAATTTATAGCACGACTTTTAATGCTTCTTGGTTGGGGTCTGAGCAGATTATTTGTTGCGATTGCGAACTTAAGAAAATGGTGGTCCGATAGTCCAGGGTTATGAGGAAAAACATTAAGATCCACAACATTTATTCCATGGGACAAAACTAGGTCCAGAGTATGACTGTGGCAGTGAGTAGGTCCAGAGACATGTTGGACAAAACCCACTGAGTCGATGATGGCTCCGAAAGCCTTTTGGAGTGGGTCTGTGGACTTTTCCATGTGAATATTAAAGTCACCAAAAATTGGAATATTATCTGCAGGGAACTCAGTGAGGAACGCTGCATATGGCCCAGGAGGCCTGTAAACAGTAGCTATAAAAAGTGATTGAGTAGGCTGCATAGATTTCATGACTAGAAGCTCAAAAGACGAAAACGTTGTTGTTGTTTTTTTGGGGTAAATTTAAATTTGCTATCATAAATGTTAGCAACACCTACGCAAGTCTCAAGTCACAATGTCCGAGTCTCAAGTTGAGTCCCAAGTAGAACGGGTCAAGACTCAAGTCAAGTCCAAGTCGTGCATTCTCTAAGAGGTCAAGTCTAAAGTCAAGTAAAAACAAAATATATACATGCAACGACTTGTTCAACTACAAATCTTTGTCTATTTATTGAGGCTACCAGACAGCCCTTTACGTTATTTTGATTAGCCTATGTAATTGTAAAGTAGGGACCTTGTAGCAGTTGTAACAGCATGATTTCAGCAGAAGCCAAGGCAGGTTGACATGCTTAGAGTGTAGATGTATTTACAGGTCTTGGTAATCCAATGGTGAAAGCGCCATATCATACAAAATATACAAGTAGATTTACCAAATATACATGGGCAATAGCCCAAAATGTCATCGCCGTGTGTGTAGGTGGCAAGGAAGTCAGGCACAGGAGAAACCAACTTGGTATAACTGGAGTTGTTCAATAAATAATAAACAAACACAAACTCCAAAACCAACGTACATAAAAATAACATGAGTAAAAATACCCGTAGCTCACCAATACAAAAATACACGAAATCAATAACAAACAAAACAATCTCGGACAAGGTACATGAGGAAAAACAGAGGGTTAAATACACAACATGTAATGAATGGGATTGGAAACAGGTGTGTAGGAAAACAAGACAAAACCAATGGAAAATGAAAAATGGATCAGTGATGGCTAGAAGATCGGTGACGTCGATCGCCGAGCACCGCCCGAACAAGGAGGGGCATCGACTTTGGCAGAAGTCAAAGTCAAAAGAAATAGACAGGACAGGTTAAGCCTGATACAATCTGAACGGACACAGATAGAGGGCAAGACTGTACAGCATCCCCTTAAGAAACCACATTGAATCTGTCTAACAGGAGCTCAAACAGGTAAATTGATTCTTCAGGTCGGAAAGTCGGAGCTCTACAAAGAGGCCTGTTTACCCAAGTTGGAATTCCGTGTTTCATAACAGTTCAAATCGATTTTACCCTGTTGGAGCTCAGTTGTTTTGAACGCGGTGACAGACACACGGAATTTTGACATAACCCAGGAAAGCGAAATATGACAAAGGAAACCATACATTGAATTAAACAAACAGAACTTCTACCTCAAGAGTCTTGCGAATTTTCATGTGCACTATAAACATCGCGCTCACTCAGAGCAGGGCAAAAAAATGGTTGGTTATAAAATGTAAAATGTATCGTAGGTCTATCAAACATGAAACACATGTCTACATGCTGCAATAAACGGAATGGGGTTGGCAGTGGTGTAAAGTACTTAAGTAAAAAATACTTTAAAGTACTACTTAAGTAGTTTTTGGGGGTATCTGTACCTTACTATTTATATTTTTTCCAACTTTTACTTCACTACAGTACATTCCTAAAGAAAATAATGTACTTTTTACTCCATACATTTTCCCTGACACCCAAAAGTACTCGTAACATTTGGACAGGAAAAGTGTCCAATTCACACACTTATCAAGAGAACATCCCTGGTCATCCCTTTTGCTTCTGATCTGGCGGACTCACTAAAAGCAAATGCTTTGTTTATAAATTATGTCTGAGTCTTGCCCCTGCTATATGTCAATAAAAAATGAAAACATTGGGCCGTCTAGTTTGCTTAATAGAAGGAATTTGAAATGATTTACACTTTTACTTTTGATAGTTAAGTACATTTTAGCAATTCCATTTACTTTTAATACTTAAGTATATTTAAAACGAAATATTTTTTTACTTTTACCGTCTTTGCTATGAGACTCTAAATTGAGCTCAGGTGTATCTTGTTTCCATTGATCATCCTTGAGATGTTTCTAAAACTTGATTGGAGTCCACCTGTGGTAAATTTGATTGATTGGACATAATTTGGAAAGGCACACACCTGTCTATATGAGGTCCCACAGTTGACAGTGCATGTCAGAGCAAAAACCAAGCCATGAGGTCAAAGGAATTGTCTGTAGAAACCCGAGACGGGATTGTATCAAGGCACAGATCTGGGGAAGATCACTCTGACAGAGCTCCAGAGTTCCTCTGTGGAGAGGGGAGAACCTTCCAGAAGGACAACCATCTCTGCAGCACTCCACCAATCAGGCCTTTATGGTAGAGTGGACAGACGGAAGCCACTCCTCAGTAAAAGGCACATGACAGCCCGCAAAAAGCATCTAAAGGACTCACAGACCATGAGAAACAAGGTTCTCTGGCCTGAATGCCAAGCGTCACGTCTGGAGGAAACCTGGCACCATCCCTACCGTGAAGCATGGTGGTGGCACTACAAGTTTTACATTTCCATGGGATCAAATTAATCCTACATCTGTACAACTGAGACATACAAAGGAATTAAAGACAAAAAGTGACTTGTGATTGAGTGATGTATCTCAGGTTAATCTTTGTCAAAAAGGAGAGAATGAAAGTAAAATGGAAATTCCTGAACAGATTCGTAGGTATACAGGGCCTGTTATGAATCACCTGATATGAATCTGGTTATCAGATGGATCTATTGTGTGTGTCTGCGTCATGAAAGAAGTAAATACTTTTTCTCCATCTCAGTTTTTTTGGTCTAGAGCGATTTCCTTCAGTGCTTTATGTCTGAAGGCCTGTAAATAGCTCACAAAAAAAGAAAGTGGGGTTGAATTGCTCCATGACAACTCAATAAACAGTCATTGATTCCAAAACATTCCAAAACATTTGCCATCAAAAGATAGAGAGGGTGACTATAAGGTAACAGAATAAGTGTCATGAAAGACTCAAAATGTCAGACAGTGATTCAGATGTCAAAGCAAATACTGGACAACAACAACTAAGGATATTTCTACTACTCACTTCCTTTGGCCGCCTTTCCTTCCAGTTCTCTGCTGCCAATGACTGGAACAAATTGCACAAATCACTGAAGCTGGAGTCTTATATCTCTCTCTCTAACTTTAAGCATCGGCTGTCCGAGCAGCTTACCGATCACTGTACCTGTACACAGCCAATCTGTAAACAGCACACCCAACTACCTCATCCCCATATTGTTATTCATCCTCTTGCTCTTTTGCACCCCAGTATCTCTACCTGCACATCATCATCTGCACATCTATCACTCAAGTGTTAATGCTAAATTGTAATTATTTTGCCTCTATGGCCTATTTATTGCCTTACCTCCCTACTCTTCTACATTTGCACGCACTGTACATAGATTTTTCTATTGTGTAATTGACGTTTGTACGTTTGTTTATGTGCAACTCTGTGTTGTTTTTGTCGCACTGCTTTGCTTTATCTTGGCCAGGTCGCAGTTGTAAATGAGAACTTGTTCTCCCTGGCCTTCCTGGTTAAATAAAGGTGAAGTAAATAAATAAATAAATACTCTATCCCAACTTGTCACACCTTTTATGTTCACAGTATTTAGGAACGTTTAACAGCATTTTCTGTTTCCATCACACCTGTCATTACTTTTTAATGCGACAGGTAGTTTGCATAAAGTAACTATTGGCTCTTACAGTATATGATGATGTCACGATTCCCACCGACGGTGGCGCCCCCTCCTGCTCGGGTGGCGCTCGGCGGTCGTCGTCACGGCCTATTAGCTGCCACGGATTCCCTTTTGCTTTTCCCTTTTTTTATTTTGTGACACCTGTGGTCAATTAGCCATTAGAGGGGCTATTTAGTTTAGCTGGCCCGCTCCTGTTCGTGCAGGATTAATGATTGTTCCTTGTCAGACGGCTTGTGTTCGTGTCGACGTTGTTGGACGCCGTATGTATTGGGAACATTTGTTTTGTGTGTGGGAACATTTGTTTTTGTGTGAGTGTATATTAAAAACACCACTACCCTGTGTTCGCTGCTTCCTGCGCCTCATTCCTCCTCCACGATTACCAAGCCGTAACAGATGAGTACTGCCATCTAAATATACAGAGTACCAGCACCCACAATGACTACCAGAACCTATTTCAGTCCACTTCCAGCACTGGTTCAATGTCGCCAGTAGCTCAAACTGTCAGATGACTTTGTTTGGGAAAGGTGTAGTGGTTTTGTAGAGTGCTTTCTGAGGCAGCTCAATAACAGGCCTATAGACTTCTTATATCTCTCAGATATAGGACAGACACTTCTAAACAAATTTCCTTTAGATTTTTGGGGGGGACTATCTGTTGTTCCATGTAGTGAATCTGGCCTGATAATTTAGCTAATAAGCCACAAAGTATAAGCATTTTAAAGTCAAATAAGTCTTCCTAAATATGTATGTCTGTCAGTAACTTTATAAAAGATTATAAATGCACAGTGACTTGAGTAAATGGAAAGACTATTAATAAAATAGTATAATGCACACAGCACAGTAAACATATCACTAATACACAACTTTGGAACTATGCACACTTCAAGCTCTTAGTCACAAGGACGCACAAAAGTGACCTAAAACAATCCTTTGTGACATTCATCTTCATTATTATAATCAAAGTTAGCAAATTCTACAAGCTGGATGGGAGTGTTTTCTTTTCCAATCTTGTAAGTCCTGTAGTGTCTTCCCTATCAGCTCCACTACCTGAGGACGGTCTGTTCAAGTGTTTCTGAACACACGGTACCCGCCCTCACAGGACCTCACTATTTCTTTAAGAGGATGTTCTGCCTGTTCAAGAAATGTTTCTATGCTCATATGTTGCAGGTCCTCTCCATGAGTGAAGAGCATATGGTTTTCTTCCGTACCCACATAACCAAAAGTATGTGGACACCTGCTCATCGAACATATCATTCCAAAATCATGGGCATTAATATGGAGTTGTTCCCCCCCTTTGCTGCTATAACAGCCTCCACTCTTCTGGGAAGGCTTTCATGAGGTCGGGCTCTGATTAGTGATGTCGGGCTCTGATGTTGGGTGATTATGCAGTCGGCATTCCAATTCATCCTAAAGGTGTTTGATGGGGTTGAGGTCAGGGCTCTGTGCAGGCCAGTCAAGTTCTTTCACACCGATGTTGATAAACCATTTCTGTATGGACCTCGCTTTGTGCATGGGGGCATTGTCATGCTGAATCAAGAAAGGGCCTTCCTCAAACTGTTGCCACAAAGTTGGAAGCACAGAATCATCTGGAATGTAATTGTATGCTGTGGCGTTAAGATTTCCCTTCACTGGAACTAAGGAAACTAGCCAGAACCATGAAAAACAGCCCCAGACCCATTTTTCCTCCTCCACCAAACTTTACAGTTGGCACTATGCATTGGGGCAGGTAGCGTTCTCCTGGCATCCGCCAAACCCAGATTCACCGGTCAGGCTGCCAGATGGTGAAGCGTGAATCATCACTCCAGAGAACGAGTTTCCACTGCTCCAGAGTCCAATGGCAGCGAGCTTTACACCACTCCAGCCGACGCTTGGCATTGCACATGGTGATCTTAGGCTTGTGTGTGGCTGCTCGGCCATAGAAAACCATTTCATGAACCTCCCGACGAACAGTTCTTGTATTGACATTGCTTCCAGAGGCAGTTTGGAACTCGGTAGTGAGTGTTGCATCCGAGAACAGACGACTTTTACACACTACGTGCTTCAGCACTCTGCGGTCCGTTCTGTGAGCTTGTGTGGCCTACCACTTCATGGCTGAGCCATTGTTGCTCCTAGACATTTCCACTTCACAATAACAGCTCTTACAGTTGACTGAGGAAAATCTAGCAGGGCAGAAATTTGATGAACTGACTTGTTGGTGCAAAATTGAAAGTCTGAGCTATACAATAAGGCCATTCTACTGCCAATGTTCGACTATGGAGATTGCATGGATGTTTGTTCGAATTTATACACCTGTCAGCAACGGGTGTGGTCGAAATAGCCGAATCCACTTATTTGAAGGGGTATCCACATACTTTTTGATGTCTTTAAGAATAAACCTGTTAGTGCCAATTTTAGCATGCAAATCTTGGTGCGGCAAAAACAAAACATTGTGGGATGCATGCCAGCAAAGCCACTACACTACACAACACTAAACAATACATTAATTGCACTTTAACGGTGACAAACGGTGCCCATAAACTGTTAGGGCCTACATAAAGCTCTCCCAACAGCAGAGTCCCAACACCAGTCCCAACACCTTACCACTGCTACACCTGGCTATCAGCGGAGCCTTGTCTGGCAGCGAAACAGTTCATTCAGCCTCATTTACTGCCTTTTAAAAAATCATAGCTGATATGGCTGACTTGCTTAAACAAATGTGGCTTCTACTGACAATGGAGATGTACAAGCTATTGCATAAGGGGACGAAAAGCGGATAAGAGGCAATCCATAATTTTGATTAAGACATTAATGAGCGAGCAACGATGGATGTAGTCAATATAACTATTTGTTTTGCACTTTTGAAATGTACAGCGACAGAATTCAGAACATGGGCCGTTCTTACAGTGTTCTCCCTTTACACCAAGTCAGAATCGTTGAAAAGTAGGTTGACGACATCCGATCCTCGTTTGTTAAGTCAAACCACACCGCTGGTCCTGCTCACATTGCCCTACCCTATGCTTTGACCTCTTTCTCCCCTCTCTCTCCAGATGGAATCTTGCGACTTGTGACGGCCGGCCGCCCAACAACCTGCCCGCTTGACCCTATCCCCTCCTCTCTTCTCCAGACCATTTCCGGAGACCTTCTACCTTAATGCACCTCTCTCATCAACTCATCCTTGACCGCTGGCTACGTCCCTTTCGTCTTCAAGAGAGCGAGAGTTGCACCCCTTCTCAAAAAACCTACACTCAATCCCTCCGATGTCAACAACTACAGACCGGTATCCCTTCTTTCTTTTCTCTCCAAAACTCTTGAGCGTGCCGTCCTTGGCCAGCTCTCCTGCTATCTCTCTCAGAATGACCTTCTTGATCCAAATCAGTCAGGTTTCAAGACTGGTCATTCAACTGAGACTGCTCTTCTCTGTGTCACGGAGGCTGTCCGCATTGCTAAAGCTAACTCTCTCTCCTCTGCTCTCATCCTTCTAGACCTATCTGCTGCCTTTGATACTGTGAACCATCAGATCCTCCTCTCCACCCTCTCCGAGTTGGGCATCTCCGGCGCGGCTCACTCTTGGATTGCGTCCTACCTGACAGGTCGCTCCTACCAGGTGGCGTGGCGAGAATCCGTCTCCGCACCATGTGCTCTCACCACTGGTATCCCCCAGGGCTCAGTTCTAGGCCCTCTCCTATTCTCGCTATACACCAAGTCACTTGGCGCTGTCATATCCTCACATGGTCTCTCCTATCATTGCTACGCAGACGACACACAATTAATCTTCTCCTTTCCCCCTTCTGATAACCAGGTGGCGAATCGCATCTCTGCATGTCTGGCAGACATATCAGTGTGGATGACGGATCACCACCTCAAGCTGAACCTCGGCAAGACGGAGCTGCTCTTCCTCCCGGGGAAGGACTGCCCGTTCCATGATCTCGCCATCACGGTTGACAACTCCATTGTGTCCTCCTCCCAGAGTGCTAAGAGCCTTGGCGTGACCCTGGACAACACCCTGTCGTTCTCCGCTAACATCAAGGCGGTGACCCGATCCTGTAGGTTCATGCTCTACAACATTCGCAGAGTACGACCCTGCCTCACACAGGAAGCGGCGCAGGTCCTAATCCAGGCACTTGTCATCTCCCGTCTGGATTACTGCAACTCGCTGTTGGCAGGGCTCCCTGCCTGTGCCATTAAACCCCTACAACTCATCCAGAACGCCGCAGCCCGTCTGGTGTTCAACCTTCCCAAGTTCTCTCACGTCACCCCGCTCCTCCTCACACTCCACTGGCTTCCAGTTGAAGCTCGCATCTGCTACAAGACCATGGTGCTTGACTACGGAGCTGTGAGGGGAATGGCACCTCCGTACATTCAGGCTCTGATCAGTCCCTACACCCAAAGAAGGGCACTGCGTTCATCCACCTCTGGCCTGCTCGCCTCCCTACCTCTGCGGAAGCACAGTTCCCACTCAGCCCAGTCAAAACTGTTTGCTGCTCTGGCACCCCAATGGTGGAACAAGCTCCCTCACGACGCCAGGACAGCGGAGTCAATCACCACCTTCCGGAGACACCTGAAACCCCACCTCTTTAAGGAATACCTGGGATAGAATTAAGTAATCCTTCTAACCCCCCCCCCCCCCCCCAAAAAAGATATAGATGTACTATTGTAAAGTGGTTGTTCCACTGGATATCATAAGGTGAATGCACCAATTTGTAAGTCGCTCTGGATAAGAGCATCTGCTAAATGACGTAAATGTAAATGTTACAATGGTCGATGATTACATTTCTCTTAAACAAGTTATAGTCTACATGTGCACTACCAAATTAGAACAGTAGGCGAAATGAAGAGGTTAAAATAGACCAAATTATTAGGGTGAGACACATTGAATGCCATTTGGGTTTTTGCGTGTCAAAAAAGAAACACATCGAATAACACTTTCTATTATAGAATGTTGTGTGTGCTGAATTTGCACGTGCAAGCCAAGCACCACCACTACTATCAGTAGCACTGTCAAAGCTGTCCAAAATGAAAGTCTGCAAACAATCACACACTGGCCACGAACGATGTGTTTACAATACCGCGTTGATGAAAATAGACACAATTATTTGGGTGAGGCACATGGGCTGTTAACATCTTACTACGCAACATACACTTAGTATTACTTTCTTAGCTACAGTATACAGGTGAAGTTGGAAGTTTACATGCACCTTAGCAAAATACATTTAAACTCTGTTTTTCACAATTCCTGACATTTAATCTTAGTAAAAATTAGCTGTCTTAGGTCAGTTAGGATCAGCACTTTATTTTAAGAATGTGAAATGTCAGAACAATAGTAGAGTGATTTATTTCAGCTTTTATTTCTTTCATCACATTCCCAGTGGGTCAGAAGTTTACATACATTCAATAAGTATTTGGTAGCATTGCCTTTAAAGTGTTTAACTTGGGTCAAACGTTTCGGGTAGCCTTCCACAAGCGTCCCACAATAACTGGGGGGAATGTTGTCCCATTCCTCCTGACAGAGCTGGTTTGTAGGCCTCTTTGCTCGCACACACTTTTTAAGTTCTGCCAACAAATCTTCCATGGGATTAAGGTCAGGGCTTTGTGATGGTCACTCCAATACCTTCACTTTGTTGTCCTTAAGCCATTTTGCTACAACTTTGGAAGTATGTTTGAGGTCATTGTCCATTTGGAAGACCCATTTGCGACCAAGCTTTAACTTCCTGACTGATGTCTTGAGATGTTGCTTCAATATATCCACATAATTCCCCTCTCATGACACCATCTATTTTGTGAAGTGCACCAGTCCCTCCTGCAGCAAAGCACCCCCACAACATGATGCTGCCACCCCCGTGCTTCACGGTTGGGATGGTGTTCTTCGGCTTGCAAGGCTCCCCGTTTTTCCTCCAAAAATAACGATGGTAATTATGGCCAAACGGTTCTATTTTTGTTTCCTCAGACCAGAGGACATTTCTCCAAAAGTATAATCTTTGTCCTGATGTGCAGTTGCAAACCGTAGTCTGGCTTTTTTATAATGGTTTTGGAGCAGTGGCTTCTTCCTTGCTGAGCGGCCTTACAGGTTATGTCGATATAGGACTCGTTTTACTGTGGATATAGATACTTTTGTACCTGTTTCCTCCAGCATCTTCACAAGGTCCTTTGCTGTTGTTCTGGGATTTATTTGCACTTATCGCACCAAAGTATGTTCATCTCTAGGAGACAGAATGCATCTCCTTCCTGAGCGGTATGACGGCTGTGTGGTCCCATGGTGTTTAAACTTGCCTACTATTGTTTGTACAGATGAACGTGGTACCTTCAGGAGTTTGGAAATTGCTCCCAAGGATGAACCAGACTTGTGGAGGTCTACAATTTTATTTCAGAGGTCTTGGCTGATTTCTTTTGATTTTCCCATGATGTCAAGCAACGAGGCACTGAGTTTGAAGGTAGGCCTTGAAATACATCCACAGGTACACCTCCAATTGACACAAATGATGTCAATTAGCCTATCAGAAGCTTCTAAAGCCATGACATAATTTTCTGGAATTTTCCAAGCTGTTTAAAGGGACAGTCAACTTAGTGTATGTAAACTTCTGACCCACTATAATTGTTATACAGTGAATTATAAGTGAAATAATCTGTCTTTAAACAATTGTTTGAAAAATTACTTCTGTCATGCACAAAGTAGATGTCCTAACCGACTTGCCAAAACTATAGTTTGTTTACAAGAAATTTGTGGGGTGGTTGAAAAATGTATTTTAATGACTCCAACCTAAGTGTATGTAAACTTACGACTTGAACTGTATATCCATATACATACACATATGCATACATATACACATATATACATACACATACCTATATAGACATACATACTTTTTTAGAATATACCTTTATTATTCCCCGCGAACCCTACCACCCTTCCCCCAATTGGAGTAAACTAATAAACAATAACACTTAGGCTTCTACCTTCAGATTATACGTCTTATACACATTTTACAGACACAATCTATTTTACAATAGTTATATTTTGTTTGTTTTTTAGTCCTTCCTCTATTTCTGATGTCCGTCCAGATTGATTTCTATTTGTAACTGTGCTATTTCACAAAATCTCTGAACCTATATACATTTTTCAGACCCCGTATGTTTTACATTGGTTATCGTGTTATTAGTCCCACCCTTCAGCTCCATTCAACCCCTCCCATCTATCTTTCAACACCATCCATTTTGGATTTTTATTTGCCATATATTTTTCTACTGTGCTGTGATGCTTCACAAAAGTACTGAACCTTTCTATTCTCATAGCTTCGACAGAATGTAAATGATTTTTTTTGGCTAAAATAATTATTATATTATTGATTGATTGTCTATGGCTTTTCAAATCACCCAGTATTGCTATCTGTAGTGTTAGTTCTAGGCAAATTTTGCAATTCTTCAGCCATTCCTGGACCTGTGACCAAAAACGAGCTACATATGGACATTACCAAAATAAATGATCTAATAACTCTGCCTCCTCACAGCAAAATCTGCAGAGCTGGGAAGATTTTATCCCCCATATATATAACATTATATTGTTTGCAAGAATTTTGTATAGCAATTGAAAAATTCAAAGTTTTGAATTTGGCGTTGTTTTGCGTATCAATTCATAAACCATGTGCCATGGAATGGGTACATCGAAAATCTCTTCCCAACTATTTTGCAATTCATATGGCACAGCTATCAGTTTTTTGGTCCTTAAATGAAATTGCTATATGTTTTTATTTATCACACTTTTCTTTAACCATTTATGTTCTTTAATACAGGGCCGACATACAAGTTCCTTACTTTTTTCCCCTTAAGTTCCTTACTTTTTTCCCCTTCTACTTGCCTCTTCCATTTTTGTGGTAATGCTGCAATTAGTTGGTTGTAATTTTGGGTAGAGCAGACATTTCCATATGTCTGTATTAGCTGCATGTGTAACATAACTCCACCAGTCCTGTTTATATCATTCACTAAAATTATACCTTTTTTGAACATTTCTTCAAAAACTACATTTTTTTTTATCAATTAGTATATTTGAGTTTAACCACTATTTGTTGTATTATTTGTTTGTCTTTTCAAGTGGATTAAACTGAAATTGCAACCAACTTTCTTAGGCTTGTTTAAAAAAATAACGATATTTTGGAGATTATTTCCTTTTCAAACAACCGAAAGTGAGCAGGTGTAATCTGAATAAAGGGAAAAAGGCCATTCTTGAACATAGGAGGAGACATTCCTACCAATTTACTAGAGAACCAGTTTGGATTTAAGTATAACTTTTGTATGACTGATGCCTTTAGTGAGAGGTCTAATGCTTTAATATTTAATAGTTTCTGCCCCCCGGATTCATATTCGTTATATAAATAGGCCCTTTCAATTTTGTCTGGCTTGCCATTCCAAATAAAATTGAATGTGTTTTGTTCATATAATTTAAAAAGCAGGTCACTAGGTGTAGGCAAAACCATAAGCAAATAGGTAAACTGTGATATGACTAAATATTTTCAGCGGGATTTTTCCCAAAATTGACATGTATTTCCTTTCCATGGTAGCAAGATCTTATCTATTTTTACTAACTTTCTCAAAAAATATATTGGAGTGGGATCATTTCTTTCTTTTGGGATTTGTATACCGAGTATGTCCACATCTCCGTCAGACCATTTAAATGATAAACTACACGGTAATGTACATTTTGCATTTTTTTGTGATCCAATACGTATTATAGTACACTGATCATAATTTGGTTTTAATCCAGAGAGGATAGCAAAAGTATCTAGATCCTCTATGAGGCCGTGGAGAGATTCTAATTGTGATTTTAAAAGAAAACATGAATCATCAGCGTTCAATGACACCTTAGTTTTTAAGCCACGGATTTCTAATCCCTTAATATTATTGTTTAATTTAATTTTAACAGCTAACATTTCGATGGCAATAATAAATATATATGCCAATAGTGGACAATCTTGTTTTACTCCTCTAGATAGTTTAAAACCTTCTGAGATGTAGCCATTATTTACTATTGTACACCTAGGGTTACTATACATAACTTTAACCCATTTTATAAGAGATTCCCCAAAATTGAAATATTCTAGGCATTTATATATAAACTCCAGTCGAACTTTATCAAAAGCCTTTTCAAAATCAGCTATGAAAACCAGGCCTGGTGTCCCCGATATTTCATAGTATTCTATTGTTTCCAGTACTTGTCTTATATTATCTCCAATGTATCGTCCATGTAAAAATCCTGTCTGATTAGGATGAATAATATCTGACAATACTTTTTTAATTCTATGAGCCAAGCATTTTGCTAGGATTTTTTGCATCACAACACTGACGTGTAAGAGGTCTCCAATTTTTTTAATGGACTGGATCTTTATATATACCACTTGGGTCCTGTTTCAGTAATAACGATATCAGACCTTCTTGTTGTGTGTCTGATAATCTACCATTTATACAGGAGTGGTTAAACCATGCTAATAATGGTCCTCTGAATATATATAAAAAAGATTTGTATACTTCCACTGGTATGCCATCCAGACCTGGAGTTTTCCCAGCCTTAAAAGCTTTAATTGCATCAAGAAGATCCTCCTCTGTAATTTGGCCTTCACATGAGTCTTTCTGTACAGATGTTAATTTTACATTATTATTAGGAAAATAATCCATACAATTAGTTTCAGTTAGTGGAGATGAGGGAGACTGAAACGAAAACATATTCTTAAAGTACTTTACTTCCTCTTTCAAAATTTCATTCGGTGAATCATGTGTGACTACATCATTTGAAACAAGTTTCAAACATTTTTTGGTAGCATTTCTATATTGAAGATTGAGAAAGAATTTGGTGCATTTTTCCCCATATTCCATCCAGTTCGCTTTATTTTTATGATATATTACACTGGATCTTTCTTGAATAAGTTCCTCCATTTATTTTTGTTTTTCCTCTAACTTATTCTGTGCCTCCATGGTACAGTTTTTATTGCTATCTAACTGTGTTAGTCCTTCAATTTCCTTTGTTAATATGGACTCTTTTGATCTAATTTACTTTTGTTTTATAGATGAGTACTGAATTTCATGGCCTCTAAAGGCACATTTAAAAGTGTCCCATACAATAAGGGGAGCTGCTGTACCTATGTTATGTCTGAAAAAGTCAGTAAAAAATGATTCTGTCCTAGTTCTAAACAATTTATCTAGTAGGCTTTGATTAAATGTACAATATCCTCTCCCACGTGGAAATTCTGTAAGAGTAATATACATGCCAATTATGTGATGATCCGACATTCTGTCCCCTATCAACACTTTTTAAACTTTTGGTGCCAGAGAGAATGACATAAGAAAGTAGTCAAGATGACTAGCTTGATTAAGCCTACGCCATGTATATCTCACTAGGTCTGTCACGCCCTGACCTTAGAGATCCCTTTTATTCTCTATTTGGTTAGGTCAGGGTGTGACTAGGGTGGGAAATCTATGTTTTCTATTTCTTTGTTGGCCGGGTATGGTTCTCAATCAGAGATAGCAGTCTATCGTTGTCTCTGATTGGGAATCATACTTAGGCAGCCTTTTTCCACCTTTAGTTTGTGGGATCTTGTTTTTGGTACTGTGCTGTTGCCCTACTGAATGTTACGTTTTCATTTGTATTTGATTTGTTTTTCGGTGTTCATTTAATACATTTAAAATGTACGCCTACAACGCTGCACCTTAGTCCAATCCTTCCAACGACAAACGTAACAAAAGATCCCACCACAAACGGACCATGCAGTGTGGCCAGGAGGAGCAGACATCCTGGACATGGGAGGAGATCTTGGACGGTAAGGGATCCTGGAGTTGGGAGGAAATCCTGGCTGGAAAAGACCGCCTTCCATGGGAGCAGACGGAAGCAGCGAGAGGTGAACAAGATACAACATGGGAGGAGGTAGAAAGGTGGTCGGTCGACCCAGGGAGAGTGCCAGAGCCCGCCTGGGAGTCAATTGAGCAGTGCGAGGAGGGATACCGGAGAATGGAGTTGGCGAGGAGTATGCGGCAACGCAGGCGTTTGGAGGAGAGTGAAGCGAGAGAGCAGTTGGTTTGGTGCAGTATGCACGGCATTCGCCTTGAGGAGCGTGTTAGCCGTCCGATGCCACTTGAGTCAGCTCCCCGTACTCGTCCTGAGAATTGTGTTAAAGTTCCGGTAAAATTGATGGCGGCTATACGCACCAGGTCTCCAGTGCGCCTCCACAGCCCAATGCATCCTGTGCCTGCTCCTCACGCTCGCCCTGAGGTGTGTGTCACCAGTCCGGTACCACCATCGACGGTCTGCAGTCCAGAGTCAGTCCACACGGGATGGTCGGAGGAGCCGAAGTGTGAACCAGAGCCAGTCAGGGAGTCGAGTGAGGAACTCAAGGAAAGATTCCGGAGAGAGGTGTTGGCATTGAGAGCGCTGCAGAGCGGGCGTGCTGAGGAGCGTGACACCAGTCCGGTGTAATATGCACCAGTTTTACGCATCTGGCCTCCAGTGTGCCTCTCCAATCCGGTACGTCCTGTGTCTACTCCACGCACTCGCTCTAAGGAGCGTGTGACCGTTCAGGCACCATGTTACGCGGTGATTAACACTGTGTCGCCAGTGCGCCTTCACAGCCCAGTGCGTCCTGTGCCAGTGCCCCGCACTTGCCGTGCTAAAGTGATTATCCAGCCAGGACAGGTTGTGCCAGTTCCGTGCACCAGGCCTCCTGTGCGTCTCCCCAGCCCAGTACGTCCTGTGCCTGCTCCACGCACCAGACCTGCAGTGCGCCTTCATAGCCCGGTACGTCCTGTGCCGGCTCCACGCTCCAAGCCTCCTGTGCATCTCCCCAGCCCGGTACGTCCTGTGCCAGCTCCACGCACCAGGCTTCCTGCGACGGTCGGCAGTCCAGAGCTTCCGACGACAGTTTCTAGTCCAGAGCTTCCGGAAACAGTTCCCAGTCCAGAGTTTCCGATGACAGTTCCCAGTCCAGAGCTTCCGGCGTCAGTTCCCAGTCCGGAACCTCCTGAGATGGCCCACGGTCCGGAGCCTCCTGAGACGGCCCACGGTCCGGAGCCTCCTGAGACGGCCTACGGTCCGGAGCCTCCTGAGACGGCCCACGGTCCGGAGCCTCCTGAGACGGCCCACGGTCCGGAGCTTCCGGCGACGATCCCCACACCAGAATCGCCACCGAAGATTGCGGATCCGCAAGCGGATGGGGTCTACGTCCTGTACCGGAGCCGCCACCGAGGCTAGATGCCCTCCCCTATAGAGTCAGGTTTTGCGGCCGGAGTCCGCACCTTTGGGGGGGGGGGGGGTACTGTCATGCCCTGACCTTAGAGATCCCTTTTATTCTCTATTTGGTTAGGTCAGGGTGTGACTAGGGTGGGAAATCTATGTTTTCTATTGCTTTGTTGGCCGGGTATGGTTCTCAATCAGAGGCAGCTGTCTATCATTGTCTCTGATTGGGAATCATACTTAGGCAGCCTTTTTCCACCTTTAGTTTGTGGGATCTTGTTTTTGGTACTGTGCTGTTGCCCTACTGAACGTTACGTTTTCATTTGTATTTGATTTGTTTTTCAGTGTTCATTTAATACATTTAAAATGTACGCCTACCACGCTGCACCTTAGTCCAATCCTTCCAATGACAAACGTAACAAGGTCAGGGTATTTAAGTCTCCATATATCCACTAATTCCAATATATCCATGACATTCATGATTTCCTTACATGCCTGAGGGTGATAGTTTGTAGTGTGATTTCCTTTCCATTCCATAGAGGCATTTAAGACCGTATTAAAATCTCCCGCCATAATAATAGACTCTAGTGTTGCTTGTAGAGTTGATCAAATTTTATATATATTTTCAAAGAAGCTTGGATCATCATTATTTGGAGCGTATGGGTTAATAAGCCATATCTGTTTATTGTCCAATAACATATTTAAAATAATCCATCTACCTTGATGATCTGTTTGGACAATTTGCACATTTGGATCAAAATTACTGTTAATTAAAACCATCACCCCTTTTGACTTTGTTTGCCCATGGGAGAAATATATTTCGCCCCCCCAGTCCTTTTTCCACAAAACTTCCTATAAAATTGTTGAATGAGTTTCCTGTAAACAATAGATATTCTATTCCTTCTCTTTTAGCCAGGTAAATACTGATCGTCTTTTCTTATTATCTGCTAAGCCATTACAATTGTAACTGGCTATACTTATTTCACCACTTACCATAATGAGACAACTTTCAATTCTATTTATCAAAATATATGTTTGTAAACGTACCATTAAAAAGTAACATGATGATTGAGTGTCTATGTAGCTGTACCATGATATTTGCATTGCTACTAAGTAAACCTTCAATTGGTCCCCACTATTCCACCCGCTAAAAGCCCTCCTCATCCCGAGTTGGGTTGTCATCCCAATGCCCGGCAGACCACCCCCGACCCCCCGTATCCCATAGCCGTGAAAAGACTGGGATCCATCCTTCGAAAAGAGCACACAGTGCCAATTACAGAACAGAAGTAGATCAACCGCAAAATGCATTTCCATCGCCCTCACCTCGATTTGTATTATATATAGCAATCAAAATATATACAGTGAGGGAAAAAAGTATTTGATCCCCTGCTGATTTTGTACGTTTGCCCACTGACAAAGAAATGATCAGTCTATAATTGTAATGGTAGGTGTATTTGAACAGTGAGAGACAGAACAACAACAAAAAAATCCAGAAAAACGCATGTCAAAAATGTTATAAATTGATTTGCATTTTAATGTGTTCGGAGGCCGGGCACTGCCATACCAGGCAGGGATGCAACCAGTCAGGATGCTCTCAATGTTGCAGCTGTAGAACCTTTTGAGGATCTGAGGACCCATGCCAAATCTTTTTAGTTTCCTGAGGGGGAATAGGTTTTGTCGTGCGCTCTTCATGACTGTCTTGCTGTGTTTGGACCATTCTAGTTTGTTGGTGATGTGGACACCAAGGAATTTGAAGCTCTCAACCTTCTCCACTACAGCCCCGTCGATGAGAATGGGGGTGTGCTCGGTCCTCGTTTTCCTGTAGTCCACAATCAGGAGATGATTGTGTCTTGGTCACGTTGAGGGATAGGTTGTTATTCTGGCACCACCCGGCCAGGTCTCTGACCTCCTCCCTACAGGCTGTCTCGTCGTTGTCGTGATCAGGCCTACCACCCTTGAGGGGCTCCAGTGTTGAGGATCAGCGTGGCAGATGTGTTGCTACCTTAAAGGTCTTACTCACATCGGCTACGGAGAGAGTGATCACACAATCGTCTGGAACAGCTGACGCTCTCATACATAACTCAGTGTTGCTTGCCTCGAAGCGAGCATACTAGCCCTGCTCCTGCAGTAGAAGGTGTACTAACCCTGCTCCTGCAGTTGCAGTACTAGCCCTGCTCCTGCAGTAGGTGTACTAGCCCTGTAGAAGGTGTACTAGCCCTTCTCCTGCAGTAGAAGGTTTTCTAGCCCTGTTCCTGCAATAGAAGGTGTACTAGTCCTGCTCCTGCGGTAGAATGTTTACAAGCCCTGCAGAAGGTGAATTAGCCCTGCTCCTGTAGTAGAATGTGTACTAGCCCTGTAGATGGTGTGCTAGCCCTGTAGAAGGTTTGCTAGCCCTGCTCCAGTAGTAGAAGGTAAACTAACCCTGCTCCTGGAGTACAAGGTGTACTAGTCCTGCTCCTGGAGTACAAGGTGTACTAGTCCTGCTCCTGTAGTAGAAGGTGTACTAGCCCTGCTCCTGCGGTAGGTGTACTAGCCCTATCGAAGGTGTACTAGCCCTGCTCCTGTAGTAGAATGTATACTAGCCCTGCTCTTGTAGTAGAAGGTGTACTAGCCCTGCTCCTGTAGTAGAAGGTGTACTAGCCCTGCTGCTACAGTAGAAGGTGTACTAGCCCTGCTCCTGCAGTAGAAGGTGTACTAGCCCTGCTCCTGCAGTAGAAGGTGTACTAGCCCTGCTCCTGCAGTAGAAGGTGTACAAGCCCTGCTCCTGCAGTAGAAGATGTACTAGCTCTGCTCCTGCAGTAGAAGGTGTACTAGCCCCGCTCCTGCAGTAGAAGGTGTACTAGCCCTGCTCCTGCAGTAGAAGGTGTACTAGCCCCGCTCCTGCAGTAGAAGGTATACTAGCCCTGCTCCTGTGCATTTATTTTCTTGAGCGTCAGGGTAGTGCAGGGGTCTTTAACCTTTATTGACCAGGGACCCCCTCCCAGGCAAACCGGCGACCCAGGGACCGCCATCATATATGTTAGCAATAATAAAAATGATCAAAATATCTTGTTTTATCATCCTATGAAGGATACTGGCAAAGACAAGTAATCAACATTTTATAATGAATGAATTGGGTAGATAGTTTTTTATTATTTTGACCTACCCACGTTATAATTGTAAGAAATGTAAACTCTAAAATAGCATTTTAGCTAGAAACGTAACTCAAAACTAGGGCTGTGACGATTGTGTAATTATGGGTAGCGATTCATTGTCATGTGGTGTACTAGTTGTCATGTGGTGGACACAGTTTTTGTAATTTTAGTAGATTTTTTTTTTAGCTTATAATTAATGTATCAAATTAAGCTCCTCCTCCCAACCGTGCTATTCTGCTCGTAAACGTATTATCAACTTTACCCACTTCATTTAAAAATGAAAACTGCTTTTGGGTAAGCTATATCTACTTGAATATGAAGTTGAATCCCCCTTTTGCCTAAATTTAGAATGTATAAAGACGATTATGACGTTTTTTATACAATAGTTTAAAAAAGGTTAGCAATTTGTTGGCAAAAAATGTCCTTGTCAAGAAACCTTGCCAGCAGCCACCATCACTTGCTGCGACTGGTACTCACTGGTGCTTTTTCAAAGCCTATGTCAGATACTCCAGTGAGTGTAATTTCCTCAATATTAGGAGTTGAGAAATAAAGTTGATATCATTATAAGATATTCCCCTATTTTTACTCTAGGTCTGTAATACAAAATGAGTTTAGTAGATTTACGAAGCCTTGGTGATAAGACAAGATTCCATTCCATGATTCGTGTCTGTGTGCCTGTCTGTCGGTGCCAGGGAGACCCAATCTCCAGTTTATTTAAGGAATGGTCCTAGTGTCTTTGTTCCATTAGTATTCCTGTATAAGCAAGCAGTAAATGAACTAGAGACAGATATTTGGCGCCATGTAAATCTTGATGTCTGTTGCTTGAGAGTAAAATGTACCTTTGTATAAATTCTCTCATCTGTGAAATGTCATGAACATTCAGGAGGATGGACTTTGTTATAAAATGCTGTGGCTTCGTCCTGGTGGTTGGGCTCTCAACTAATCACCTAGGGGTGGGTCTTTGACAAGCTCCATTACTGCAGTAATGAAATAATAAAGTCTGATTGTTTTGAGGAAGTCTAAAAGTCTCTCCTTTGATTAGAATAATTCCACCACAGAAGATACCTGAAGGGAAAAACCAGATAGGATCCAATGAAACATCACAAAATATAACATCACAAAATATATTTAACTGGAACAAAATGGGAATGACCTCAGATATTCTAAAAGGCTTCCACATAGTTCTCCTCAGATGATTACTTTTTCCTCATTGTGGAAGTAAATATTCAAGAGTTGCATTACACAATTCAAGCTGTGACGATGTTGGATTAATCCATTTTGCCATGCTTGATTATTAACTTGACCATGTGTCACGATCGTCGTAAGAACTGGACCAAGGCGCAGCATACGTAGAGTTCCACATGTTTATTCAATGAAACTCACACAAACTGTAAAGAATAAACTAAACGTGATGTCTGGAATGCTCGCAGGCAACTACACAAAAACAAGATCCCACAAAACAAAGTGGGGAAATGACTGCCTAAATATGATCCCCAATCAGAGACAACGGCAAACAGCTGCCTCTGATTGGGAACCATACCAGTCCAACATAGAAAATAACAACCTAGATTACCCACCCTAGTCACACCCCGACCTAACCAACATAGAGAATAAAAGGCTCTCTATGGTCAGGGAGTGACAGAACACCCCCCCCCCCCCCCCCCCCAAAGGTGCGGACTCCGGCCGCAAAACCTGACTCTATAGGGGAGGGTCCAGGTGGGCATCGAGTGGCGGCTCCGGTGCGGGGCGAAGTACCCACTCCGCTCGAGGATCCGCCAGCATCGGTGGCGTCAGGACTTTGCCCCCGCCCAGACCATGGGTCCGGCCATGGAGCTGGGTAGAACGCCGTGCCCGGACTGGGCCTCGGTGTAGAGGAGGGCCCCGGCCATGGAGCTGGGTTGAACACCGCACCCGGACTGGGCACCGGCACTGAGGAAGGCTCCGGCCATGGAGCTGAGTTGGCCGCCGTGCCTGGACTGGGCATCGGCGCAGAGGGAGGCTCCGGCCATGGAGCTGGACTGGACACCGTACGCGGACTGGGCACCGGCGCAGAGGGAGGCTCCTGCCGTGGAGCAGGATTGGGTGCCGTAGTAGGAGGTTCCGGACTGTGGACCATCATAGGAGGTTCCGGACTGTGGACCGCCGTAGGACGCTCCGGACTGTGGACCGTCGCCGGACGCTCCGGACTGGGGACCGTCGCCGGAAGCTCCGGACTGCGGACCATTGCCGGAAGCTCTGGACTGTGAATGCGCACTGGAGGCCCAGTGCGTGGAGCCGGTGCAGGGGGCACCGGACTGAGGAGGCGCACTGGAAGCATGATGCGTGGGGCCGGCACTGGTGGTACCGGACTGGTGACATGCACTTCAGGGCGAGTGCGGGGAGCAGGCACAGGACGTACCGGACTGGGGAGGTGCACTGGAAGCCTTGTGCGTGGAGCCGGCACAAGTGGCACCGGACTGGGGAGGTGCACTGTAGAGCCGGCACAAATTGTACCGGAACGATGACACACTTCGCACGGCGAGTGCGGGGAGCTTGCGCAGGACACCCTGGGTTGTAGAGGCGCACTGGAGACCTGGTGCGTAGAGCCGGCACAAATTGTACCGGAACGATGACACACTTCGCACAGCGTGTGCGGGGAGCTGGCACAGGCATACTGGAGACTTGGTGCGTAGAGCCGGCACACATGGTACCGGACACATGACACGCTCCTCAAGGCGAGTGTGGAGAGCTGGCACAGGACGTACTGGGCTGTGGAGGCGTACTGGAGACCTGGTGCGTGGAGCCGGCACAGTTTTTACCAGACTGCTAGCACGCTCCTCAGGACGAGTACGGAGAGCTGACTCAGGTGGCATCAAACAGATAACACGTGCCTTAGGGCGAATGTAATGTATCATACCCCAACACAACAACTCTCTCATTTCTCTCTCCTCCAATTTCTCCATCAACTCACTGATGGTCTCTGACTCTTTCCGTTTACTCTCCTCCAATTTCTCCCTCTTCTCCCAGATTGGCTCTGGTTCGCTCCTTGGCTCCGCCCGACCACCCCGTGTACCCCCCCCCCCCCCCCAAAAAAAACAAAACAAATTTGGGCTGTCTTTTGGGCTTTCTTTGTGACCGCGAACCCCGGCGTCGTCGCTGTCCCCTCTTCTCTCCTTGACGTGACACCATGCCCAAATGAATAGAGCCTACTGTACAGTATCTGCTTGTTACAGTTTTTTAACTTTGGTGCAATTTTCACAATTCTAAGCACAAAAAACAAAACAGATAACCAAATCACTCTTTCAATTTGGATGCATATTTAATCAAAGTATGTATTAATCAAAATGCAGTAATTACTTTACTTTTGATGTGATTTTCTTGTCATCTGTTAACAACACAATTAATAATCACTTAATCAATCAAACTGCTCAAAACTGATAACTATTAAACCAAAATGATGCTGTGCCTCTAACGTATATAGTTTGAAGCCATACATGTCTATAAATGTATCAATTTGACATCAATTTATGTTAGAAGGTGAAACAAAATCATATTTTGATAAGCATATACTTAGATTGAATATGAATCCAAATTGAAAGAGTGATTTGGTTCAGTGAACAAGTGACTTTATGAATTTGTTTGTTGTACTCAGTCAACTGGAAATGTGCTGGAGTTTTGAAACATGAGCCATTTTGGTTATCTTTAAATTTTTGTGCTTGGAGTTGTGAAAAGGTACCACATACTTGTGAAAACTTTATATAGTCAAATACTGTAAGGAAAATGTAGATTAATGACTGAGGGGTGAAAGATGTGTAAATCTACAATGAATGCACAATCAAAGGTTCTAATATAATGTATGCCTTTTAGGAAATGCTTTTATCCAAAGTGACTTAAAGTCATGTGTGCATATATTTTATGTATGTGTGGCCCCAGGAATCAAACGCACTACCCTTAAAGTGCAAGCACCATGCTCTACCAACTGAGCTATACAGGACCATTGTTCTGAACATAAGATAAGGGGCAAACTGTTATCAGTTGAGAGTTTTGACCTTATAATTTGTTTTACCCATCAATCAATCAGTGCCCTTCTTTATGAACCATTGGAAAAGCTCCTTGGTCTTTGTGGTTGAATATGTGCTTGAAGTGCACTACTCAGCAAAATTATTTGAATTATTCCATTCATGCTTGCAGTAGGCAAGACTGAATTATGCAGAATGCAGTTACATTTAGACAATACATTAAAAACACAATATATCACATTGCATTAAAAAGGTCCTAGCTACCTTACATATAAGGCATGTTTATGGGGCACAGAGATAGGGCAGCCAAAAATAATGTTAAATTACTGCAGCAAAATTAGTAATGATAATACATTGCATTTCAAGAAACACAATGATGCTGTACAACAATAAAAAAAATGTAAAGATGAAGAAAATGCCCTTCAGCAAATTATTTGTACTGTGAAGCAAATGTTTACTACTTTTACTTTCAATAACAAAGGAGGTGAATACCAAAACATTTCGGTTTGTATTGTTAGTCAAAATTTTAAAAAATTGAAATAATAATAATATATATGTATATGTGTATATATATGTATGTATATGTGTGTATATATATATATGTATATGTGTATATATATGTGTATATGTGTATGTATATGTGTATATATATGTATGTATATATGTATGTATATATATGTGTGTATATGTATATATGTGTGTGTGTGTGTATAGATATAGATAGATATAGATATATAATAGATATATATAGAGATATATAGAGATAGATAGAGATATATACTGCTCAAAAAAATAAAGGGAACACTTAAACAACACAATGTAACTCCAAGTCAATCACACTTCTGTGAAATCAAACTGTCCACTTAGGAAGCAACACTGATTGACAATAAATTTCACATGCTGTTGTGCAAATGGAATAGACAACAGGTGGAAATTATAGGCAATTAGCAAGACACCCCCAATAAAGGAGTGGTTCTGCAGGTGGTGACCATAGACCACTTCTCAGTTCCTATGCTTCCTGGCTGATGTTTTGGTCACTTTTGAATGCTGGCGGTGCTTTCACTCTAGTGGTAGCATGAGACGGAGTCTACAACCCATACAAGTGGCTCAGGTAGTGCAGCTCATCCAGGATGGCACATCAATGCGAGCTGTGGCAAGAAGGTTTGCTGTGTCTGTCAGCGTAGTGTCCAGAGCATGGAGGCGCTACCAGGAGACAGGCCAGTACATCAGGAGACGTGGAGGAGGCCGTAGGAGGGCAACAACCCAGCAGCAGGACCGCTACCTCTGCCTTTGTGCAAGGAGGAGCAGGAGGAACACTGCCAGAGCCCTGCAAAATGACCTCCAGCAGGCCACAAATGTGCATGTGTCTGCTCAAACGGTCAGAAACAGACTCCATGAGGGTGGTATGAGGGCCCGACGTCCACAGGTGGGGGTTGTGCTTACAGCCCAACACCGTGCAGAACGTTTGGCATTTGCCAGAGAACACCAAGATTAGCAAATTCGCCACTGGCGCCCTGTGCTCTTCACAGATGAAAGCAGGTTCACACTGAGTACGTGACAGACGTGACAGAGTCTGGAGACGCCGTGGAGAACGTTCTGCTGCCTGCAACATCCTCCAGCATGACTGGTTTGGCGGTGGGTCAGTTATGGTGTGGGGTGGCATTTCCTTGGGGGGCCGCACAGCACTCCATGTGCTCGCCAGAGGTAGCCTGACTGCCATTAGGTACCGAGATGAGATCCTCAGACCCCTTGTGAGACCATATGCTGGTGCGGTTGGCCCTGGGTTCCTCCTAATGCAAGACAATGCTAGACCTCATGTGGCTGGAGTGTGTCAGCAGTTCCTGCAAGAGGAAGGCATTGATGCTATGGACTGGCCCGCCCGTTCCCCAGACCTGAATCCAATTGAGCACATCTGGGACATCATGTCTCGCTCCATCCACCAACGCTACGTTGCACCACAGACTGTCCAGGAGTTGGTGGATGCTTTAGTCCAGGTCTGGGAGGAGATCCCTCAGGAGACCATCCGCCACCTCATCAGGAGCATGCCCCGGCGTTGTAGGGAGGTCATACAGGCACGTGGAGGCCACACACACTACTGAGCCTCATTTTGACTTGTTTTAAGGACATTACATCAAAGTTGGATCAGCCTGTAGTGTGGTTTTCCACTTTAATTTTGAGTGTGACTCCAAATCCAGACCTCCATGGGTTGATAAATTGGATTTCCATTGATTATTTTTGTGTGATTTTGTTGTCAGCACATTCAACTATGTAAAGAAAAAAGTATTTAATAAGATTATTTCTTTCATTCAGATCTAGGATGTGTTGTTTAAGTGATCCCTTTATTTTTTTGAGCAGTGTATATATATATATATATATATATATATATATATATATATATATATATATATATATATATATATATATATATATATATATATATATATATATATATATATATATATAATAGATATATATAATAAAAATTCAAATTAAATCGAATTATTTACAGGTTGTAATACAACAAAATGTGAAAAGGTCTGAGAGGGTGAATATTTATCCTAATCAAAGTACACCAACTCCAGTTACTTCCATCCCATCCCTTGACTTTTCTCTGGCTCAGGATAAAGAATTCAGCCCAACAGCAGGCTACATAATGATAATTTATTTATTAAATCTTTATTTCAGATACCATGATATGTTTTATCAGTTAAGCTTAAACCAAGTAGGCCTATCTTAAACAACAACATATTTGAGAAATATATATATTTTTTACTTTCTCTTCAGCCTCTCGCTTTGTAATTTTACATTATTATCAAAGGTATGCTATAGGATAATGTGTAGCCTATAGATGTATATGAATTGACAAATCATAGTAGTGATTTTCAGACTTTATAGTTGTTCATCTGGAGTTACACTGCTCACAATTAATGTAAATACTTTCTTAAAATAGATCAACAACCATTTTTTGTTAATACATTATCTTATTACACCCTTTAATTGGTATTTAGTGTTTTATTAGGATCCCCATTAGCTGTTGCGAAAGCAGCAGCCAAAAGTAATGTTAAATTACTGCAGCAAAAATAGTAATGATAAGAAATTGAATTTCAAGAAACACAATGATGCTGTACAACAACAAAAATGCAAAGATGAAGAAAATGCATAAATATAAAAACTGCACACATGGCCTACATATCAACACATACACACAAAATATCTAGGTCAAATAGGGGAGAGGCATTGTGGCGTGAGATGTTGATTTATCTGTTTTTTTAAACCAGGTTTGCTGTTCATTTAAGCAATATGAGATGGAAGCGAGTTCCATGTAATGATGGCTCTATATAATACTCTACGCTTTCTTGAATTTGTTCTGGATTTAGGGACTGTGAAAAGACCCCTGGTGGCATGTCTGGTGGGGTAAGTGTGTCAGAGCTATGTATAAGTTGACTATGCAAACAATTTTCAACACATTAATGTTTCTTGATGCAGTCACTCTCATCAACTCTTAGCGAAGAGAGACTGGCATCCATAGTATTTATATTCTCTCTCTGATTACAATGAAGAGCAAGATGTTCTGTTCTGAGACAACTACAGCTTAACTAGGTATTTCTTTGCAGCACTTGACCACATGGCTGGACAATAATCAAGATAAGACAAAACTAAAGTCTGCACTTGCTTTTTGGAGTGTGGTGTCAAAACAAAATATCTTTACTATGGACAGACCTCTCCCCAACCAATGAATCTATATGTTTTAACGATGACAGTTTACAATCTAAGGTAACAATAAGTAATTTAGTCTCCTCAACTTGTTCAACAGCCACACCATTCATTACCAGATTCAGCTGAGGTGAGGTCTAGAACTTAGGGAATGATTTGTACCAAATATAATGCTCTTAGATTCAGAGACCAGTTTATTACTGGTTAACCATTCCAAAACTGACTGCAGCTCTTTGTTCAGGGTTTCAGTGACTTCATTAGCTGTGGTTAGTGACACGTATATGGTTGAATCATTAGCATACATGGACACACAGGCTTTATGTTAATGCCAGTGGCAGGTCATTGGCAAAAACAGAAAAGAGTAGAGGGCCTAAAAAGATGCCCTGCGGTACACCACATCTTGCATATTTGACATTAGAGAGGCTTCCATTAAAGAGTCTGAGTTCTATTAGATAGCTCTGAATTCACGATATGGCAGAGGATGACCAGCCATAAAACACAAGTTCTCAACCACAGGTTATGGTCAATAATATCAAAGGCTGCTCTGAAAACTAGCAGTACAGCTCCCACAATCTTCTTACTATCAATTTCTTTCAACCAATCATTAGTAATTTGTGTAAGTGCAGTACTGTGCCCCTGCCCAGTCATGTGAAATCCATAGATGAGGGCCTAATGAATTTATTTCAATTGACTGATTTCCTTATATGAACTGTAACTGAGTAAAATCATTGAAATTGTTGCATGTTATGTTCATATTTTTGTTCAGTATAGCATTGTATGCCTTGTTATTAACCAATATGGCATGTTCATGACAGTGTATCTGATTAGGTGAAACAATAAACAAACAATCTCTTTACAAAAATACATATATTTTTTTGTTAGATTATGCTCGAATTTCATACCATCATGACTTCATTTGAGTGTTATCGTAAGCTTAGACATCAATCAGCATGTCATACAACATTTCATTTTCACTTTTCTCTTCATATTGTATTCACTACATTCTGAATTGTAATACATAGCATTTTAACTAATGTGCATCTAAAATAATAAAGAAAAATGTTGATTGAAGGAGAGATTTCCTACTCAAGTACTATATTATGTTATACTACAGTAAGCTAAATGGTTAAGATATCATAATTCACATCGTGGTAGTAGTCACAGATTGTGTTCCTCGTGGAGAGGAAATAGCCACAGCTATGCTTAATTATTAGTCATCTTCTAAATCAAGTATTTTTTTAAATTCAATTACTCTCTGCTGCAATTCAGCAAGGAATGTGAATTTGTATATTTGGAGCTCTGCCAATTCCCTTGTCATATTTTGCTGTTTAATCATTCTCTCTGCCTCCTGATACATTTTCTCAGTGAAGTGCTTTCCTCCATTTCCTGCCACCATGTCATCAATCTTCTTGATCAGCTCAACAACTTGACTTCTATTCCCATCTCTGTTGTTGAAAACATGGAATCTGTTGCCACATCGTTGAATCACTTCTTGAAGCTTTGGATGACCGGTGCGTACATACGTTTGTATTGTTTGACCCTGAAGTTCATCCCCACGAGTAAACAGCACAATCATGTGATTGGAGGCCTCTGGTCCAAAGATTTTCTCCAGGGCCTCAATCGAATTCTGCTCCTCTTTGGTGAATCTTCCTACCTGAATCACCAGCAGGAAGACGTGAGGACCAGGGCTTGAAACCTGAATACACTTCACTATCTCGTTTTTGATATCTTCAGCTTTTTTGCCTGTATCTAAAATCCCTGGTGTATCCACCACATGAATCCACCTATCACTCTCTTGAAGTTGATGCTTTTCACAAGTCCCAGTCACAGAGTTAGCGCTGGGATGAGATTTGAATATGTTTTTGCCCAAAATGGTGTTTCCAACAGCACTTTTCCCCACTCCAGTTTTCCCAATCATCACAATTCTCAGGTCAGGACCTGAAACGAAAGAATGAATGCTTAGTGACCTATTCAGTGAAAACAAATGTCCTGCTAAACATCCTTCTTGTGCTGGAAGAAATTGGATTCATACACTCAACAATGTTTCCTGTGTGAAACTAAAGAAACAACTTCAAAAAAGCTACAGTATAGTTAGCTTTATATAACATTTTCTGACTTTTCTCATCAATACCTCTTCAACGGAACATGCAATAATTATATAAATGACATATTCTGAATCAGCTGACGATAGCGAACAAGTTGCACCGCTTGTTTTTTCAATTTGGTGTCTATTTTCTTTTTGGATGCGAAATATAGCTAAAGTGTTGCTCTCCTCTCCTCTGTTGCTCTCCAAACGTGCAGAGAGCACCAGGTGCCCGTGGTTCCTGGCAGTGGGACTATAGAGGTCTGAGTGGGAGTAAGCTGTACTCTCATAGCCCAGGGAGAGAGCAGGTAGGCAGGCAGTGCAGCCAGGGAGTGTAGGTCTAAAGGCCTGGATGTCTGTGGGGGAGAGGTCACCAGGTCAGTGGGGGCATGCCTGGAGGTCAGGTAGGCCCCAGAGAGAAGGCCCATGTGAGTAGGTGTGTGAGTGACACTGTCCTTCACGGGGGCAGAGCAGGCATTTTCTGTAGAGATTGGCAGTTCTGTCCCCCCTTTTTTTTGGCCTACTGGGCCTCTGGTGTGTGGAGGGCTGGCTGAGGCATGGTGGTGGGGCTAGGTGAGTGACACTCTCCTTCTGGGGGCAGAGCAGGGTCCCTGGGGTGGCCCCAGCCCTCCCTGGCCCTTTCTCTGGGGCAGGGAGTTGGCTGGATGAAGTCCCCTTGCGGCTGTACGTGGGTTGCCCCCCACCCTGTGCCGGCCCCAGCCCTCCCTGGCCCTCTCCCCCCAACTCTGGAGCTCTGGAGGTCTCTCATTCAATTCAATGAAGCAGGGATAAAAGGCATGAGTACCTATGACCCTCTTTAGATATCCAAAGATATCCCACTGCAGCTTACAGCTTTTTTTCTTTCATAAAAGTCATGTGGTGGAAGTAATTTACGTTTTAAGGAAGTATCTTTTTTTTTAAGTCAATTTGAATTAGTTGAAAACCGCGAAAGTAAAAAAATAAAGTAATTTCCGTACATACATGGTCCCTGATCCAATAGCAGTTGGTTGTATTCATTAAAGTCATATGGGGTGGAAGCTATTGAAGTCAAGGAAATATTTTTTATTTAAAGTAAATTGAAATTAATAGAAAATAAACTAAGTAAAAAAATACAAAAAGCAAATGTCATAGATTGGAGGGAAGAGGTCCATGAATCAATAACAGTTGATAACAAATCAACAACTACCAAATGAATTGCCTTAGATTGTACAGACAAGTTCCCTGAACCAACCGCAGTTGGTTGTATTCATGAAAGTCATATGGGGTGGAAGGTATTGAAGATTTAAGGAAGTCTTTTTTGGGACATATAATTCAATACATTTCATAGAAAATAGCTAAAGTCAAAAACTACAAAAGTAATTGCCTTAGATTGTACAGACAGGTCCCAGAACCAATAGCAGTTGGTTGATTTCGTGCAAGTGACATGGGGTGGAAGCTATTGTGTTTTAAGAAAGTACTTCTCATGTAAATTCTATGAAAATGTATAAACAAAATAGACAAAGTGAAAAAATACTAAAGTAATTCATATGGATTGGACAGGTGAGGTCCCTGAACCAATATCAGTTGGTTGTGTTAATTAAAGTAATATGGGGTTGAAGCTATTCAACTTTTAAGGAAGTATTTTTCATGTCAATTCAATTAAAATATATAATTTTTTAAATAGCCAAATTCAAAAATGCTAAAATAATTGGCATAGATTCTACAGACAAGGTCCCTGAACCAATAACAGTTGGCCATATTCATGAAAGTTATATGGGGTGGATGCTACTGAAGTTACAGAAGTATTTTTCATATTAAGTAAATTTAGCTTCATAGAAATAAGCCAAAGTCAAACAATACAAAATGAATTGCCATAGATTGTACAGACAAGGTCCATGAACCGATAGCAGTTGGTTGTATTCATGAAAGTGATATGGGGTGGAAGGTATTGAATTTTTAAGCAAGTAATTTATACATATAATTCAAATTAAATTAATTGAAAATAGACCCCCCCAAAATTAAGACAAAATAATAACATATGCAATGGATTGGACTGGTGAGGTCCCTGAACCAATAGCAATACTTTTTTATGAAACAAGAATTTTCTGACAATTTAGGATGTTGGCTGAACATGGTGTGAAACATCCTAAATTGTGGTGGATAATGTTGTTTCATGAAGAAAGTGGGCATATTTTCCCTGTTTTTTTCCCCACCTTCTCGCCATTAAAGATAGTTAAGCAGGAAAATTATGCATGTTCAGCATGACTGGAGGATCCTTTATGTACGAGCCGGTCCACAGGGGACACGTGTATTACTGAATACCGGGAATGGGGTTAAACCTAGAAGATCGAGCATGGTCGCTAGATCTGCACGATCAGCTGCCTAGGCTAATATAAAGCTAACTTCACCTCATTGCAAAAAAGTTTAAGAATTTAATTCTCACCTTCTGGGATAGAGCAGCCACCACCCATTTTGTCTTAATACAGTTGGATGAAGTGGAAAGGTGCAACTTGTCTGTTTTATCAAGCTCCCTTAGAACCGCCCACACGATTGACCATACCTCTATACAATTCAGTATATAAATGGAATGCAAAACATTCCTTTTAGATTTGCAGAGACATGTTGAAAACCTCCCTATTCATTTTATTTTTTCAGGTTTCGTAATCCCGTGACAATTGCTGCAAAACGAGATGAGGAAAATGACAGGTACGTGCAATTTTTCTCATTCTAAAATCATCAACCACCATAAGCCACTATTTTACTTTTAATAAAGAGATGTCAACCCAGCAAATATATAATTTCTACTCTCATAATGTGTTCATACTTCTAAGGATCTATGTGATTTATTTAACAACATTTAGTTTGAAGAACGTCTTGACAAAATAACATAAAGAGCAGACACTGCTCCAAGGAGTTAAACAATTTGGACATATGGGCGACATTTTTCTCATTTTAACGCTGTACACCAAAGGCACAGATCTCTGCAAAGTTGAGCTCACATCTGTTCAAAAAAAAGTAACCCGCAAAGATACAAATCTACAGTTTTAGTCATATGCCGATAAGGCTTTTTGATAAAACACCTATTTATTACCCCGAATTGTACAATTGCTGCATCACTACAGGTTGTGTTGTGTGCGGTGTTAAATATGTATTTTTAGGCTGAAAAAACAGATACAGTTTAGTGTCTTTGGAAAACAGCAATTTTTTCTTGAGTAAGACATGATGAAAACAAGGATTTTACTGGTGTGTAGCAGAAAGATGTTGCTCAATATGGTTTAAATATGTCCTGGAATACTGTTCAAAATCAAATCAAATTGTATTTGTCACATGCGCTGAATAAAACAGGTGTAGACCTTACAGTGAAATGCTTACTTTACAAGCCCTTAACCAACAATGCAGTTTAAACAATATGAATAACAATAAGAAATAAAAGTAACAAGTAGTTAAAGAGCAGGAGTAAAATAACAATAGTGAGACTATATACCGGTACAGAGTCAATGTGCGGGAGCACCGGTTAGTCGAGGTTTGGTAATGTTCTTGGACTCAATTGCGTGTCCCTTGCAATGGTATAACATTACGATCTAAGACTGTTCTTATCGTTTTAACTAGGTTCTGGAGGAAAATTAACCATCCTTCTGTTTGGAAAGGAAGGAGCTCCAAAGTGTTCAATAGGAAATCTGATCCTAGGAGAAAAAGATGGTTTTGATGATCATACGGAACTATGTGAGCGGAGAGAGAATAAATCATATGCTGTAATCAACACCCCAGACATGTTTGGAGAAGGCAATCATCCAGACCAGCAAATTATCGACTGTATGGCACTTTCATACCCCGGCCCTCATATATCCCTGCTTGTGATTCAAGATGGGCATGATACACCAGAGGAGGTTAAACAGCAAGTTGTTCACCTACAAGATACCTTTGGAGAAAAGATTAGAGCAAACATGATAGTTATGTTACCATGCAGGGTTGACATCGTTGCACTGAAACATTATATCAATCAAAACATGAAATATCCCCTGGAAGTCTTGAACAATTCTAATGATCTGCACAAAAAGTTACAAATGGACCATAAGTTCTTCAAGTACACCTACGAAAAATACACTGAAGGTGTTGTACTAAAAAGAAAGGCAACACTGGTGGGAAACAGAAAGGCCCAAAAGATGTAAGACTAAATTGCATTAATTAAATTTTCTTTCTTTTCTAATATTGTTAAAGTCACTACAAGCTATTATATATTTGTCATGGTGTACTTAGGTATATTGACTATGACAGTCATCCTGGAAAAGAGTTCAGTGGAACAAGATTCAGAGACCAATCAAAACCCCAAGATGAGATGTAAGACCAAATTACATTCAATACATTCTTTATTTTCTAATATTGTCAAAATCACTAAAAGCTATTATATATTGTAACGACCCTGGGTTTAGAAGCGTGGATATCGACTCCGCCATGAGCATGCTTTTGGGGCACAGTCGATAGCGCGCTGGACTTCGGGCTAGAAGGTCGAGGGTTCGAGACCTGTTCCCTGCCTGTTTCATTACAATATATTTGTCATGGTGTACTTAGGTATATTGACTATGATGGTCATCCTGGAAAAGAGTTCAGTGGAACAAGATTCAGAGACCAATCAAAACCCCAAGATGAGAGGTAAAATCAAATGACATTCAATACATTCTCTAATATTGTTAAAGTCACTAAAAGCTATTATATATTTGTCATGGTGTACTTAGGTATATTGACTATGACAGTCATCCTGGAAAAGAGTTCAGTGGAACAAGATTCAGAGACCAATCAAAACCCCAAGATGAGAGGTAAAATCAAATGACATTCAATACATTCTCTAATATTGTCAAAATCACTAAAAGCTATTATATCGTAACGACCCTGGGTTTAGAAGCGTGGATATCGACTCCGCCGCATGAGCATGCTTTTGGGGCACAGTCGATAGCGCGCTGGACTTCGGGCTAGAAGGTCGAGGGTTCGAGACCCGTTCCCTGCCTGTTTCATTACATTGGTGTCAGAAGTGATCGGACCTTGTGGCATTCAATACATTCTTTGTTTTCTAATTATTTTCTAATTTGGCCAAATGAAATGTTCTTTATTTTCTAACATTGTCAAAGGCACTAAAATCTATTATTTGTCATGGTTGTATACTTTAGGTTCAGTGATCCTGGCAGATCTCAGGATGGGCCGACAAGCGGATCTGGAAACTCAAAGACTGGTAAGCCCCAGGGTGGAATTTACTCAATAAGTGAAATCTTTACCACAAGCTACACTAGCCTGCATTGCGTGAGTCTTTATATCAAGCCACAAGTTTAAGTGTAGAACTCCTTGCGCTATGCAATACAAAATACACTATATGCTTTTTAACATTTCAAAACATTTGGCTAGTTTAACTTATGCACATTCTGCTGTATTTTTTTACATCAGTATAAAAATAACATAATTTAGTTGACTATCCTCGCACCCATTTGAATCACATTGAGGCTACAAAAAAATCAATAAATTATAAGTAATATCCTGCTCTCACTTTTTAAATATGTATTGTCCCCCACCAATGATATAACCTGAATCAATTTAAGAGCATCAGTAAACTAATTGAGAAGCAAGGTATATTGAAGCTGGATGAAACACTGTCTAACTCGATTGCTGCTATTATTGTTTCACCAGGTAAAAGAAACTATGAAAGCGATCCCAGCAACATTTTGAACATTGTGCTACTGGGACAGACAGGAACTGGAAAGAGCAGAAGTGGAAACACAATCCTGAGGAAAAACATTTTCCCATCAAGAGCAAGCTCTGTACCAGTTACAAAAGAGTGTCAGGTAGAAAAGATGAACATGGGAGGGACAGAGGTTAGGGTCATTGATACCCCAGATTTCTTTGATGATTGTCTTGAACAGCCAAGCAAACACGTTGCGGATTGCATAAAGAGCTGTCAGACAGGGTTGAGTGTGTACTTACTGGTGATTCAGATTGGCCGATTCACAGATGGTGAACGAGAGATCTTGAAACAATTGGAAGGTGCCTTCACTGACTTGGGAAGAATTAGAGAGAGCACATGTGTCCTCTTTACTAATGGAGAGGACCTCAAACATATGAGCCTTGACATGTTCATCAATCAGGCTGACACTCACCTGAAAGAAATAGTAAGCTGCTGTGGGAACACACATGTGTTCAAAAACACAAAGACAGACTACCAGCAGGTGACAGAGCTGATGGAGAAAATATACAAGTTACTGGGCGATGATCAAATGTCTCGTGACTTTGAGGACTGGAAAACAAAACATACAGATGACAAGTGTACAGTGAGTTAACTTAGATCCCAGAGACAAAACTGAATTAATGTCACCAAATGATTGTTTAAGTCACATCATTGTATCATCAGAAGAATCTAAGACCGTGATGCGAAACAATTGATCTAAAATGTTCTAAATTGCGAATTAATATACAGGTGTAGGATCTTAATTTGACCACCCTTTTGCAGGAGATATTTCGTGCAATGCAGGAACATTTAAAATGTGTAATATATTTGAGGTTTTAAAAGTTTGTCATTTCCACTTCTACATTTCAGTCTTGGTTTTTCCTTTCGAAAAATGAATCAACGCCTTCAACCATGTCCATTAATTATAATCCACATGATAATTTACATTTCCTATTGCTTCTGGATTTTTTCCTGCTGTAGAAACAGGCTCAAATTAAGATCCTACATCTGTATACTGTATTTCAGCTGAATGGCATGAAGTGTTTTATTTTACTTTCCAGTTATTGAATATGGGTGACTGCATCTGTAGTGTAGTTTAAGATTTCCTTTTTGTAACTTCTGTCAGTTATGTAGATTTATGGATACTTATTTGACCCAAAATAGTTAGAACATTTTTGTGACTTGATTCACTGTTGTTTTAAGAACCTGTCAGATCACAAACAAATGTGTTTTTAAATTTAGCGACTTTGAGATTCTGTGCAAAATGAAAAGTGGCATATAAAATGAATCAATTATTATTACTATTATTATTAAAATGTGGCTTATTTCCTTATGATGGACCACAAGAATGTAACTGCATACATTCAAACAATAGCTTACCTTCTGTGGAGTGGATCATAAAATATGTTGTGTTTTCTAATGACAATGACTTTTCTTTTTGACTTACATTATGTTGTGTTGTTAGTCACACAGGAGTCATCTTGATTTGTAACATCAGGAAATTAAATGTTGGACTTAACTGTAAAAATAATTTACTGTGGTAAACCTTTGTAAAGTTGAGCATAAAAATAAACTATGGATTTGTATACAAATAATTATCCTGGTGTTATTTAATCATGTTAAAATCTCTTATGACAATATGCATTAGCTGTGTGCGGGTCAGCTGCTTGTTCAATTGCTTATAACCCATCCGCAACCGCCTGACTATATGTGATAAAGTGAAAATCTGATGCCTGCACCCAACCATAACCCGCTAATATAGAAAATGCCTGTAGGCTACAGTCAGAGAAGGTGTAAAGATTTTCTGACATGGGGTACAGGATATTTTTTTGCCTGATTTAGATATGTTTCTGCTTATCATTTCTGACATTTAATGTTAGTCAAATTGTCTATAATTAGATACATGCATCTTCTCTTCTGTCAATAGGATTATATGTTCCCCTAGAAGACTAAAGAAACCCTTGCTCACCAGTATAATATCATAAATCGATAGAATAAATGCTTCAATCTAGTTGACAATGGTAAAGTTGTCACACCCTGATCTGTTTCACGTGTCCTTGTTATTGTCTCCACCCTCTCCAGGTGTCGCTTGTTTTCCCCAGTGTATTTATCTCTGTGTTTCCTGTCTCTCTGTGCCAGTTCGTCTTGTATGTCCAAGCCTACCAGCGGTTTTTCCCGGTTTCCTGCTTTTCCTTTTCTCCTTTTTCTAGTCCTCCCGGTTTTGACCCTTGCCTGTTTCTGGACTCTGTACCCGCCTGCCTGACCATTCCGCCTGCCCTGACCTCGAGCCTGCCTGCCACTCTGTACCTCCTGGACTCTGATCTGGTCATGACCTTTTGCCTGTCCACGACCATTCTCTTGCCTATTCCCTTTGGATTTATTAAACATCTTAAACTCCAACCATCTGCCTCTGGTGTCTGCATTTGGTTCTCGCCTTGTGCCTTGATAAAAGTTTTCTGTCATCTCTGCTTCTTTCGCGGAGCAAAGACGTTTATGGACCGGGGAGAAAATGCAATAACTTATTTTTTTTAAATGGAAAGATTTGCTGTACAAAATGTCCAAATGACATCAGTTTGACCAGCAAGGAAATTTAAAGCTGTGAAAACAACCCAACATGTTTCTGATAATAGTTAAAAGTTGTAATGTCACATAAGTAAGCATCCTATATACAGGGTCAGTTCCAATTCCATATTTATAATGTGTAGGGATACTAGTGTGATGGAGGTAGATATGTATAGGGGAAAGGTGACTAGGCAACAGGATATAAGATAAACAAAGTAGCAGCAGCTTGTATGTGAGTGGGTGTGTATAGTCAGTATAAATGTATGTGCATATTATGTGTGAGTGAGAAGATGATGGAGTGAGTGTGTAGGGCCCTGTGAGTGTCCATAGAGACAGTGTAAAAATAAAAGGTCAATAAAGATACAAGGTTAACTCAGATAGTCCATGTAGCTATTTATCAGTCTTATTGCATGGGGATAGAAGCTGTTTAGGAGCTTGTTGGTGTCAGACTTGATGCACTGGTACCGTTTGCTGTGCGGAAGCAGAGAGAATAGTCTATGGTTTGGGTCGTTGAGGTCTTTAACGATTCTCCGGGCCTTCCTACCACACTGCCTGATATAGAGGTCCTGGATGGCAGGGAGCTCGGCCCCAGTGATGTACTGGGCTGTTTGCATCACCCTCTGTAGCACCATGCGATTGAGGGCGGTGCTATTGGAAAGGGAAAGGGGGATACCTAGTCAGTTGTCCAACTGAATGTTTTCAACTGAAATGTGTCTTCTGCATTAAACCCAACCCCTCTGAATCAGAGAGGTGCGTGGGGCTGCCATAATCGACATCCACGGCGCCCGGGGAACAGTGGGTTAACTGCCTTGCTCAAGGGCAGAACGACATAATTTTACCTTGTCAGCTCTAACCACTAACCACTATTGCCATACCAGGCAGTGATACAGCCAGTCAAGATGCTTTCAATGGTACAGCTGTATAACTTTTAGAGGACTTGAGGGCCCATGCCAAACTTTTTCAACCTCCTGAGGGGGAAGAGGCATGACTGTGTGCATGTGTTTGGACCATTTTAAGTCTTGAGGGTCAGCGTGGTGTAGGTGATGTTGCCTTCCTTCACCACCTGGGGTCGGCCCGTCAGGAAGTCCAGGACGCAGTTGCAGAGGGAGGTGTTCAGACCCAGAGTCCTAAGCTTGGTGACGAGCTGTGAGGGGACAATGGTGTTGAACACTGAGCTACTGTATATTCAATGAACAACATTCTCATATAGTGTATAGGTGGGGGAGGGTAGTGTGGAGAGCTATTGAGATTGTATAATCTATGGATCTGTTGGGGCGCTATGCAAATTGGAGTGGGTCTAGGGTATCTGGGATGGTGGAGTTACTTATGTGCCATAACCAGCCACTCAAAGCACTTCATGATTACAGAAGTGAGTGCTACATGGCGGTAGTGTGGCATGAAGCCTTAGAGTTCTTATGAACAGGAATGATGGTGTTCATCTTAAAACGTGGGGATTACAGACTGGGACAAGGAGAAGTTGAAAATGACTGTGAATATGCTTGCCAGCTGTTCTGAGCATGCTCTGCGAACGCGCCCTCGAATAATGCCGGGGCCCGCGGCCTTCAGGGTGTTGACCTAATTAAAGATGTTTCTCACGTCGGCCTCGGAGAGCGAGATCACCCAATCCTCTGGGTCGGTGACGGCCTGCCTAGTTAAATAAAGGCTAATAAATAAAATAAAATAAATGGCCCTCATACCCGCACAATGTTGTTGTCATAGCTTGTGTCGTGTCTGGACTATCATTAAATGTGAAGACTTATTTATTTCAAATCAGTTCTCTAGGTTTAATTATTACGTGGAATTTTTTAAATAGCCAATACTGTGCTGCCGTATTCATTGACCTGGCCAAGGCTTTCGACTCTGTCAATCACCACATCCTCATCGGCAGACTCAATAGCCTTGGTTTCTCAAATGATTGCCTCGCCTGGTTCACCAACTACTTCTCTGATTGAGTTTAATGTGTCAAATCGGATGGCCTGTTGTCCGGGCCTCTGATAGTCTCTATGGGGGTGCCACAGGGTTCAATTCTTGGGCCAACTCTTTTCTCTGTATACATCAATGATGTCGCTCTTGCTGCTGGTGAGTCTCTGATCCACCTCTACGCAGACGACACCATTCTGTATACTTCTGGCCCTTCTTTGGACACTGTGTTAACAACCCTCCAGACGAGCTTCAATGCCATACAACTCTCCTTCCGTGGCCTCCAACTGCTCTTAAATACAAGTAAAACTAAATGCATGCTCTTCAACCGATTGCTGCCTGCACCTGCCCGCCCGTCCAGCATCACTACTCTGGACGGTTCTGACTTAGAATATGTAGACAACTACAAATACCTAGGTGTCTGGTTAGACTGTAAACTCTCCTTCCAGACTCACATCAAACATCTCCAATCCAAAGTTAAATCTAGAATGGGCTTCCTATTTCGCAACAAAGCATCCTTCACTCATGCTGCCAAACATACCCTTGTAAAACTGACCATCCTACCAATCCTCGACTTCGGCAATGTAATTTACAAAATAGCCTCCAATACCCTACTCAATAAACTGGATGCAGTCTATCACAGTGCCATCCGTTTTGTCACCAAAGCTCCATATACTACCCACCACTGTGACCTGAACGCTCTCGTTGGCTGGCCCTCGCTTCATACTCATCGCCAAACCCACTGGCTCCAGGTAATCTACAAGACCCTGCTAGGTAAAGTCCCCCCTTATCTCCGCTCACTGGTCACCATAGCAGCACCCACCTGTAGCACGCACTCCAGCAGGTATATCTCTCTGGTCACCCCCAAAGCCAAGTCTCTCCTTCCAGTTCTCTGCTGCCAATGACTGAAACGAACTACAAAAATCTCTGAAACTGGAAACACTTATCTCCCTCACTAGCTTTAAGCACCAGCTGTCAGAGCAGCTCACAGATCACTGCACCTGTACATAGCCCATCTATAATTTAGCCCAAACAACTACCTCTTCCCCTACTGTATTTATTTATTTATTTTGCTCCTTTGCACCCCATTATTTATATTTCTACTTTGCACTTTCTTCCACTGCAAATCTACCATTCCAGTGTTTTACTTGCTATATTGTATTTACTTTGCCACCATGGCCTTTTTTGCCTTTACCTCCCTTATCTCACCTCACTTGGCCAGGTCACAATGTTAAATGAGAACTTGTTCTCAACTTGCCTACCTGATTAAATAAAGGTGAAATAAAATAAACAAATAAATAAATAAAGAATAGCACTCCAATGACATGTAATGTAGGTTTCACTTTATTTTTATACAAACTTTCAGAAATACAATAAATGTATGAAAGATTTGTGAATGTGATTCCAAAAGTTAGAACTGGTGCTCCCTAGCTGTGAAACCTACATCTCCAGTATCGGACAGAATTTAGGAGCACTAGAAACATTTGTGGATACTGGATACAGTGCTAAACTTGAAGAACTCATGCTTCTAACAGTGAAGTGAATTCGATACAATGTATCGGTTTACTGGCCAGTGTGCTCTGAACAAGAAATAATAAGGTACAGTAGACTAACCACATTGCTCACAAACAGCACATTTTAATTTCTCAGATAGAAGCCCAGGTCTTCTTACATTTTTATTCCAGGTTGCATATCAACATATTTATGGGTATAACCTATCTGATGGTCTGCTTTGCTTATACAGTCATGTGAACCATTTGCTCAACATTCACACAAACACAATGCAACCAATAGTCACTTCAAGATAGACAGTATGTCTACAAGGTAAAGCAAATAAGACTCATGAAAGCCTAAAAAATGTCAGACAGTGATTCAGAGGTCACCTCACTAACAACAACCAAGTCTAGACTACTCTATGTTTAGAAGCAACAATCTACAGTAGAAAAACACTCAACCTAAACCAACAACTCATAGGCCTAGTACACTTTGAGCCCACTCAGCCTAAACCAACAGCTCATAGGCCTAGTACACTTTGAGCCTACTCAGCCTAAACCAACAGCTCATAGGGCTAGTCCCCCTTCAGCCCACTCAGCATAAACCAACTGTCACGTCCTGACCCTGGTATGAGGTCATTTTTTCCTAGTAGTTGGTCAGGGAGTGACAGGGGGGTGTTTTGTCTATGTGTTTTGGGTTTTCTGTTTATATGTGGGGTTTTTGTAGTTTCGTTTTCCATGTTTCGGCCGGGTATGGTTTCCAATCAGAGGCAGGTGTCTTTCGTTGTCTCTGATTGGAAGCCATACTTAGGCAGCCTGTTTTCCTTTGGGGTTTGTGGGTGGTTGTTTTCTGTTTAGTGTATGTCACCTGACGGAACTGTTGTCGGTCGTTTTGTTGTTTTGTGTATTCATGTATTCGTGTATTCATTAAAAGTAAATATGAGCACTCTACACGCTGCGCCTTGGTCTCCATTCAATGACCCGTGTGACAGAACCACCCACCGTAAAAGGACCAAGCAGCATGAGAGAAGATACCTGGAGTCGTGGACGTGGGAAGAAATCCTGGATGGGAAAGGACCCTGGGGCCAGGCTGGGGAGTATTGTCGCCCGAAGGAGGAATTGGAAGAAGCCAAGAGGGAGCGACGGTATTATGAGGCGCTGTATCCTCCAATAGGGGAGGCGAATAGGCATTCCCCCCAAAAAAATTTGGGGGGCATACGGGGAGTTTGGCAAGGTCAGGGGGGACCCCTGATCTAACTTCCCGGGCATTTCAGAGAGAGCCATGGAGTAAACCGGAGCCAGTCGGGGAGTCAAGCGCGGAGAACGACGCTAGATCCCGGAGAGAGGTACTGGTGGAAAGGGCACGGCGGATCAGGCGCGCAGAGGGGCGAGCAATGCAGTATGGAGTGATGCGCACTAGGTCGCCCATACGCACTCTCAGTCCGGTGCGGTCGATACAAGCTCCTCAACGTTGCCGTGCGGGAGTTGGCCGGCAGCCAGGAAAAGGTGAGCCGGCTCAACGTATCTGGCCTCCAGTGCAGCTCTTCGGCCCAGGATATCCTACGCCTGCTCCACGCACTGTACCCCGTACAGCCCAGTTCGCCCTATGCCAGCGCTCCGCCCTTGTCGGGCTAGAGCCAGCATCGAGCCAGGACGGGTTGTGCTAGCAGTAAGCGCCAGACCTCCAGTGAGCATCCATGGCCCAGTATATCCGACGCCATCAGACAGAACCAAATGTTCTGTGTCAGCTGCTGCAGAATCAACAGTGTTCACACAATGTCAATATAATACAACAGTGAATAATCAGTGTGTCCTCAGACCTTGTACATCCAGTCTGGTGTCAATCACTATTAACAGATAAGACAATAATCCATAGCATTCACTATGAAGTCTAGTGACCATCAACCTGCACCTTGAATGTTACAAACAGAACACTCGGAATGATTTGAAATAACATAAACTCTAAATACTCTGTTAGATATCCTGTCTAGGATAGGGTCCAGTATTTTCACGACCGGATGAAAAACGTACCCGATTTAAACTGGTTACTACTCTTGCCCAGAAACAAGAATATCCATATTATTAGTAGATTTGGATAGAAAACACTCTAAAATTTCTAAAACTGTTTGAATGGTGTCTGTGAGTATAACAGAACTCATATGGCAGGCAAAAACCTGAGAAGATTCCAAGCAGCAAGTTGCCTGTCTGACAATTTGTGATCCTTCTGTTGCATCTCTATCGAAATTACAGTATCTGTGCTGTTATGTGACACTTTCTAAGGCTTCCATTGGCTCTCTAAAGCCTTCAGAAACCGGATTGACGCGTCTCCTGACTCTGGGCAAAGTATAGGAGCACAGTTTGTCAGTGGACTGCCTGGTGACTCAGAGACTGGAGATGCACGTTCACGAGACCTCGCCATTTTTTTCTTTCCCTCTTTGAATGAATACAACGTTGTCCGGTTGGAATATTATCGCTATTTTACGAGAAAAATAGCATAAAAATTGATTTTAATGCTATTTTACGAGAAAAATAGCATAAAAATTGATTTTATCAGTGTTTGACATGCTTCTAAGTACGGTAAAGGAACATTTTGAATTTTTTTGTCACGAAATGCGCTCGCGCGTTACCCTTTGGATAGTGACCTGAACGCATGAACAAAACGGAGGTATTTGGATATAACTATGGATTATTTGGAACCAAAACATCCTTTCTTGTTGAAGTAGAAGTCCTGGGAGTGCATTCTGACGAAGAACAGCAAAGGTAATCAAAATTTTCTAATAGTAATTCTGAGTTTAATGAGCCCCGATGTTGGCGGGTGTCTGAATAGCTAGCCTTGATGGCCGAGCTATGTACTCAGAATATTGCAAAATGTGCTTTTGCCGAAAAGCTATTTCAAAATCTGACATAGCGATTGCATAAAGGAGTTCTGTATGTATAATTCTTAAAATAATTATGTATTTTGTCAACGTTTATGAGTAATTTAGTAAATTCACTGGAAGTTTTCGGTGGGTATGCTAATTCTGAACATCACATGCTAATGTAAAAAGCTGGTTTTTGATATAAATATGAACTTGATTGAACAAAACATGCATGTATTGTATAACATAATGTCCTAGGAGTGTCATCTGATGAACATCATCAAAGGTTAGTGCTGCATTTAGCTGTGGTTTGGGTTTTTGTGACATATATGCTTGCTTGAAAAATGGCTGTGTGATTATTTTTGGCTGGGTACTCTCCTGACATAATCTAATGTTTTGCTTTCGCTGTAAAGCCTTTTTGAAATCGGACAATGTGGTTGGATTAACGAGAGTCTTATCTTTCAAATGGTGTAAAATAGTCATATGTTTGAGAAATTGAAGTTATAGCATTTTTAAGGTTTTTGTATTTCGCGCCACGCTCTACCATTGGATATTGGTGAGGCGTTCCGCTAGTCTAATATTGTGTTAATCACTCTGAACTGAATATGAACTGACATTTCCTCATTACACTCAGTCTGTACAATACATAGAACATTCACTACAAAACAGAGCTCACATACAAAACAAAGCATAAACATGTGTTTTATTCTGGTGATCTCGTCTAGTGAGGACTTCCTGACCAAGGCCCTAGCTGACAAAGAGTACAGGGATATGGACTAGAAGGAGATTGTCTACTGTTTTTTTCATTTAACAATGATGTACTACTACTACTACTACGTAGCCTAGTGGTTAGAGCGTTGGGCCAGTAACCGAAAGGTTGCTGGATGGAATCCCCGAGCTGACAAGGTAAAAATCTGTCATTCTGCCCCTGAGCAAGGCACTTAACCCACTGTTCCCCGGGTGCCAAAAATGTGGAAGTCAATTAAGGCAGCCCCCTCTCTGATTCAGAGGTTGGGTTAAATGCAGAAGACACACTTCAGTTGAAGGCATTCAGTTGTACTAGGTATCCCCCTTTCCCCTACTACCACTACTAATGCATTTTAGTTATATAGCACGGTTTTTGGAGACTACCGTCATTTCCGGTCACAACTTGTATACTTGTTTACGTCCTGCTCTGTGTTTTGTTGCTAACCTTACTTTGCTACCTGCCAACTCCACGGTTTTTATTTTTTAATTACCGCTTATATATTTTTTGGTTTTTCCGTTGCTCAACTTATTTCATTCAACTTTTTCAGTTAGGCAAGGGTCATTTAAGTGTAGGAAAGGATGAAATAGTGTCTGTGCCACCAGTAAGTACAGATAGTAGTATAAATCGCCTCGCACAGTCCCCGTAGCCAGACAATTTTCTCATGGCTTCTGGAGGGAAATGCTGTAGGAATGCTCAACCGGTGTCGCTCATTCAGCCGACAGAAACTTTCAACCGGTTCTCCCCATTAAGCAGCGAGTCGGAGTCAGAGGCCGAGCCTTCTCTGGTCTTTACTCCTCCCGTTACGGAGTCTGAGACGCCGAAGCCTCCCACCATTAGCTCTGACAAATTGAAAACCCAATTCATTGGCGACTCCATTACCCACAGTATTAGACTTAAAACAAATCATCCAGCGATCATACACTGTTTACCAGGGAGCAGGGCTACCGACGTAAAGGCTAATCTGAAGATGGTGCTGGCTAGAGAGCATAGAGATATTGTTATCCACATCGGCACCAACGATATTAGGATGAACAGTCAGATGTCACCAAGCGCAACATAGCTTCAGCATGTAAATCAGCTAGAAAGATGTGTCGGCATCAGTCTCTGGCCCCCTCCCAGTTAGGGGGAGTGATGAGCTCTACAGCAGAGTCTCACAACTCAATCGCTGGTTGAAAACTGTTTTCTGCCCCTCCCAAAAGATAGAATTTGTAGATAATTGTCCCTCTTTCTGGGACTCACCCACAAACAGGACAAAGCCTGGCCTGTTGAGGAGTGACGGACTCCATCTTAGCTGGAGGGGTGCTCTCATCTTATCTAGGAACATAGACAGGGCTCTAACTCCCCTAGCTCCACAATGAGTTAGGGTGCAATTCAGGAACTAGGCTGTTAGCCAGCCTGCCAGCTTAGTGGAGTCTTCCACTAGCACAGTCAGTGTAGTCAGCTCAGCTATCCCCATTGAGACCATGTCTGTGCCTCGATCTAGGTTGGGCAAAACTAAGTATGGCGGTGTTCGCATTAGCAATCCCACTGGAATAAAGACCTCCTCCATTCCTGCCATTATTGAAAGAGATTGTGATACCTCACATCTCAAAATGGGACTACTTAATGTTAGATCCCTCACTTCCAAGGCAGTTATAGTCAATGAACTAATCACTGATGATAATCTTGATGTGATTGGACTGACTGAAACATGGTTTAAGCCGGATGAATTTACTGTGTTAAATGAGGCCTCACCTCCTGGTTACACTAGTGACCATATTCCCAACCCAAAGATTCCTAAATGCCCTTCCAGACTCCCTCTGCCTACCCAAGGACGTCAGAGTACAAAAATCAGTTACCCACCTAACTGAGGAACTCAATTTAACCTTGCGCAATACCCTAGATGCAGTCGCACCACTAACAACAAAAAACATTTGTCATAAGAAACTAGCTCCCTGGTATACAGAAAATACCAGTGCTCTGAAGCAAGCTTCCAGAAAATTGGAACGGAAATGGCGCTACACCAAACTGGAAGTCTTCCGACTAGCTTGGAAAGACAGTACCATGCAGTATTGAAGAGCCCTCACTGCTGCTCGATCATCCTATTTTTCCAACAATCCAAAATATATTTTTGATACTGTCGCAAAGCTAACTAAAAAGCAGCATTCCCCATGAAAGGATGACTTTCACTTCAGCAGTGATAAATTCATGAACTTCTTTGAGGAAAAGATCATGAACATTAGAAAGCAAATTACGGACTCCTCTTTAAATCTGCGTATTCCTCCAAAGCTCAGTTGTCCTGAGTCTGTACAACTCTGCCAGGACCTAGGATAAAGGGAGACACTCAAGTTTTTTAGTACTACATCTCTTGACACATTGATGAAAATAATCATGGCCTCTAAATCTTCAAGCTGCATCCTGGAGCCTATTCCAACTAAACTACTGAAAGAGCTGCTTCCTGTGCTTGGCCCTCCTACGTTGAACATAATAAACGGCTCTCTATCCACCGGATGTGTACCAAACTCACTAAAAGTGGCCGTAATAAAGCCTCTCTTGAAAAAGCCAAACCTTGACCCAGAAAATATAAAAAACTAATCGGCCTATTTCGAATCTCCCATTCCTCTCAAAATGTTTAGAAAAAGCTGTTGCGCAGCAACTCAGTGCCTTCCTGAAGACAAACAATGTATACGAAATGCTTCAGTCTGGTTTTATACCCCATCACAGCACTGAGACTGCACTTGTGAAGGTGGTAAATTATCTTTTAATGGCGTCAGACCAAGGCTCTGCATCTGTACAAATACTCCTAGACCTCAGTGCTGCTTTAGATACCATCGATCACCACATTCTTTTGGAGAGATTGGAAACCCAAATTGGTCTACACGGACAAGTTCTGGCCTGGTGTAGATCTTATCTGTCGGAAAGATATCAGTTTGTCTCTGTGGATGGTTTGTCCTCTGACAAATCAACTGTAAATTTTGGTGTTCCACAAGGCTCCGTTTTAGGACCACTATTGTTTTCACTATATATTTTACATCTTGGTGATGTCATTTGGAAATATAATGTTAACTTTCACTGCTATGCGGATGAAACACAGCTGTACATTTCGATGAAACATGGTGAAGCCCCAAAATTGCCCTCTCTGGAAGCCTAACTCGGACAAAACAGAGATGCTTGTTCTAGGTCCCAAGAAACAGAGAGATCTTCTGTTGGATCTGACAATTAATCTTGATGGTTGTACAGTCATCTCAAATAAAACCATGAAGGACCTCTGCGTTACTCTGGACCCTTATCTCTCTTTTGATGAACATATCAAGACTGTTTCAAAGACATCTTTTTTCCATCTACGTAACATTGCAAAAAATCTGAAACTTTCTGTTAAAAAATTATGCAGAAAAATGTATCCATGCTTTTGTCACTTCTAGGTTAGACTACTGCAATGCTCTACTTTCAGGCTACCCAGATAAAGCACTAAATAAACTTCAGTTAGTGCTAAACACGGCTGCTAGAATCTTGACTAGAACCAAAAGATGTGATCATATTACTCCAGTGCTAGCCTCTCTACACTGGCTTCCTGTTCAGGCTAGGGCTGATTTCAAGGTTTTACTGCTAACCTACAAAGCATTACATGGGCTTGCTCCTACCTATCTTTCCGATTTGGTCCTGCCGTATATACCTACACGTACGCTACGGTAACAAGACGCAGACCACCTTACTGTCCCTAGAATTTCTAAGCAAACAGCTGGAGGCAGGGCTTTCACCTATAGAGCTCAATTTTTATGGAATGGTCTGCCTATCTACGTGAGAGACGCAGACTCGGTCTCAATCTTTAAGTCTTTATTGTAGTCTCATCACTTCAGTAGGTCCTATGATTGAGTGTAGTCTGGCCCAGGAGTGTGAAGGTGAATGGAAAGGCACTGGAGCAACGAACCACCCTTGCTGTCTCTGCCTGGCCGGTTCCCCTCTCTCCACTGGGATTCTCTGTATCTAACCTTATTACTGGTGCTCTTCCATGCCGTCCCTAGGAGGGGTACATCACTTGAGTGGGTTGAGTCACTGGCGTGGTCTTCCTGTCCGGGCTGGCTCCCCCCCTCGGGCTGTGCCGTGGCGGAGATCTTTGTGGGCTATACTCGGCCTTGTCTCAGGATGGTAAGTTGGTGGTTGAAGGTATCCCTCTAGTGGAGTGGGGGCTGTGCTTGGCAAAGTGGGTGGGGTTATATCCTGCCTGTTTGGCCCTGTCCCGGGGTCTTCCCTGTGGCTCAGTTGGTAGAGCATGGTGTTTGCAACGCCAGCATGGTGTGTGCAATGCCAGGGTTGTGGGTTCAATTCCCACAGGGGGCCAGTACAAAAATGCATGAAATGTATGCATTCACTACTGTAAGTCGCTCTGGATAAGAGTGTCTGCTAAATTACTAAAATGTAAATGTATTGTCGGATGAGGCCACAGTGTCTCCTGTCTCAACCTCCACTATTTATGCTGCATTAGTTTATGTGTCGGGGGGCTAGGGTCAGTCTGTTATATCTGGAGTATTTCTCCTGTCTTGTCCGGTGTCCTGTGTGAATATAAGTATGCTCTCTCTAATTATCTTTCTCTCTTTTTCCTCTCTCTCTCTCTCTCTCTCTCTCTCTCTGAGGACCTGAGCCCTAGGACCTTGCCTCAGGACTACCTGGCCTGATGACTCCTTGCTGTCCCCAGTCCACCTGGCCCTGCTGCTGCTCCAGTTTCAACTGTTCTGCCTGCGGCTATGGAACCCTGACCTGTTCAACGGACGTGCTACCTGTCCCAGACCTGCTGTTTTCAACTCTCTAGAGACAGCAGGAGTGGTAGAGATACTCTGAATGATTGGCTATGAAAAGCCAACTGACATTTACTCCTGAGGTGCTGACCTTTTGCACCCTCGACACCCACTGTGATTATTATTATTTGACCCTGCTGGTCATCTATGAACATTGAACATATTGGCCATGTTCTGTTATTATCTCCACCCTGCACAGCCAGAAGAGGACTGGCCACCCCTCATAGCCTGGTTCCTCTCTAGGTTTCTTCCTAGGTTCTAGCCTTTCTAGGGAGTTTTTCCTAGCCACCGTGCTTCTACACCTGCATTGCTTGCTGTTTGGGGTTTTAGGCTGGGTTTCTGTACAGCACTTTGTGACATCAGCTGATGTAAGAAGGGCTTTATTAATAAATTTGATTGATTGAAACATAGTGGAATCTCAAGGTTCTTAACCTTATAATCTGTTTTGAGTAATACTTGTGTGCTCATGTCAATCAAAACATATGAAGATATTTTTTTTCACCTCTTCTGAGATGGAAAGGTAGAATAGAATAGATATCTCTTAGGAATGTGACCGGTGCAGGGGTGTTTGATAACCACCTATCAATGAAACTATCAGACAGTAAATGTGAACATTGATCTTTGAACAAGTTGAACCTGCAGTTTGAACCTGATTGTGATTGGCATGGTGACCACACTATGACCTGTTACGGAATTCTTCTCTCAACCGTTCATCTCTCTCTCCAACCACCCCTCCATCTATCTCCTCTCATCACTCCATCTCTCTCATGCCAGGAAGTGATTGTGAGTTCTTCACTGATTAAATAATTTGCCTGATTAAATAGCTCCTCTATTAGTAAGGGGAGACAGGGGGAAACTGTCTGATTAAATAGCTCCTCTATTAGTAAGGAGAGACAGGGGGAAACTGTCTGATTAAATAGAGTATCTATTAGTAAGGGGAGACAGGGAGAAACTGTCTGATTTAAATAGCTCCTCTATTGGTAAGGGGAGACAGGGGGAAACTGTCTGATTAAATAGCTCCTCTATTAGTAAGGAGAGACAGGGAGAAACTGTCTGATTAAATAGAGTATCTATTAGTAAGGAGAGACAGGGGGAAACTGTCTGATTAAATAGAGTATCTATTAGTAAGGGGAGACAGGGAGAAACTGTCTGATTTAAATAGCTCCTCTATTAGTAAGGAGAGACAGTTTTGGTTAAGTGGTCATTTGTGAAGTGTCTCTCTACTTTCCCTCTGCTTGAATGCTAGACTACCACTGCAGAAAACTACTGGCATTGTTCTGAGTCAATTTGCATGCAACTGCCAGTCACTGAATATTTACGGACAAGGTGAGAAGGGAGATGCCAGCAATCAAATCCAGGAGAATTTGGGATTCAATTTAAATTTAATTACATTTCTATGATTTCCCTAAGCCCAAAATTGCAAACTATTCAATAAAAAAAGTATTGTGGTGGCAGTACCATGTTATAGGATTACATTGTATATCACTTCAATCAACAACAAATTTGAATATTCACATGTACATATCCATTTTATGTGTGAAGATTAAATACTGCAAATATTGATAATATCTTCAGTAATCAGCAATTCAGACAGCTGTTTGGACACATTCTTACCACAATTCTGTGAATAATTTAACACATTTATACACTGAGTGTACAAAACATTAAGAACACCTTCCTTTGATTGAGTTGCACCCCCCCTTGCCCTCAGAACAGCCTCAATTCATCTGGGCATGGACTGCAAGGCATCGAAAGCGTTCCACAGGGATGCTGGCCCATGTTGACTCGAATGCTTCCCATAGTTGTGTCAAGTTGGCTGGATGTCTTTTGGGTAGTGGACCATTCTTGATACACACGGGAAACTGTTGAGCGTGAAAAACCCAGCAGCGTTGTAGTTCTTGACACAAGCCTCTGCTCCTGGCACCTACTAAAAAAACGTCCCTTTTTCAGGACCCTGTCTTAAGATAATTCATAAAAATCCAAATAACTTCACATATCTTTATTGTTAAGGGTTTAAACACGGTTTCCCATGCTTGTTGAATGAACCATAAACAATTCAAGAACATGCACCTGTGGAACGTTCGTTAAGACACTAACAGCTTACAGACGGTAGGCAATTTAGGTCACGGTTATGAAAACTTAGGACACTAAAGAGGCATTTCTACTGACTCTGAAAAACACCAAAAGAAGGATGCCCAGGGTCCCTGCTCATCTGCGTGAACGTGCCTTAGGCATGCTGCAAGGAGGCATGAGGACTACAGATGTGGCCAGGGCAATAAATTGCAATGTCCGTACTGTGAGACGCCTAAGACAGCGCTACAGGGAGACAGGACGGACAGCTGATCTACCTCGCAGTGGCAGACCACGTGTAACAACACCTGCACAGGATCAGTACAACCGAACATCACACCTGCGGGACAGGTACAGGATGACAGCAACTTCCCGAGTTACACCAGGAATGCACATTCCCTCCATCAGTGCTCAGACTGTCCGCAATAGGCTGAGAGAGGCTGGACAGGGCTTGCAGGCCTGTTGTAAGGTAGGTCCTCACCAGCCATCACCGGAAACAACGTCGCCTACGGGCACAAACCCACCGTCGCTGGACCAGACAGGACTGGTCGGATTCGCGTTTATCATGGAAGGAATGAGCGTTACACCGAGGCCTGTACTCTGGAGCGGGATCGATTTGGAGGTGGAGGGTCCTTCATGGTCTGGGGCGGTGTGTCACAGCATCAGCATCTGTGTTGTTGTTTGTCGCACTGCTTTTCTTTATCTTGGCCAGGTCACAGTTGTAAATGAGAACTTGTTCTCAACTAGCCTACCTGGTTAAATAAAGGTGAAATAAAAAAATAAAATAAAAAAATAATCGGATTGAGCTTGTTGTCACTGCAGGCAATCTCAACACTGTGCGTTACAGGGAAGACATCCTCCTCCCTCATGTGGTACCCTTCCTGCAGGCTCATCCTGACATGACCCTCCAGCATGACAATCCCACCAGCCATACTGATCGTTCTGTGTGGTATTTCCTGCAAGACAGGAATGTCAGTGTTCTGCCATGGCCAGCAAAGACCCCGGATCTCAATCCCATTGAGCACGTCTGGGACCTGTTGGATCGGAGGGTGAGGGCTATGGCCATTCCCCCCAGAAATGTCCAGGAACTTGCAGGTGCCTTGGTGGAAGAGTGGGGTAACATCTCACAGCAAGAACTGGCAAATCTGGTGCAGTTCATGAGTAGGAGATGCACTGCAGTACTTAATGCAGCTGATGGCCACCCCAGATACTGACTGTTACTTATGATTTTGAACCCCCCCTTTGTTCAGGGACACATTATTCCATTTATGCTTGTCACATGTCTGTGGAACTTGTTCAGTTTATGTCTCAGTTGTTGAATCTTAAGATGTTTATACAAATATTTACACGTTAAGTTTGCTGAAAATAAATAATAAAATGAGTTTACCATACTCCCTTCAAAGGAACTTAAATCTTCTGTCTTGCCCATTTTTCTTCTGAATGGCATAAATATACACAATCCATGTCTCAGTTGTCTCAAGGCTTAAAAACCCTTGTTTAAGCTGCCCCCCCCCCCTTTATCTACACTGATTGAATTGGATTTAACAAGTGACATCAATAAGCAACACCAATGAACAGTACATTAGATTTCAGTCGCTTTACCCCGCACGTCTGACAGTTTTACTGCAGAGCGGCATGCTTATGTTGCATTCGGTGTCATGTTGAAAAGACCCTGCATGCTTGCCACTCTGATGAACTCTCATTCTCCCACTGAGTCATTACTTAAGAACTACAGATGTATCACACAAATCCAGAGAGGTACCAGAACATAGTCCACGAAACATCTTTGGTTTTAGAGGTGGGGTGGACACAATAAATGTTTTATTATTGTTTTTAAGGGGAAGATCAGCTTTAATATTGCAGACAGATTGTGGCTGCATAATTTCCAATCCCCCATATATTTTTTCCATAAATATATATTTTTTATATATTTTTTTTCTTTGTTATTTTACCTTAACCTTACCATCCCTCCACTAATTATGGTAAACTTGTCACGTCCTGACCAGCAGAGGGAGTAATTGTATTATATTTGGTCAGGACGTGGCAGAGGGGTATTTGTTTCATATGGTTCGGGTTGTGTGTGTTATTTAAGGGGTGTTTGGTTAATGTAGTCTGGGGTTTGAGTAATTGTTCTAGTGTTGGTTTTCTATGGTTTTCTAGTCTGTCTATTTCTGTGTGGCTCCCGATCAAGAACAGCTGTACGTCGTTGTTCCTGATTGGGAGTCATATATTAGTTGCGTGTTTTCACCTGGGGATTTGTGGGTAGTTGTATTTCGCACTGCTGTTATTATTTAGCCTGTGAAACTGTCGGTCTGTCGTTCTGTTTTCTTGTTTTTTTTCGTGTTCACAATAAATATAATGATGAACATGCAACCCGCTGCGCCTTGGTCCTCTCTACAATACGACAGCCGTTACAAAACTAATGGACAACAACACTTAGGCTTCTACTTCCAGCTCATACAGTGCATTCGGAAAGGCTGTCCAACAAGTCGTTTTCCTGTAGGACAGTGAAGCGTCACCCCAGTCTGAGGTCCGGAATGCTCTGGAGCAGATTTTGTTCAAGGATCTTCCTGACTAATCTCCCAGTCCCTGCCACTGAAAAACATCACCAAAGCATGATGCTGCCACCACCATGCTTCACCGTAGGGATTGTGTCAGGTTTCCTCCAGACGTGACGTCTGGCATTCAGGCCAAAGAGTTCAATATTGGTTTCATCAGACCAGAGAATCTTGTTTTTCATGGTCTGAGTCCTTTAGGAAAACTCCAAGTGGGCTATTATGAGCCTTTTACTGAGGAGTGGCTTCCATCTGGCCACTCTACCACAAAGTCCTGATTGGTGGAGTGCTGCAGAGATTGTTGTCCTTCTGGAATGTTCTCCCATCTCCACAGAGACAGTGACCATTGGGTTCTTGGTCACCTCCCTGACCAAGGCCCTTCTCCACCGATTGATCAGTTTGGCCAGGCAGCCAGCTCTAGGAAGAGTCTTGGTGGTTCCAAACTTCTTCCATTTAAGAATGATGGAGGCCATTATGTTCTTGGGGACCTTCAATGTTGCAGAACATGTTTGTACCCTTCCCCAGATCTGTTCCTCGACACAGTCCTGTCCCGGAGCTCTACGGACAATTCCTTCGACCTCATGGCTTTGTTTATGCTCTGACGTGCACTGTCAACTGTGGGACCTTATATAGACAGGTGTGTGCCTTTCCAAATCATGTCCAATCAATTGAATTTACCACAGGTGGACTCCATTCAGATTGTAGAAACATCTCAAGGATAATCAATGACAACAGGATGCACCTGAGCTCAATTTCGAGTATCATAGTAAAGAGTCTGGATACTTATGTAAAGGTATTTGTGTTTTATTTTTTTTCAAACCTGTTTCGCTTTGTCATTATGGGTTATTGTGTGTAGATTGATGATGTCACGTCCTGACCATGGTAAGCTGGTATTTTCTATGGTAGAGTAGGTCAGGGCGTGAGAGGGTTTATTTTATGTGTTCTATTTCTATGTTCTTAGGTTCTAGTTTTTGTATTTCTATGTTGGTTTGTTTGGGATGATCTCCAATTAGAGGCAGCTGGTCCTCGTTGTCTCTAATTGGAGATCATATTTAAGTAGGGGTTTTTCTTCCTGGGTTTTGTGGGTGATTACTTTTGAGTAGTGTTTGTTTCTCCTCTGCGTCACGGTTTGTTGTTTTGTCTATTCAGTTATTTGACGTATTGCATAGTTTCACAGATGAGGAAACATTTTTATTTAATCATTTTTAGAATAAGGCTCTAACGTAATAAAATGTGAAAAAAGTCAAGGGATCTGAATACTTTCCGATGCAATGTATTTATTTATTATGGCAATCCTCTCTCCCTACAATTTGACGTTTGCGCTGCACCCAATCCTGTAGCTGTACAGCAAATAACCAATCTGTTTGCTAGCTCACCCAATCAAAGTGCAAAGTGTGCGTTTCACTAGCCAATCTGTAACAGTTTTTTTGCAAGGGTGTTGTCGCAACATTACAAAACCTGACCAGATCATTTCAAGTCGTGTAACGATCGTCGTCGGGTGATGAGGAAGAGGACCAAAGTGCAGCTGGGAGCGAACACATGTTTATTCTTAACACTGAAATAAACACGTACACAAAACCAAGAAAATGCCGATACGTTAACTGCTCAAAACAAAGAGACAACACCCCACAAACAGCGTGGGGGAAAAAGGAACTTAAATGTGATCCCAATCAGAGACAACTAGCGACAGCTGTCTCTGATTGGGAATCGACAGAACCCAACATAGAAATAACCCACATAGAGCTAACACAAGGCTATAACGCCAACATAGAAAACAAACCAAGGAAAAATACCCAACATGACACACCTTGACCAAAATACCCGAGTTCACCTGGTCAGGGCGGGACAGTACCCCCCCCCCCCCCAACGGTGCGTACTCCCGGCGCACCAAACTTAAGTCTATTGGGGGGGGACCCGGGTGGGCGCCTCACCGTCGGTGGAGGCTCTGGCCCCGGGCGTGTTCTTTCCCCCGCCTCCACCTTAGCCCTACCCCTCTGGCCCGGACTGGACCACTGTGGAGCGGCATGCTCAGGCTCCGGAGCGGAGCCGTCAACCGGAACAGGATTGGGCACCGGTGGACCGGACACGGGCCGTGCCGGACTGGGAACACGCACCACTGGCTTGGTGTGGGCAGCAGGAACGGGCCGGGCCGGACTGGGAACACGCACCACTGGCTTGGTGCGGGGAGCAGGAACGGGCCGGGCCGGACTGGGGACACGCACCACTGACTTGGTGCGGGGAGCAGGGACGGGCCGGACAGGACCGTGGACACGCACCGTGGGCTTGGTGCGGGGAACAGGAACGGGCCGGACAGGACTGTGGACACGCACCGTGGGCTTGGTGCGGGGAACAGGAACGGGCCGGACAAGACTGTGGACACGCACCGCGGGCTTGGTGCGGGGAACAGGAACGGGCCGGGCCGGACTGGGGACACGCACCACTGACTTGGGGGCAGCGATACTCTCCAGGTTGACTCCAGGGTCCTTTCCCGTCCAGGATTTCCTCCCAGGTCCAGGACTCCAGATACCTCTGCTGTTGCTCCCTTCCACGCTGCTTGGTCCTTCGGTGGTGGGTAGTTCTGTCACACCTGTCGGAAGGAGCGGACCAAGGCGCAGCGTGTTGAGTGCTAATCTTCTTTTTATTAAAGTAAAGTGAACACTTAAACAAAAAATAACAAAATGACACACGACAGTTCCGTAAGGTAACATTAACTATACGAAAAAACAACTACCCACAACCCCAAAGGAAAAACAGGCTGCCTAAGTATGGCTTCCAATCAGAGACAACGAAAGACACCTGCCTCTGATTGGAAACCATACTCAGCCACACATAGAACATGAACATAGAAAATGAAAACTAGAACAAATCCCCATGAAACAAACCAACCCCAAAACACACAAAAACAACACCCCCTGCCACGCCCTGACCATACTATAATGACAAATGACCCCTTTTACTGGTCAGGACGTGACAACAACTCTGGAGGATAGCACACATCCTTGAGGGACCCTGTGCTCATGCTAATGTTAGACAACTTCCCTTGATTGTACAATGTCTTGGAGTTTCCTTAAAGGGATAATCTACAGTTCAAACAATAACAAAGTGGATACCCCGCCACTGTTTTGGTAAAGAGCTGAGGGATGGAGCTGGATTCATAGACCAAGCTAAGGATGCAAGGACTGACCATCCATGATTCCAAAATAAAGTTTAAAATATTTTCTGTGGGGTGTTTGCTCACTATTACATTGCTAACAAACCATGGAGTAAAACAAGCTTATATTTTGGGTTCTGATGGAGTGTAACAGTTGAACTAAGCTCATTAAGTATTTATTTATAAGTTATATTTTTGAAGAATCAATGGGTATACATCAATAATTTAAAAGTAAAACAATGGATGCATCAACAGCAGATTGCCCCTTTAACAATATGTAAGAGACATGGTGTTAAAAGCTGATGGAAATGAATCGGCCAATGTCCCTGAAATGACTGAAATGACATTCTAAACAAAATGCTAAAAAAACTGTTAATAAAGTCATAAATAGATTTTTTTAAAGAATTGGATATGTAATGGCTTACATTGTTAAAAGAGCCAAAGGCTCCTGTCCTCTTGGCCACCTGGAATGGAGAGAGTGAAAGTAAAGAGAGAATTCCTGAGCTGTACAGATGTAGGATCTTAATTTGAGCCAATTTGCTACAGCAGGAAAATAATACTGCAGCAACAGAAAATGTGAATTATTATGGACATTTATGTAGAGGTTGATACATTTTTTGTAAAGGAAAATCAAGTCTGACATTTAATAGTGGAAATTACAAACCTCAAAAGTATTTTTAAACCTCACATACACTACAAGTTTGACATTTCCTTAGTCTGTATGACTGAGACATACAAAGGAATTAAAAACAAAAAATGTCCTTCTGTAACTGAGTGATGGATCTCAGGTTAATCTTTGTCAAAAAGGAGAGACTGAAAGTAAAATGGAAATTCTTGAACTGATAGGCAGGTATACAGGGCCTGTTATGAATGTCTGCTTATCAGATGGATCTAATGTGTCTCTATGCATCATAATAGAAGTAAATACTTGTTCTCCATCTTGGTCGCAGTATCAGGACATCAGACCAGTTGTAACGGCTGTCTTCGTCGTCAGATGAAACAGATAAGTCATCGTCCGAAAAGGTGGACCAATACGCAGCGGAGTGAGTGTTCATATTCAATATTTAATTAATAGAAACACTTTAAACAAAACACGAAAATGAACGACAGCCTACAGTTCTGCTAGGTACAAAACTAAACAGAAACAATTACCCACAAAACCCAAAGGAAAAACATGCTCCTTATGTGTGACTCCCAATCAGCAGCAACGAGCTTCAGCTGTGCCTGATTGGGAGCCACACACATGACCCAAAACAAAGAAATACCAAAACATAGAAAAAGGAACATAGAACGCCCACCCAATGTAACACCCTGGCCTAACCAAAATAAAGAACAAAAAACCCTCTCTATGGCCAGGGCGTTACACAAAGTACACTGATACCAGGGTTATTTTGGCTAGAGAGATTTCCTTCATGGAACTTCAAGGAACTCATTTTGTAAGCTGCTCACACAAACAAAGTGGGTTGAATTGTTCCATGACAACTCAATAAACAGCCATTGATTCCAAAACATTTGCCATCAAAAGATAGAGGGAGGGTGACTATAATGGTTACAGAATAAGTAATGAAAGCCTCAATGTCAGGGTGTTCAGGGATTCAGAGGTCAAAGCAAATACTGAACAACAACAACTAAGGATAGACCTACTACTCTATCTAGCCTTGTCAAACCTTTCATGTTGGCAGTATTTAGGAATGTTTAACAACATTTTCTGTTTCAGTCACACCTGTACTTTTTGTCTGCATTAAATAGTTGGGTAACACCTCCTTTTATGGGGTTGTTATTACAGTGTAATTATATGTGTAATTACACTAACAAGTATTGTAGTTAACTGTAACGACTCAGTTACAATGTAATAACAAAATGTAACTGGTAGTAATTGCGGTCTGTAATTACAGAAACGTAACAACGAATGCTTGTTACCATGCTTGTTACAAATGGGCAGGTTTCCTCTAAATTCACCAACTTATTTTGCTTCTTGTCAGCTGCATCTGATTCATTAACAACTGTGACAAAGGTTAGGATCCCTTGTGGATCCGTTGGCTGTCTGAGAGATTATAGGCTCTAATTATTTAACCATGAATGTGCACTGTTTAAAATATATCTCCATTCAATGTTGTTGCTAGCACTTGCCCCCAAAATATAGCCTCCCATCTGGGTGAACTTGGTTGAGCTTACGAAAACAGATCTAATAAGAGTGTCATGCCTGATGAGGAATAAGACACTATTTCAAAGCATAGGACATGTAATGTTTGCCTAAGTATAATGTATTTACTAGTTGTTTCACAGGATTTAGCAAGTTAAAATTAAGAGTATCTTGAGGGGTACTTACTTGTAATTATTGTCTACCTACAAAGTATCTTACACATCCTGGCAATGTAATAGTCAGCTTCTGAATGTGCCATCCAAGTGGGAAATGAACACACTAGTACACCATAGAGTGCAATTAATATCTGCATAAATACAATGTAGTTACTAGGCGTTTACACAGGATTGAGCTATTTCTATATAATTACTTAGGCCTATTACTCATTACCAAGTGAAAATACCTACAAACAATAGTCAAGCTTCTAATTTACTCAACTATATTGCAACATGTAAAAATACCTTACATTTCTCACAAAATAATATGGATTACTAATTGTATGAATTAGATGAAACAAAGACAGAAAATAAAAATAACTATTCTAGTGGTGACTCAAATCTGTAGCCTATAGAATGCTGAGTAGCCTACATAGCTAATTTAGAAAAACAGGATTGTCTTTTTCTCTACGCTTTTCAACGTTACCAGTAACAATGGAATTCATATCCTTCTTTCTTGTAAGCATTTTCCCATCCTGGATTCCGAGACCTTGTGGAAATCTGGGGTAGAGAAGAACAATGTATGACAATTTAGCATTAGACACTATGTTACCGTATACCAGTTATCATCATCATCATGTTTTCTACAGTTTAGGCCCATAGCTTGCTGGGCCTAGCTAACTAGTTATTGTGTTATAAAGTTAGCTATAAAAGTGCATGCTAACACCAAAGATTTGTTTAACTAAGCCAAGATAGACCACACCCTGTTGCTTCCAATGGGGGACTTTTATTATGAAGGCGAACCGTAAATTCCACATATGGCTAATCGTTATTGTGGGTAGCCAAAGCCAGCCAGCTTGCTTACCTCGCTAGCCGCAGACAGACATACAAGCAACACTGCGAACGAGGCCCTTGAAGGAATTCTAGAGTTTACACAGTAAGGAGAGAGTCGGAAATGGCGGAGAGTAGTGTGGACGAAATGGAGGAAATGGAGAAAAAGTTGGTGAAACAACAGCTGTGCTGCAATGATGACAATATGTGTGTCAGTTCTGATGGTATGGAGTGGGAGGATGAGGGTCAAGGACCTTAATGGTCAGTAATGGAAGACATAGGAAGAAGAGAGATCATGACACAGAAAGCAGTGGATCGTCTAGTAAAGAAAGCATAAAGAGGGCCAAGGTAGGAAGCAAGAGTAATGATGTGTTGATTGTGTTTGATGAGACCACAGGGTCTCACTTATACCCTATCCGACTAACTAATGCCGTAGAGAAAGAGGTAGTTGAAGTCGAATTAGCTCAGTTCATTGGAAATGGTAGATTATTAATATTGTGTGGTAGCCAGGCTCAGCAAGAGAAGATACTGAAAATGGAAAAGCTTAATTGGAAAGAAGATTAAAAGCCATGTTCCTGGTGCGTATGGTAGATTGAGGGGAGTCATCACTGGGGTCCCAATAGGATGCTCTCAATTGTGCATCTGTAAAGGTTTGTGAGGGTTTTAGGTGCCAAGCCAAATTTCTTCAGCCTCCTGAGGTTGAAGAGGTCTTGTTGCGACTTCTTCACCCACACTGTCTGTGCGGGTGGACGATTTCAGATCGTCAGTGATGTGTATGCCGAGGAACTTGAAGCTTTCCACCTTCTCTATTGCGGTCCCGTCGATGTGGATAGGGGCGTGCTGCCTCTGCTGTATCCTGAAGTCCACGATCAGCTCTGTTGATGTTGAGTGAGAGGTTCTTTTCCTGGCACCACACTCCCAGGGCCCTCACCTCCTCCCTGTAGGCTGTCTCGTCATTGTTGGTAATCAGGCCTACTACTGTTGTGTCGTCTGCAGACTTGATGATTGAGTTGGAGGCGTGTATGGCCGCGCAGTCATGGGTGAATAGGGAGTACAGTAGGGAGTTGAGCACGTACCCTTGTGGGGCCCCTGTGTTGAGGATCAGCACAGTGGAAGTGTTGTTTCGTACCTTTACCACCTGGGGGGCAGCCCGTCAGGAAGTCCAGGACCCAGTTGCACAGGGTGGGGTTCAGACCCAGGGCCCCGAGCTTAATGATGAGCTCGGAGGGTACTGTGGTGTTGAATGCTGAGTCAATTAACAGCATTCTTACATAGGTATTCCTCTTGTCCAGATGGGATAGGGAAGTGTGCAGTGCGATGGCGATTGCATCGTCTGTGGATCTATTGGGGCAGAGGTAGATGTGATATGATCCTTAACTAGCCTCTCAAAGCACTTCATGATGACAGTGCTACGGGGTGATAGTCCTTTATTTCAGTTACCTTTGCTTTCCTGGGTATGGGAACAATGGTGGATATCTTGAAGCAAGTGGGGACAGCAGACTCGGACAGGGAGAGATTGAATATGTCCGTAAACACTCCACCCAGCTGGTCTGCACATGCTCTGAGGATGAGGCTAGGGATGCCGTTTGGGCTGGCAGCCTTTCGAGGGTTAACATGCTTAAATGTCTTACTCACGTCGGCCATGGTTAAGGAGAGCTCACAGTCCTTGGTAGCGGGCCATGTCGGTGGCACTGCCTCCGAAGAGCCCGGATCTCAATCCCATTGAGCACGTCTGGGACCTGTTGGATCGGAGGGTGAGGGCTAGGGCCATTCCCTCCAGAAATGTCTGGGAACTTGCAGGTGCCTTGGTTGAAGAGTGGGGTAACATCTCACAGCAAGAACTGGCAAATCTGGTGTAGTCCATGAGGAGGAGATGCACTGCAGTACTTGTTAGGTTAGATTACTTGTTAGATATTACCGCATGGTTGGAACTAGAAGCACAAGCATTTCGCTACACTCGCATTAACATCTGCTAACCATGTGTATGTGACAAATAACATTTGATTTGATTTGATTTGAGGAGGAGATGCACTGCAGTACTTAATGCAGCTGGTGGCCACACCAGATACTGACTGTTACTTTTGATTTTGACCCCCCGATTGTTCAGGGACACATTCTTCAATTTCTGTTAGTCACATGTCTGTGGAACTTGTTCAGTTTATGTCTCAGTTGTTGAATCTTGTTACGTTCATACAAATATTTACACATGTTAAGTTTGCTGAAAATAAACGCAGTTGACAGTGAGAGGCCGTTTCTTTTTTGCTGAGTTTGTGTCCTCGGAGAGTTTAATAAGGAAGCGCGAACTAATGAAGTCATATGAAAGCTAGAGTAAATAGTAGCCTGTGTGTGTGTGTGTGTGATATTAACCTTGACACCTTGACATTACACACCCTCAGCGAAGAAACATTTTCTCATGAAATCATGTAATTTATAGTTAGAGGAAAGGATTCCTGGAAACGCACCCTGCTACAAGCAGGAAACGCATTAGGGACAAACCAGAAATGTAACATATCTGTTTGATAGTAACCTGTCCTGAATGATGAATGTGTGAACTATCTTGTCATCTTTTTGGCTAACCACAATGGAACATTATAATCTTTTTGGGCATCAACTGGCAGAACAGGTTGAAGCAAAGTATAGTGCCATTGTTTTCAGGAAGGGGTGCTCATTTTGAAATGAGGGACAGGAGGTAGACTAAGGGCAAGGAAGCCACCTGAACTGCCCTACAAAGGCAAAGAGCAGTCTACGGAAACAGTGAATCTGAGAAAAATGGCTTTAAAGACATTTGTCACCAAAGGTAAAAGGTCAAGTAGTCAGAAATGTAGGCTACAACTTCTTTACCCATCAACCAATCATTGCCCTTCTTTATGAGCCGTTGGAAAAGCTGCTTGGTCTTGTTCAAGGCTCAATGGTGACCTTGCCTATGAGTTGTTGGTTTAGGCTGAGTGGGCTCAAAGTGTACTAGGCCTATGAGTTGTTGGTTTAGGCTGAGTGGGCTCAAGTGTACTAGGCCTATGAGTGTTGGTTTAGGCTGAGTGGGCTCAAGTGTACTAGGCCTATGAGTTGTTGGTTTAGGTTGATGGTTTTTCTACTGTAGATTGTTGCTTCTAAACATAGAGTAGTCTAGACTTAGTTGTTGTTAGTGAGGTGACCTCTGAATCACTGTCTGCCATTTTTTAAGCTTTCATGAGTCTTATTTGCTTTACCTTGTAGACATACTGTCTATCTTGAAGTGACTATTGGTTGCATTGTGTTTGTGTGAATGTTGAGCAAATGGTTCACATGACTGTATAAGCAAAGCAGACCATCAGATAGGTTATACCCATAAATATGTTGATATGCAACCTGGAATAAAAATGTAAGAAGACCTGGGCTTCTATCTGAGAAATTAAAATGAGCTGTTTGTGAGCAATGTGGTTAGTCTACTGTACCTTATTGTTTCTTGTTCAGAGCACACTGGCCAGTAAACCGATACATTGTATCGAATTCACTTCACTGTTAGAAGCATGAGTTCTTCAAGTTTAGCACTGTATCCAGTATCCACAAATGTTTCTAGTGCTCCTAAATTCTGTCCGATACTGGAGATGTAGGTTTCACAGCTAGGAAGCACCAGTTCTAACTTTTGGAATCACATTCACAATTATTTAATAAATTAACTGTATTTCTGAAAGTTTGTATAAAAATAAAGTGAAACCTACATTACATGTCATTGGAGTGCTATTTAATATTTCCACATTAATTTTCCATCATCCCTATGACCATCATGATTCAAATAGGCTCCATTTATTAAAATATATTTCATTAATTTAATAATAATAATTTTATTTTGAAATAAAACATGGCAATGTTTCCTGCCATCTTAACTATTGACCTATTCTGGACTAAAATGTGGACATACACTACCGGTGAAAAGTTTTAGAACACCTACTCATTCAAGGGTTTTTCTTTATTTTTACTATTTTCTACATTGTAGAATAATAGTGAAGACATCAAAACTATGAAATAACACATGTAGTCATGTAGTCATGTTTTTGGTCACTACATGGAGTCATGTAGTAACCAAAAAGGTGTTAAGCAAATCAAAAAATATTTATATTTGAGATTCTTCAAATAACCACCCTTTGCCTTGATGACAGCTTTGCACACTCTTGGCATTCTCTCAACCAGCTTCATGAGGTTCATTCATTTCAATAAACAGGTGTGCATTGTTAAAAGTAAATCTGTGCAATTTATTTCCTTCTTAATGCGTTTGAGCCAATCAGTTGTGTTGTGACTCACCTGGACTCCATCACCTTCCTGAATTCCTTCCCTATATCTGTCACTCCCTTTGGTTCATTCCCCAGGTGTAATTGATTCTGTGTCATGTGTGTTCTCTAAACGTATTTCTTGTTTTGTGCGCGATTTCCTGCAAGACAGGAATGTCAGTGTTCTGCCATGGCCAGCAAAGAGCCCGGATCTCAATCCCATTGAGCACGTCTGGGACCTGTTGGATCGGAGGGTGAGGGCTAGGGCCATTCCCTCCAGAAATGTCCGTGAACTTGCCGGTGCCTTGGTGGAAGAGTGGGGTAACACTCAATAAGCATTTTTCTACGGCTAGCCATGCTTTCCACCTGGCTACCCCTACCGCGGTCAACAACATTGCACCCCCCACAGCTACTCACCCAAGCCTTCCCCATTTCTCTTTCTCCCAAATCCAGTCAGCTGATGTTCTGAAAGAGCTGCAAAATCTGGACCCCTACAAATCAGCCGGGCTAGACAATCTGGACCCTTTCTTTCTAAAATGATCTGCCGAAATTGTTGCAACCCCATATTACTAGCCTGTTCAACCTCTCTTTCGTGTCGTCTGAGATTCCCAAAGATTGGAAAGCAGCTGCTGTCATCTCCCTCTTCAAAGGAGGGGACACTCTTGACCCAAACTGCTACAGACCTATATCTATCCTACCCTGCCTTTCTAAGGTCTTCAAAAGCCAAGTCAACAAACAGATTACTGACCATTTCGAATCCCACCGCACCTTCTCCGCTATGCAATCTGGTTTCAGAGCTGGTCATGGGTGCACCTCAGCCACGCTCAAGGTCCTAAATGATATCGTAACCGTCATTGATAAGAAACAATACTGTGCTGCCGTATTCATTGACCTGGCCAAGGCTTTCGACTTTGTCAATCACCACATCCTCATCGGCAGACTCAATAGCCTTGGTTTCTCAAATGATTGCCTCGCCTGGTTCACCAACTACTTCTCTGATAGAGTTCAATGTGTCAAATCGGATGGCCTGTTGTCCGGGCCTCTGATAGTCTCTATGGGGGTGCTACAGGGTTCAATTCTCCGGCCGATTGTCAAACATTTCACACTATCATACAATTTCAGAGTGGAACACTTTAGTCATTATTCTAACACATACAAATTATTCTAACAACAGTCCTCTTCTGGCTGTGCCGGGTGGAGATTATAACAGAACATGGCCAAGATTTTCAAATGTTCATAGATGACCAGCAGGGTCAAATAATAATAAACTGGAGCAGCAGCACGGCCAGGTGGACTGGGGACAGCAAGGAGTCATCAGACCAGGTAGTCCTGAGGCATGGTCCTAGGACTCAGGTCCTCCGAGAGTGAGAGAGAAAGAAAGACAATTAGAGAGAGCATACTTAAATTCACACAGGACACCGGATAAGACAGGAGAAATACTCCAGATATAACAGACTGACCCTAGCCCCCCGACACATAAACTACTGCAGCATAGATGCTGGAGGCTGAGACAGGAGGGGTCAGGAGACAGTGTGCCCCCATCCGACGATACCCCGGACAGGGCCAAACAGGCAAGATATAACCCCACCCACTTTGCCAAAGCACAGCCCCCACACCACTAGAGGGATATCTCTAACCACCAACCTACCATCCTGAGACAAGGCCGAGTATAGCCCACAAAGATCTCCGCCACGGCACAACCCAAGGGGGGCGCCAACCCGGACAGGAAGATCACGTCAGTGACTCAACCCACTCAAGTGACGCACCCCTCCTAGGGACGGCACGGAAGAGCACCAGTAAGCCAGTGACTCAGCCCCTGTAATAGGGTTAGAGGCAGAGAAACCCAGTGGAGAGAGGGGAACTGGCTAGGCAGAGACAGCAAGGGTGGTTCATTGTGTCAGTGATTCTCTCGTTAACACAGGTGTGAGTGTTGACGATGACAAGGCTGGAGATCACTCTATCATGATGATTGAGTTCAAATAACAGACTGGAAGCTTCAAAAGGAGGGTGGTGCTTGGAATCCTTGTTCTTCCTCTGTCAACCATGGTTACCTGCAAGGAAATGCGTACTGTCATCATTGCTTTGCACAAAAAGGGCTTCACAGGCAAGGATATTGCTGCCAGTAAGATTGCACCTAAATCAACCATTTATTGGATCATCAAGAACTTCAAGGAGAGCGGTTCAATTGTTGTGAAGAAGGCTTCAGGGCGCCCAAGAAAGTCCAGCAAGCGCCAGGACTGTCTCCTAAAGTTGATTCAGCTGTGGGATTGAGGCACCACCAGTACAGGAATGGCAGCAGGCAGGTGTGAGTGCATCTGCGCACACAGTGAGGCGAAGACTTTTGGAGGATGGCCTGGTGTCAAGAAGGGCAGCAAAGAAGCCACTTCTCTCCAGGAAAAACATCAGGGACAGATTGATATTCTGCCAAAAGTACAGGGATTGGACTGCTGAGGACTGGGGTAAAGTCATTTTCTCTGATTAATCCCCTTTACGATTGTTTGGGGCATCCGGAAAAAAGCTTGTCTGGAGAAGACAAGGTGAGCGCTAACATCAGTCCTGTGTCATGCCAACAGTAAAGCATCCTGAGACCATTCATTTTTGGGGTTGCTTCTCAGCCAAGGGAGAGGGCTCAATCACAATTTTGCCTAAGAACACAGCCATGAATAAAGAATGGTACCAACACATCCTCCAAGAGCAACTTCTCCCAACCATCCAGGAACAGTTTGGTGACGAACAATGCCTTTTCCATCAGGATGGAGCACCTTGCCATAAGGCAAAAGTGATAATTAAGTGGCTTGGGGAAAAAAACATAGATATTTTGGGTCCATGGCCAGGAAACTCCCTAGACCTTAATCCCATTGAGAACTTGTAGTCACGCCTCAAGAGGCGGGTGGACAAACAAAAACCCACATATTCTGACAAACTCCAAGCATTGATTATGCAAGAATGGGCTGCCATCAGTCAGGATGTGGCCCAGAAGTTAATTGACAGCATGCCAGGGCGGATTGCAGAGGTCTTGAAAAAGAAGGGTCAACACTGCAAATATTCTCTTTACATCAACTTCATATAATTGTCAATAAAGACCTTTGACACTTATGAAAGGCTTGTAATTATACTTCAGTATTCCATAGTAACATGTGACAAAAATATCTAAAGACACTGAAGCAGCAAACTTTGTGGAAATTAATATTTGTGTCATTCTCAAAACTTTTGGCCACGACTCGTATATAGACGTCCTAGACTACCTCTTTCAGGTAATAAATTCAATGCCGTATTAGCCTAATATTTAGCTAATTAATGATGGGTTATGCATAATAAGCTTCAAACGTATAGAATCTGTCTCTTGCACAATATGTACGCACCTGTGCTCCGCTGGCCTCGCTCCTTAAAAAATACTCCTTAGCTCTTGGAGTCCTATGCAGGAAAAGCTAGACTAAAATAGCTTGCTAGACATCATTTTTTTAAACATTTTTTATACCAACAAACTATTCGAAGAGGGATGCAAGCTCTTGTTTGCTGAATGTTAAATACAGCAGCCAATAGAACTCACGGGTAGTATGAAAGGAGGGAATGTGCGATGGCAGTAGGCTATAGCAGTTATTTATTCAGACCCATAACCATTCAATCTTTGTGAAGAGAAGTGAATGCCTTCTGCATCTAATTATAGTCCTATATTATTCAAGGATGTCATTAGAATGTTGAAGATAGAGACAAATACACTTATTTCAATTAACTGTTGAAACCGAGGAAGGAATGAAGCAACAATAGAGAAAGAGGAAGTAGGCTAATAACATTAAGGGAAATATTATGAAAGGTATATATGCATCAGACGACCAGTTATACAAATGGGCCCTATTATATTTCAAAATAAAAATCACATTCGCTAGCCTATATTGTAACTTTGTTGGCCGCATTTGCTGCACCAGAATCACATGTTTTCTACCTACTTTATCATGGTTTGAACGATGTGCGTGATTCCAGTCCATATAATACAGTACAATACAATAGAGCACAGTAATACAGTTCACACTCAAAAGGATTAGCATACTGGAGCTAGTTTCATTTATTACCCAAGAGAGCATAATAGCTAGCTACATCTACGGGCTTTGTTTTTCTGTTGTGTGTAATGTGCAGCACCCTATATCATACAGTAGCAGTCAAAAGTTTGGACACACCTACTCATTCAAGAGTTTTTCTTTATTTTTTACTATTTTCTAAATTGTAGAATTACAATGAAGACATCAAAACTATGAAATAACACATATGGAATCATGTATTAACCAAAAAAGTGCTAAACAAATATATTTTTATAGTTGAGATTCTTCAAAGTAGCCACCCTTTGCCTTGATGACAGCTTTGCACACTCTTGGCATTCTCTCAACCAACTTACATTTACATTTACGTCATTTAGCAGACACTCTTATCCAGAGCGACTTACAAATTGGTGCATTCACCTTATGATATCCAGTGGAACAGCCACTTTACAATGGTACATCTATATCTTTTTGGGGGGGGGAGGGTGGGGGGGGGGGGGGTTAGAAGGATTACTTAATCCTATCCCAGGTATTCCTTAAAGAGGTGGGGTTTCAGGTGTCTCCGGAAGGTGGTGATTGACTCCGCTGTCCTGGCGTCGTGAGGGAGCTTGCTCCACCATTGGGGTGCCAGAGCAGCGAACAGTTTTGACTGGGCTGAGCGGGAACTGTTCTTCCGCAGAGGTAGGGAGGCGAGCAGGCCAGAGGTGGATGAACGCAGTGCCATTCTTTGGGTGTAGGGACTGATCAGAGCCTGAAGGTACGAAGGTGCCGTTCCCCTCACAGCTCCGTAAGCAAGCACCATGGTCTCGCAGCAGATGCGAGCTTCAACTGGAAGCCAGTGGAGTGTGCGGAGGAGCGGGGTGACGTGAGAGAACTTGGGAAGGTTGAACACCAGATGGGCTGCGGCGTTCTGGAGGAGTTGTAGAGGTGTAATGGCACAGGCAGGGAGCCCCGCCAACAGCGAGTTGCAGTAATCCAGGTGGGAGATGACAAATGCCTGGATTAGGACCTGCGCCGCTTCCTGTGTAAAGCAGGGTCGTACTCTGCGAATGTTGTAGAGCATGAACCTACAGGATCGGGTCACCGCCTTGATGTTAGCAGAGAATGACAGGGTGTTGTCCAGGGTCACGCCAAGGCTCTTAGCACTCTGGGAGGAGGACACAATTGAGTTGTTAACCGTGATGGCGAGATCATGGAACGGGCAGTCCTTCCCCGGGAGGAAGAGCAGCTCCGTCTTGCCGAGGTTCAGCTTGAGGTGGTGTTCCGTCATCCACACTGATATGTCTGCCAGACATGCAGAGATGCGATTCGCCACCTGGTTATCAGAAGGGGGAAAGGAGAAGATCAATTGTGTGTCGTCTGCGTAGCAATGATAGGAGAGACCATGTGAGGATATGACAGAGCCAAGTGACTTGGTGTATAGCGAGAATAGGAGAGGGCCTAGAACTGAGCCCTGGGGGACACCAGCGGTGAGAGCACGTGGTATGGAGACGGATTCTCGCCACGCCACCTGGTAGGAGCGACCTGTCAGGTAGGACGCAATCCAAGAGTGAGCCGCGCCGGAGATGCCCAACTCGGAGAGGGTGGAGAGGAGGATCTGATGGTTCACAGTATCAAAGGCAGCAGATAGGTCTAGAAGGATGAGAGCAGAGGAGAGAGAGTTAGCTTTAGCAATGCGGACAGCCTCCGTGACACAGAGAAGAGCAGTCTCAGTTGAATGACCAGTCTTGAAACCTGACTGATTTGGATCAAGAAGGTCATTCTGAGAGAGATAGCAAGAGAGCTGGCCAAGGACGGAATGCTCAAGAGTTTTGGAGAGAAAAGAAAGAAGGGATACTAGTCTGTAGTTGTTGACATCGGAGGGATCAAGTGTAGGTTTTTTGAGAAGGGGTGCAACTCTTGCTCTCTTGAAGACGGAAGGGACGCAGCCAGCGGTCAAGGATGAGTTGATGAGCGAGGTGAGGTAAGGGAGAAGGTCTCCGGAAATGGTCTGGAGAAGAGAGGAGGGGATAGGATCAAGCGGGCAGGTTGTTGGGCGGCCGGCCGTCACAAGTCGCAAGATTTCATCTGGAGAGAGAGGGGAGAAAGAGGTCAAAGCATAGGGTAGGGCAATGTGAGCAGGACCAGCGGTGTCGTTTGACTTAACAAACGAGGATCGGATGTCGTCAACCTTCTTTTCAAAATGGTTGACAAAGTCATCCGCAGAGAGGGAGGAGGGGGGGAGGATTCAGGAGGGAGGAGAAGGTGGCAAAGAGCTTCCTAGGGTTAGAGGCAGATGCTTGGAATTTAGAGTGGTAGAAAGTGGCTTTAGCAGCAGAAACAGAGGAAGAAAATGTGGAGAGGAGGGAGTGAAAAGATGCCAGGTCCACAGGGAGGCTAGTTTTCCTCCATTTCCGCTCGGCTGCCCAGAGCCCTGTTCTGTGAGCTCGCAATGAGTCGTCAAGCCACGGAGCAGGAGGGGAGGACCGAGCCGGCCGGGAGGATAGGGGACATAGAGAGTCAAAGGATGCAGAATGGGCGGAGAGGAGGGTTGAGGAGGCAGAATCAGGAGATTGGTTGGAGAAGGTTTGAGCAGAGGGAAGAGATGATATGATGGAAGAGGAGAGAGTAGCAGGAGAGAGAGAGCGAAGGTTGCGACGGTGCAATACCATCTGAGTAGGGGCAGAGTGAGTAGTGTTGGATGAGAGCGAGAGGGAAAAGGATACAAGGTAGTGGTCGGAGACTTGGAGAGGAGTTGCAGTGAGATTAGTAGAAGAACAGCACCTAGTAAAGATGAGGTCAAGCGTATTGCCTGCCTTGTGAGTAGGGGGGGACGGTGAGAGGGTGAGGTCAAAAGAGGAGAGGAGTGGAAAGAAGGAGGCAGAGAGAAATGAGTCAAAGGTAGACGTAGGGAGGTTAAAGTCACCCAGAATTGTGAGGGGTGAGCCATCCTCAGGAAAGGAACTTATCAAGGCGTCAAGCTCATTGATGAACTCTCCAAGGGAACCTGGAGGGCGATAAATGATAAGGATGTTAAGCTTGAATGGGCTAGTGACTGTGACAGCATGGAATTCAAAGGAGGAGATAGACAGATGGGTCAGGGGAGAAAGAGAGAATGTCCACTTGGGAGAGATGAGGATTCCAGTGCCACCACCCCGCTGACCAGATGCTCTCGGGGTATGCGAGAACACGTGGTCAGACGAGGAGAGAGCAGTAGGAGTAGCAGTGATTTCTGTGGTAATCCACATTCGAGGGACTGGAGGGTAGCATATGCTGAGGTGAACTCTGCCTTGTTGGCCGCAGACCGGCAGTTCCAGAGGCTGCTGGAGACCTGGAATTCCACGTGGGTCGTGCGCGCTGGGACCACCAGGTTAGAGTGGCAGCGGCCATGCGGTGTGAAGCGTTTGTGTGGCCTGTGCAGAGAGGAGAGAACAGGGATAGACAGACACATAGTTGACAGGCTACAGGAGAGGCTACGCTAATGCAAAGGAGATTGGAATGAAAATTAACTAAACAACTGGGGAAGCGATAGAGCAGGGCCTCCCTCACTAACCATTCACTGAAACACTCAAATATAACCTTTCCAACTTCCACTTTAGAAATTATAATTGATGTAAACTACAGTGGTTCAATGTTTCCAGGAATAGGCTCAAACTTAGTTTATTCAGCTAGATAACTTGGTACAGTATTCTTCCGTGAAACCCACCCAGTGCACCGTATCCTATGACGCCGTAGCTAACTAGCATGCTAGCATCCAATAACACACGGTTAGCACCAATACTTGGTTACAACAAACTACCAATGGATCATTCGTGTCCGTGTCTAGTTCCTTTCACAACGCAGAAGTAATTAAACGTTGGCTAGCTAACACAAAGACAGTCCTGCTAGCTACACAAGTGGACTACACAACTCGAAAGTTCAGAAAGTTAAGCTTACGTTGCAAAAATCTTATTGACAAAAAATTATACAGTACTGCTAGCTGGTAGAGTTGGCTAGCTAGCAGTGGCTGTGTTTACTTTTATCTTTGATACAAAGACAACTATGTAGCTAGCTAACATTACACTAATCAAATCGTTCCGTTGTAATGTATTTAGTTTCTACAGTACTGCTAGTTGGTAAAGTTGGCTAGCTAGCAGTGACTGTGGTGCTGTGGAAAACGGCGCGAACGAATGAACGAATACAATTGGCTAGCTAACCTTGTTAGTTTCTCAAAGTTAGTTTCTCTCAAAGCTACACCTACACCTTTAGCTACACCTTTATCCTTGATGCAAAGACAACTATGTAGCTAGCTAGCTAACATTACACTAATCAAATCGTTCCGTTGTAATGTAATGTAATGAAATGTAATATTACCCGCGGAGCAAAGTACAGCACGACTACTCACTCACCCGCGGAGCGAAATACAGCACAACTACTCACTCCAGCATCCAGACCACAATCATGAGGAATGCTTTTCCAACAGTCTTGAAAGAGTTCCCACATATGCTGAGCACTTGTTGGCTGCTTTTCCTTCAATCTGCGGTTCAATTCATCCCAAACCATCTCACAGAGACTAGAGAAGCTTTAACCAAGTTTTAATCCTTCCCAAAGATTCTGTACAGCTGAAAACAGACAACTCAACATTTATCCCACTCAGATACAGTGAGGGAAAAAAGTATTTGATCCCCTGCTGATTTTGTACGTTTGCCCATTGACAAAGAAATGATCAGTCTATCATTTTAATGGTAGGTTTATTTGAACAGTGAGAGACAGAATAACAACAAAAAAATCCAGAAAAACGCATGTCAAAAATGTTATGAAATAAGTATTTGACCCCCTCTCAAACAGAAAGATTTCTGGCTCCCAGGTGTCTTTTATACAGGTAACGAGCTGAGATTAGGAGCACACTCTTAAAGGGACACAGAAGCAATCAATCAATCAGATTCCAAACTCTCCACCATGGCCAAGACCAAAGAGCTCTCCAAGGATGTCAGGGACAAGATTGTAGACCTACACAAAGCTGGAATGGGCTACAAGACCATCGCCAAGCAGCTTGGTGAGAAGTTGACAACAGTTGGTGCGATTATTCGCAAATGGAAGAAACACAAAAGAACTGTCAAGTCTCCCTCGGCCTGGGGCTCCATGCAAGATCTCACCTCGTGGAGTTGCAATGATCATGAGAACGGTGAGGAAACAGCCCAGAACTACATGGGAGGATCTTGTCAATGATCTAAAGGCAGCTGGGACCATAGTCACCAAGAAAACAATTGGTAACACACCACGCCGTGAAGGACTGAAATCCTGCAGCGCCCGCAAGGTCCCTCTGCTCAAGAAAGCACATATACATGCCCGTCTGAAGTTTGACAATGAACATCTGAATGATTCAGAGGACAACTGGGTGAAAGTGTTGTGGTCAGATGAGACCAAAATGGAGCTCTTTGGCGAGGTGGGTTGCTAGCCCAAATTAAACGTATTTGGCTAAGGTGTATGCCATCCTGGACGTCTGCGAGGAAGTGGACCAAAAATACAAGAAGTTGGAAGACGCCATCTCAAAACTCGAGGAGAAATTTGATTATTACAAACATTTCCAAAGGCACTCGAATTTGAGACTTCATGGTTTCCCAGAGGCTGTGGAGGGAAGAGCGGCGATCTCCTTTCTACAGGAATGGATTCCCTAAATTCTGGATCTACCACCTCCCGCGCACCCACTGGAGATTGAGAGGGCCCATCGCACCCTACGGAGGTGGCTGCCTGGCCAGGTTGCACCCAGGGCATTTGTCATTAAATTTCTACGGTACCAGGACACTGTTCGCATCCTCTCTGCCACCCGAGCAAAGGGAGAGCTCAAGTACGGAGATGCCAGAATCATGATCTTTCCGGATCTTTCTCCCACACTACACAAGAGGAGGATGACTTTCTCCCCACTGAAGAGACTCCTGCGTCGGGCTGGCTTGGCATACGGCCTGCGCTACCCAGCGACTTTGTGGACCGAAACCAAGAATGGTGAGCGCACATTTGACTCTGTGAAGATGGCTGAAACATATATGAGGAAAGAACTTCCTGACTTGTTCACGTCTACTACAACCCGAGGAACTGTCTTTTGAACTTGGATACAGTGGACAGTGAACTGTTAGCACATGAGGAAAGAACGAAATGACTCATATGATCGACTGGCTGGCTGGCTAGATGGCTAGCGTGATAATGACTGGCGAGGTGAAGTTGGATCATAGCTAATGTTGGCTGTGCTATTTAGCGAGCTCGCTAAGTTTACAAGGGTGTAGCTATAGCTACTATACATCCACACTATGCCAGGTAGTTACATTTTTGCTGTATACTTTTATTTTATGCAGAGAGGTCCAGTCGTGTTTGGTTAAATAGTTATGTGGCTTTTGACTGGGTTTCAAGCCTAACTACGTTGTTTATATTACTTCAGGGGATTTTAGCTACTATTACGTTTGCTGGCTTGTTTATTGTTAGAGATGTATGCTGGCGTTAGTGATACCGAGACAGGGATAAACTACTTACTGGCTGGCCGCCTAATTGCCAGCTAGCTGATAGCTTTACACTTGTGTATGTGTATACGTGTGTGTGTGTATATGTATAATATTTTTTGGGGGAGGGTGAACTCAGGAGGATGGTGATTGTTTAACTACTTGTCCCTATTTTATATTTGAGAGATGATAGTTATTGTCTGGTAAAGGTTTTCATTTATACATCATAGCTCGATGTCTTTTTTCCTGACCTGCTGGGGTGCGTTTGTGGTCATCGCTTTTGTTGCCGCGCGGCACAGGTTTCAGGGCGCATTGGGGAATGCTGATTGGTTGACATTTGGGTGTGCGGGTAGGCGCTGTTGGTGACTGAACGCACCCAAGTTTTTATTTTTGAGACATGCTCAAGTGGGGCCAAATAGTCTGGTCTTTATTGTTGTTATCAAATTGTATTTTGTTACTTGACTAACAATATTTTCATGCTACAAGGAACAGTCAATGTACTTCTAATTCCATATACATATAATTTAGAATTATCCTAATTTGAGCGATGTTATGCATAGCAGGTACATCTAGCTTAAAGACTAGCGTCTAAGGATATGGGTTCTTTAACTCCCTCAGTTGGGGAGGAGGTTGGGTGGGTTTGTGGTAGGGTCAGGCAATTAGCTCACGAGATGTTTACTACTTTATACTTTCATAATTTCATTTTGTACACGTTGTATATACTCAACGCAATTTTGTTTCTTTCCTTTTCCCTACTTCTTATTTTCTTTAAAGATGTCGGCACCTAATAACTATAGATTTATGACACTTAACATTAGAGGTACTAAATGCCCAGTCAAGTGCAAACGCATTCTGAATTATCTAAAGCAGCATAAGGTTGATTTGGCTCTTCTTCAGGAGACACACCTGACTCACTCTGAGCATGATAAACTGAAGAGAGCTAAAATATTAAAAGCAGAAATGAAACACTTTGGACTTGTAGACTTATGGAGATTTCACAATCAAAAGGTTAAAGAATACTCATTTTTCTCCCCTGTCCATAACAGTTACTCTAGAATTGACTTATTTCTTATTCCTGCAGCCAAGGGAAGTTTAACTACTGGGTGTAAGTACTTACCAAGATGTATATCAGATCATTCTGCCCTGCTGGCTTCAGTACCAGTCAGTAGAGCACAGCCACCCTCAAGAAGATGGAGGTTTGGCACATACTTACTAAATAATCCCACATTTGTAACACTTCTGAACACTCATATAGACATATTTTTTAGCACCAATAACAACTCTGCCTCCCCCTAATATTATGGGAAGCTCTCCTTGTACATCTGAGGGGGCAAATCATATCCTTTAGTTCAGGTGCTCGTAAGATGTATAAGGCTCAAGTAAATTCATTGGAGAATGAAATCAGAGATAGTGTAACATTTGACAACTCAACTCTACAAAAATTAGACTCAAAGCGATTGGAATATAACACCCTGATGACCCATAAAGCGGAAAATGCTCTTAGGAGAACAAAACTACTACGAACATGGAGATAAAGCAGGAAAGTTGCTTACTTGGCAGATAAGACAAGAGGATGCAAGTAGAGTTGTTAGCTTTATTAAGCTACCTAATAACACAGTTGTTCACAGTCCTGAGGAAATTAATCTAGTCTTTAGGGAGTTTTATGAAACATTGTACAAGTCTGAAGGGGATGCCCCTGCCACAATGCATGAGTTTTTGAACAAACTCAATGTACAAATTTTAACTGATGAGGATAGAGAGCACTTGGAGAAAGAGATTACATCAGAGGAAATTAGGGAATCCATTTTCAACAGTGCTGGGGGAAAATCACCAGGGTTAGATGGATTCCCGATTGAATTCTATCGATCCTTTTTACCCAAACTAATTGAGCCTCTTTGCAGTATGTTTAACTATGCCATTGAGACAGAAAAGCTCCCAGACACACTTGAACAGGCACTGATCACAGTTTTGTTAAAACCTGGGAAAGATCCTCTGCTTTGTGGGTCGTATAGACCAATATCTCTATTGAACACTTCATATAAGATTCTTGCGAAGCTCATAGCTCTTAGACTGGATAAGGTTCTTCCGGACTTGGTTGATATGGACCAAACAGGCTTTGTAAGAAACCGCTCATCTACTGATAATATCAGAAGATTATTTAATATTATGCATTATGTAGAGAATGGCCAAGAATCTGTAGTGGCGGCTTCATTAGATGCGGAAAAAGCTTTTGACCACATAGAATGGAACTACCTGTTTGAAGTTTTACAGAGGATGATTATTGGACCTAAGTATGTTGGTCTGATTAGATTACTGTACAAATGTCCGGTAGCTCAGATCCTGACTAATGGAAACATTTCCTCACAGTTCTCTATATCACGTGGCACAAGACAGGGTTGTCCCGCTAGTCCTCTCCTTTTTTCTTTGGCTATAGAGCCACTGGCAGAAGCTTTTAGATCTCATCCATCCATCCATGGTGTTCGTATAGGTGGGTGTGAACATCTGGTCTCGCTATATGCCGATGACATTTTACTTTACCTCACTAAACCAGAAATTTTACTCCGAGCATTAGTTGACATCCTGAAAAAATATGGGATCTTTCCAGGATATAAAATAAACCCATCGAAGAGTATAATTATGCCTTTTAACAGGGCAGCTATGCAGAACCCAATCTTATACCAGCCGTTTTATCTTGGATTGCAAATTCCTTCTGAAATTATTAAGACATATCAACTGAACTATACTCCACTTCTCAAAAAGGTTGGGGAAGAATTGGATAGATGGCGGGATTTAACCAATTTCTCTTATTGGGCGGGTCAATTGTGTAAAGATGAATATATTACCAAAATTCTTGTACCTTTTTCAAACCTTGCCCTTTCCTATTCCCAAAGCTTTTTTCAAACAACTTAATAGGAAGGTTTCTTAATTTCTGTGGAAAGGGAAACCCCCCAGAGTGAAACTCACAACTTTATGCAAACCATACTCATAAGGAGGGCTTACTCTACCTGACTTCCAGTTGTATTACTGGGCATCTCAGTTAAAGGCTGTGTGGGTATGGCAAGATACAACAAGTTCACCCTCTTTGAGACAGATAGAGGAGGAGTGTCTAACCCCTGCTACATTGGCATCTATACCTTATATTAGCCCACCTAAAGCTTTGCTAGGTTTCATAAACAACCCTTTCATTAAAAACACTTTAAATATATGGATTGAAGTCTGTAAACAAACAGAAGTCCTTAGATCTATATATGAACAAACACCTTTCTATAATAACCCCATCTTACCCAAAGCCCTTAGAGATGGTATTACATTTTCTTGGTTCAACAAAGGAATTAAAACATTTGGTAATCTCTATAGAGAAGGTGAACTACTATCCTTTCAACATGTGGCATCTCATTTTCAGTTACCTCAAACTCATTTCTTCAAGTACCTACAGGTTAGGCATTACATTGCCACTCAGCAGGGAGGTAGGATTCAGCCCATGAGTAAACCTAAAACTGATAAACTGAGGCTGGAGAGGAAAGTTTCATTTCCTACATGTACTCTGGTCTTCAAGCTCTGTTGGGGAACGATGAACCTCTGTAAGCTTGCATGAAGTGGCATGATGACCTTGGTCTCATTGTTGAGGATGAGAAATGGGGAAATCTCTTTTTAGATGCTCAGCGTCTTTCATTTAACACAAGGCCAAGTTGATGCAATTCAGTATATTACATAGACCAGAGATACACCAGAGAGACTGTATGAGATCAATTCTAAATATTCTAAATTTTTCCCAAGGTGTAAAACGGGAGTAGGCACACTTATACATGTGTTTTTGTCCTGCCCTGAACTAAGCAATTATTGGAAAGGCATTATTCAGATCTTATCACAGGTCACTAATATGACGGTACCACTAGATCCTTCCCTTACACTTCTTGGAGATGATTCTGTTCTACCAGTTAATATTTGTAGCAAAACCAGATTCATTAAATTGGCAGTCATTGCAGCCATTAAATGCACAGCTATTATACGGAAGAGTGACACTCCGCCAAGCAAGCAGATGTGGCTAAAATAACTATCTTCCTATATTCCATCTGAAAAAATAACATACAATTTACGTAATAAATCCTTTGAATTTACTGATGTCTGGGGGGACTTAGATTTTGATTTATTTTTTCCCCCCCAAAGCTCTGTCCCCACTCTCAAAGAGGAATTCCTGTTTTACTTACCCTCAAACTTTGGAATCAAAGAGGCCAATATTCCACTCATTCAGCGTATCTTTACAAAGCTGTCCATTTATTGGCCTTGACCTCTGCATTTAAGTACAGCAATAAAGAAATGTTAGAAACATAGCTAGCTAGCTAAACTAACGTGGATACAACATATTTAAGGTAAACGTTAGCTAGCTAACAGAATTTGCACACATCCTGCTCAAATTCACAAGTCCGAGTAAAGCTGCAGCTGTCAGAAACCATTGAAAACTGGTACAGTAACGCTAGCTAACTCAATCAATCAACATAAAAGCAGGAAATAAGCCTGTCAATTAGCTTGGTTAAATTAACCCAGATGAAAAAAACAAAAAATAGCACAGTTGGTTAGGGCCCGTAAAACGGCAGCCATTCCCTCTAGCACCAGCCATCCCATGCCTGCAGCTTTGTGATCATTGGTCCCAATAAGGGCTGTATTCTGATTGATTCTGTGCATTGTCGTAAAGCGCACTTCTGTTTCATCCATTCTTGTCAAATGTATTTTTAATTTATTTGTATTTTATTTAACCTTTATTTTATCAGGGAGCCATACTGAGACCAAGGTCTCTTTTAAAGATAAGCCCTGGATTACATAAATTACACACATCAAAATAAAAATACAAAATCAAAGCAGAAAGAAAAACAAAGAGACAGAAAAAAAACCTAAGACAATCATCAGTAAAAAAGTCCTCAATCAGCATTCTGAAGTATCCTAGAGGCACCAAAACATCACATTTTTGAAAATGTTGAAGATTGTTCCACAAATGAGATGGAAAAAAACTAAAAGCTGATTTACCTAACTCAGTAAAGAGCAAATGAATTTCCATTTAGCGATCCCTGAGACCGGGTGTGATATCTTGTTTAGTGATGTTGTTAGGTACAGAGGGAGTTTTTGTAAAATGGCTTTATAAATGAAAACATAGGAAAGTATCAACCTACGTGACATCAAAGAGGCCCAGCCAACTTTCTGGTAGAGAATGCAGTGATGAGTGCTAAAACTGTTGCCTGTAATAAAGCGCAGTGGCTATGATAAACTCCATCTAACGCTTTAATGAAGTGGCAGCTGTGTTCATATAGATGATGTCGCCATAGTCTAGGACCAATAGGAACGTTGACAGAATAACCTGCTTTCTACTATTTATCGAGAGGCAGGACCTATTTCTATAGAATAATACTTTTTATTCTCAGCTTCTGAACTAACTTGTCAATATGCTTTCTAAAGACAGTTTTTCATCTACCCAGATATGTGTAAGCAGGGACGGATCAACATGGACACCATCCAAAGTACATATGCTTAAATCAGAGTTATTTTTATGCTATGAGACAATGTGTATGTAGGGTAACTGACAAACCATAACCATAATTCCAATGATTTTCATACACTATGCTTACAATCACTTTATTTACAGAACTTCACATAACAGAGATCAACATAGTTGTATTTAGTAAATGCACATAAATGTTGTTCTACTGATTCATGTCTCCTGTTAATAAAGCATGTTAATGACGATTTTTAGGAGTGTTTAATAATAATGTATTATCATTTTTTTGTTTGTGCTCAATATGTCACAGTTGTCGTAAGGAGAGGACCAAAACGCAGCAGGGACATGTATACTCATCTTCTTTATTGACAGGAAAATAAGGAAAAAACCAAACAAACACGTATATAAAAAATAACTAAATGACAAAATAACAGTCTTGAAGGCAACACAGCAATCCAAGAACAACTGTTGCCGGATACTCTGGACTGCACACTGTTGCCGGATACTCTGGACTGCACACTGTTGCCAGATACTCTGGACTGCACACTGTTGCCGGATACTCTGGACTGCACACTGTTGCCAGATACTCTGGACTGCACACTTTTGCCGGCTGGTAGAGGAGAAACCAGGCTGGAGACATGCACCCTAGGGCTAGTGCGGGAAGCAGGAACCGGCCGAGAGGAACTACTATTACGCACTGGAAGCCTGATGCGTGGTGCTGGTACTGGACGTGCCAGTTTAGGTACACGCACCTCAGGGCTAGTGCGGGGAGCAGGAATAGGACGGGTTTGGACTGGGATTATGCACTGGAAGCCTGGTGCGTGTTGCTGGCTTAGGATGTGCCAGATTGGAGACACGCACCTCAAGGCTAGTGCGTGGAGCGGGAAACACTGGACCGTAGAGGCGTACTGGCGGTCTCGAGCGCAGAACTGGCATCGCCCTTACTGGCTGGATGCCCACTTCCCCCCGGCAAATGCAGGGCGCTGGTACTGCGTGTACCGGCCTGAAAATACCCGGCCTCTTCACAGCACCCATCACCCCGAAGCACGGGACCTGTCCAGTCACTGATTGTTTGGGAAAGGTACGGGGATTTGGCCTGGGGCTCAATCCTCGCCCAGCCAAACTACCCGTGTGCCTCCCAAAAAAATATTATTGGGGCTGCCTCTCAGACTCCCTTAACTCCTCCATAGCCCTGGAAATTCTTATCCTCATCTCAGCCCATGTCTCCCGATATTCCACCTGTTGCCGCTCCTTCCTCCGCTGCTTGGTCCATGTTTGGTGGGAGATTGTGTCACAACTGTCGTAAGGAGAGGACCAAAACACAGCAGGGACATGTATACTCATCTTCTTTATTGACGGGAAAATAAGGAAAAAAAAAAAAAAACACGTATACAAAAATAACAAAACGATGAACGACAAAATAACAGTCTTGAAGGCAACACAGCAATCCAAGAACAATCTCCCACAAACACTTAACCAAACACATACCCATATATAGGACTCTCAATCAGAGGCGATCACTGAGTCTGAGGTGCCAACAGAGCTCCTTAAACTTGACCCCAATAAACCATCTGGGTCAGATGGTTTAGACCCTTTCTTCTTTAAGGTTGCTGCCCCTATCATTGCCAAGCCTATCTCTGACCTTTTTAACCTCTCTCCTCTCTGGAGAGGTTCCCATTGCTTGAAAGGCAGCCACGGTGCAATCTTTATTTAAAGAGGAGATCAAGCTGATCCTAACGTTATAGGCCAATTTCTATTTTGCCCTGTTTATCAAAAGTGTTGGAAAAACTTGTCAATAATCAACTGACTGGCTTTCTTGATGTCTATAGTATTCTCTCTGGTATGCAATCTGGTTTCTGCTCAGGTTATGGATGTGTCACTGCAACTTTAAAGGTCCTAAATGATGCCACCATTGCCCTTTATTCTAAGCAATGTTGTGCTGCTATTTTTATTGACTTAGCCAAAGCTTTTGATACGGTAGACCATTCCATTCTTGTGGGCTGGCTAAGGAGTATTGGTGTCTTTGGCCTGGTTTGCTAACTACCTCTCTCAAAGAGTGCAGTGTATAAAGTCAAAACATCTGTTGTCTCAGCCACTGCCTGTCACCAAGGGAGTACCCCAAGGCTCAATCCTAGGCTCCACGCTCTTCTCAATTTACATCAACAACATAGCTCAGGCAGTAGGAAGCTCTCTCATCCATTTATATGCAGATGATACAGTCTTATACTCAGCTGGCCCCTCCCTGGGTTTTGTGTTAAATGCTCTACAACAAAGCTTTCTTAGCATCCAACAAGCTTTCTCTACCCTTAACCTTGTTCTGAACACCTCCAAAACAAAGGTAATGTGGTTTGGTAAGAAGAATCCTCCTCTCCCCACCGGTGTGATTACTACCTCTGAGGGTTTAGAGCTTGAGGTAGTCACCGGATAGAAGTACTTGGGAGTATGGCTAGACGGTTACACTGTCCTTCTCTCAGCACATATCAACGCTGCTGCCTAAGGTTAAATCTAGACATGGTTTCCTCTATCGTAATCGCTCCTCGTTTACCCCAGCTGCCAAACTAACCCTGATTCAGATGACCATCCTACCCATGCTAGATTACGGAGACGTAATTTATAGATCGGCAGGTAAGGGTGCTCTCGAGCGGTTAGATGTTCTTTACCATTCGGCCATCAGATTTGCCACCAATGCTCTTTATAGGACACAATACTGCACTCTATACTCCTCTGTAAACTGGTCATCTTTGTATACCTGTCGCAAGACCCACTGGTTGATGCTTATTGATAAAACCCTCTTAGGCCGCACTCCCCCATCTGGGATACCTACTGCAGCCCTCATCCTCCACATACAACACCCGTTCTGCCAGTCACATTCTGTTTAAGGTCCCCAAAGCATCCATGGGTCACTCCTCTTTTCAGTTTGCTGCAGCTAGAGACTGGAACGAGCTGCAAAAAACACTCAAACTGGACAGTTTTATCTCCATCTCTTCAAGCAAAGACTCAATCATGGACACTCTTACTGACAGTTGTGGATGCTTCGCGTGATGTATTGTTTTCTCTACTTTCTTGCCCTTTATGCTGTTGTCTGTGCCCAATAATGTTTGTACCATGTTTTGTACTGCTACCATGTGGTGCTGCTGCCATGTTGTGTTGCTACCATGTCGTTGTCATGTGTTGCTGCCATGTTATGTGGTTGTCTTAGGTCTCTCTTTATGTAGTTCTATCGTGTTGTGTGTTTTGTTCTATATTTTCTTATATTATTTATTTATTTATTTTTAATCCCATGCCCCCGTCCCCGCAGGAGGCCTTTTGTCTTTTGGTAGGCCGTCATTGTAAATAAGAATTTGTTCTTAACTGACTTGCCTAGTTAAATAAAGGTAAAAATAAATAAATAAATAAAATAATTTGTTCTTAACTGACCTGCCCAAAATAAAATAAAAAGTGGAGACAGGTTAAAGAAGGATTTTTAAGCCTTGATACATTGAGACATGGATTGTGTATGTGTGCAAGTCAGTGGGTGAATGACCAAGACAAAAGATTTAAGTGCCTTTGAACAGGGTATTGTTGTAGGTGCCAGGCGCACCGGTTTGTGTCGAGAACTGCAACGCTGCTGGGTTTTTCATGCTCAACAGTTCCCTGTGTGTATCAAGAATGGTCCACCACCCAAAGGACATCCAGCCAACTTTACACAACTGCGGAAAGCATTGGAGTCAATTGAGGCTGTTCTGAGGACAAAAGGGTGAGGAACCTCCATCCATCATGTGGGTCTAGGGTTGTCAACATCTCACCCCAGCCTTCCCTGTTCCTCTAAAGGTCATCACCCTCTCTCAACCCCAGCCTTCATTTATCCTCTCTGCCTCAGTGGCCAGCTGCCTGTCTCTGGCTCTCTGCCTTACACAATGTCACCCAGCCCTGACCTGCTGCACCGCGTTGATGCTCCTATTTACAGTGCACTTACGAGAATTGTACCACACTGTGCCACCACTGTCAATCGACAATAATAGTAATAGCTTAATACGGACACAGGGTGGTGCTATAATGTCAGAATTCATCGTCGTCATCATTATGAGGGCCTTCAAAAAAAATTGTATGAAAATTGTATGAAGACGTAATAATGACAATTGCCATTTACATTACATATAAACATGCACACTTGTCCTACTACATATGGGCTTTGCATGAGCTATTCTTACACTTTTTCATCGACTTTTTAAATGAATTTAGTGTAATAAATATGATGTAGCGGTAGTATGAACACGCCCATTAAAATACAGAACAAAGGCATAGCAGTAGGTAGTAGTTTGCGATGTAATAAGTGTAATATTGTGAAAAACAAGAAAACCCGGAAACTGATGGAAACAACTTCCGTTCCTCACTGCCTGAATGGAATGAAGAGAGAACGGCGACTCTTAGACCGGGAAGTGGGGCATCTAAATCATATCTAGCTAGCTAACTTTTCAAGTATACGTTAGCTTCCTGTTGACTATTGTATGAGGCCGAGATGCAAAGTCAGGATCCATGCGAAAATTGTAAGTTAACGATAGAAATTGTTAACACATTTGTTAACGTAGCTAACGTTAGCTAGGTTTGGTGTGCGTTCGATGTTCAACATGGCGTATGCCGTATCTTGCCCTATGATCCCGCCCTGCCTGAAATGTAGTCTAGGCTAGCTGAAATGGTGGCACTGGCAAGTCCACGGATCTGCAATATCGATATGTCTAGACCGTTTCGAAATCGTTCATGACTTTATTTAACTCTATATCGTAAAATCAGCAGTTGCTTCATCCATTGTTGTACTTATTAATGATATTTACCCATTGTTTCTTGAAAAATACAACCTGTATGCCTCATGAGCTAAGTTCTACTGTCGTACCCAATGATGTATATAAACCATTGGTCGTACCCCATCATAACCCAAAATATAAGCTTGTTTTATTACAATGTTTGTCAACAATGTAATTGTAAACAAACACTACATAGTCTCAAAACATGACTAAAACTATAATTTTGATATCATGGATAGCTATTTCTATTTGAGTGGTTACATTTCTCCAGCCCCGTCCCTTAACTTTTTACCTTAACATGGGTGGAGAGTCGGGACTCCGCTTTGTCATTGTTTCTACTGCTGGTGGCTGCTTTAAATATATCATTAACATAACATATATTTTTAGTAACGTTAGCCTAAAGTGTATTAACTTTTTAGCTAGAGCTAGCAACCTAGGTCCTATGAATGCACGCGCCTAGTCAGGGTAACCGTGTGTCGGCTAACAATTTATTTTCCTATTTTTAGGTCCTCTTCTTCTTCCCTCTCTGCGTCTCTTCATTCCACCACTGCGGCTTGTCTCTGCAGCCATGTGGCAAGTGGTTCAACGAGGAGACGTTCAAGATTATGGGATGCTGGAGGAGTTTGTCACCATGGTTACAGAGATTGTGCCAGAGCTATGGAGTTGCAGTCAGAGGGCCCAACTCCTCCTGGGGCTTAGAGCAAGGGTAAGAGATTGGGTTCATAATGGGGAAAATAAACATGCAACAAGATGATAATGGTTGTCCTAGCCTTTAGCCCAAACATAGACCTAGAACTCCTACATATCCCACATAGACCTCGAACTCCTACGTATCCTACATAGACCTCGAACTCCTACATATCCTACATAGACCTAGAACTCCTACATATCCTACACAGACCTTGAACTCCTACACAGACCTTGAACATGTTTCATCCACCTTTAGATGCAGATATTTATAGTTATCATAGTAAACACCACAATGCACCCTGGGGCTACCCGAGCCTTTAGCTCTGACCAGATAGTGTAGACAGTTGACTCTGGCCTTACAACGATCTGGTAATGGTAATTGACTGAGATGAAGACCCTGACGTTGATTAACTCAATTGAATACTGACATTGGGCCTTATCTAGGCTATCTTTCATTTTCTCAAAATGTATCCCAATGAGAACAGAGCAGTGCCTAGGAAGTTTTGGGTTGACCTTTGACCGACTACTGACTGGCCATTTGTCATTTCAGCTGGTTCTGGAGTTGTGTCGCACTGAGCAGACATTAGACCTCACGAATATTCAAAAACACCTGGACAGGATCCGATCCCTCACATCCACTGGGGAAGCAGAGGTGAGTATCTTTCAAAGAGGGATTGGAGGTGAAGAACACATGCCTATGTCAGTGGGCACACTCACTGATGTTCACTGATGGGTAAATCCATTTGAATTCAATCACTTTTTGACAACAATCCTTTTAAATTGAACGAAACCTTCCATGCATATTTGTTCATTGTAGAAGTGCTCAGAAAGTGACCTGAATGCCAAAACATTCAAAAGATAAAGGTATACCCGACCATACCATGACATCATGTCTTCATCACTAAAAAAGATAACCAGTTGAGATTGATATCATTGAAAAACGAGCAGACAGTGTTTTCAAACGATTTTATAGTTTCTTTAAAAACTTTTATTTTAATTTTTTTATAATCATTGTCATTTTTTAACCTTAAATGTAAATGATCTAAAAACACTTAAACTCAGATTCTTTTCATATTTGCATATGTTGTAGCTCAGACCCTATTTTACATCAACTGAAGTTTTTGTGTTGAACCTGCAATCGGTTGAGACACAACGTACTCTTAAATACAGGGTGTCATGTTGTCGCTGATAAATGTACTAAAATGGGAATCAAATTGAAATGTCTACTTTCAAATGGTACCACAAAAATGTATGTAGGTCCACACATTAGAGAATGTTGACTAGAATGAAATATCTGTTGTTTTAAATGATACTATCAATCCTTCATAGGAAACATATTGAAATCATAGAAATATGGATAATAGACATGACCATTTTAAGTTGACATTTGACAGTGGGTGGACTTGCGGGCATCTTTGTGGTAGAAAATTAAAAGTAAACATTTCCATTCAATTAAAATAATGGTGTACCAGCTAACTTGCAGTGGTCTGGGGGGATTGGCACATTCTATACATTCTATTTCTATGATTGAAATGACACCCACCCTTTATTCAAGAGCATGTTGTGTCTCAACCGATGGCGGGCTCAACACAAAAACCTCAGATGATGTATTGACGGCAGGTAGCCTAGTGGTTAGAGCGTTGGGCCAGTAACCGAACTGTTGCTAGATCGAATCCCCGAGCTGATAAGGTACAAATCTGTCCTTCTGCCCCTGAACAAGGCAGTTAACCCACTGTTCCTAAGCCGTCATTGTAAATAAGAATTTGTTCTTAACTGACTTGCCAGGTTAAATAAAAGGTTTAAACTATAACATATGGGAATATGAAACAAATCTGAGATTACTTGTTTTTAGATCACTGACGTTAAAGGTTAATAAATGTCATAATTTGTGTGTGTGTGTGTGTGTGTGTGTGTGTGTGTGTGTGTGTGTGTGTACCAGCTAACTTGCAATTGAGACATGGATTGTGTATGTGTGCAACTCAGTGGGTGAATGACCAAGAGAAAGATTTAAGTGCCTTTGAACAGGGTATTGTTGTAGGTGCCAGGCGCACCGGTTTGTGTCGAGAACTGCAACGCTGCTGGGTTTTTCATGCTCAACAGTTCCCTGTGTGTATCAAGAATGGTCCACCACCCAAAGGACATCCAGCCAACTTTACACAACTGCGGAAAGCATTGGAGTCAATTGAGGCTGTTCTGAGGGCAAAAGGGTGAGGACCCTCCATCCATCATGTGGGTCTAGGGTTGTCAACATCTCACCCCAGCCTTCCCTGTTCCTCTAAAGGTCATCACCCTCTCTCAACCCCAGCCTCCATTTATCCTCTCTGCCTCAGTGACCAGCTGCCTGTCTCTGGCTCTCTGCCTTACACAATGTCACCCAGCCCTGACCCGCTGCACCGCGTTGATGCTCCTATTTACAGTGCACTTACGAGAATTGTACCACCCTGTGCCACCACTGTCAATCGACAATAATAGTAATAGCTTAATACGGACACAGGGTGGTGCTATAATGTCAGAATTCATCGTCGTCATCATTATGAGGGCCTTCAAAAAAATTGTATAAAGATGTAATAATGACAATTGCCATTTACATTACATATAAACATGCACACTTGTCCTACTACATATGGGCTTTGCATGAGCTATTCTTACACTTTTTCATCGACTTTTTAAATGAATTTAGTCTAATAAATATGATGTAGCGGTAGTATGAACACACCCATTAAAATACAGAACAAAGGCATAGCAGTAGGTAGTAGTTTGAGATGTAATAAGTGTAATAAGTGTAATATTGTGAAAAACAAATATATATATATATATATATATATATATATATATATATAAAAATGACAACCTTTCTTGTAACCGTTTATCTTTTCCAGTGACGAAGACATGGATGTCTCATGGTATGGTGGGGTATGCAAAATGGGTCAACTTTAAGCACCTTTACCTCCTGAATGTTTTGGCATTCCGGTACAAAAAGTAACTTTCTGACCACTTCTTCCGTGGGTAAATATGTATGGAATGTTTTATTTAAATCAAAACAGATGCTGTCAAAAAGTAATTGAATTCAAATGGATTTAACCTGATGTGCCCCCAGCTGGCTGGACAATCATCTTTAGGACCAATGCAAACTCCACCCACCCGTGTCACCAGGCGGTACCAAACCAACCAGACAGTATTGTGTGATTTGAGTTGTAAGCTTCAATGATGTAATAGTTGTGCATGTTTTGTTGCAGTCAAATGATGCAGAGGTGCAATTATCTGAATCAAACTTTGTGGAGCTGGTTGAATCTCTGCTGAAAGACCCAAGTGAAAGGGAGAACTTCTACCAGGTTCGTTTCTCCATTTACAGTTGAAGTAGGAAGTTTACATACACTTAGGTTGGAGTCATTAAAACCCGTTTTTAAACCACTGCACAAATTTCTAGTTAACAAACTATAGTTTTGGCAAGTCGGTTAGGACATCTACTTTGTGCATGACCCAACTAATATTTCCAACAATTGTTTACAGACAGATTATTTCACTTATCACAATTCCAGTGGGTCAGATGTTTACATACACTAAGTTGACTGTGCCTTTAAACAGCATTGGAAATTCCAGAAAATGATGTCATGGCTTTAGAAGCTTCTGATAGGCTAATTGACATCATTTGAGTCAATTGGAGGGGTACCTTTGGATGTATTTCAAGGCCTACCTTCAAACTCAGTGCCTCTTTGCTTGACATCATGGGAAAATCAAGAGAAATCAGCCAAGACCTCAGGTTCATCCTTGCTTCATCCTTGGGAGCAATCAGGTTCATCCTTGGGAGCAATTTCCAAACGCCTGAAGGTACCACGTTCATCTGTACAAACAATAGTACGCAAGTATAAACACCATGGGACCACGCAGCCGTCATACCGCTCAGGAAGGAGATGCGTTCTGTCTCCTAGAGATGAACGTACTTTGGTGTGAAAAGTGCAAATCAATCCCAGAACAACAGCAAAGGACCTTGTGAAGATGCTGGAGGAAACAGGTACAAAAGTATCTATATCCACAGTAAAACGAGTCCTATATCGACATAACCTGAATGGCTGCTCAGCAAGGAAGAAGCCACTGCTCCAAAACCGCCATAAAAAAGCCAGACTACGGTTTGCAACTGCACATGGGACAAAGATGTTACTTTTTGGAGAAAGGTTCTCTGGTCTTCCCTGTGGCTCAGTTGGTAGAGCATGGTGTTTGCAACGCCAGCATGGTGTGTGCAACGCCAGGGTTGTTGGTTCGATTCCCACGGGGGGCCAGTACAAAAAAATGAAATGAAATGTATGCATTCACTACTGTTAGTCGCTCTGGATACTAAAATGTAAAAATGTGGTCTGATGAAACAAAAATAGAACTGTTTGGCCATAATGACCATTGTTACGTTTGGAGGAAAATGGGGGAGGCTTGCAAGCCTCGAACACCATCCCAACCATGAAGCACGGGGGTGGCAGCATCATGTTGTGGGGGTGCTTTGCTGCAGGAGGGACTGGTGCACTTCAGAAAATAGATGGCATCATGAGGTAGGAAAATTATGTGGATATATTGAAGCAACATCTCAAGACATCAGTCAGGAAGTTAAAGCTTGGTGGCAAATGGGTCTTCAAATGGACCATGACCCCAAGCATACTTCCAAAGTTGTGGCTTAAGGACAACAAAGCCAAGGTATTGGAGTGGCCATCACAAAGCCCTGACCAAGGAGGCCTACAAACCTGACTCAGTTACACCAGCTCTGTCAGGAAGAATGGGCCAAAATTCACCCAACATATTGTGGGAAGCTTGTGGAAGGCTACCCAAAATGTTTGACTCAAGTTAAACAATTTAAAGGCAATGCTACCAAACACTCAATTAGTATATGTAAACTTCTGACCCACTGGGAATGTGATGAAAGAAATAAAAGCTGAAATAAATCATTCTCTCTACTATTATTCTGACATTTCACATTCTTAGAATAAAGTGGTGATCCTAACTGACCTAAGACAGGGAATTTTTACTTGGATTAAATGTCAGGAATTGTGAAAAGCTGAGTTTAAATGTATTTGGCTAAGGTGTATGTAAACTTCCGACTTCAACTGTAGACTTCGCTCCATTTAGTCTTCGCTACAGTTAGAAACTAGCCTGGTAGCAGATCTGCTTGTGCCTACTCCATTGTCAATGTTTGGCCTCACAATTCCATAAGGATGCCCATGATTTTGGAATGTGATGTTCGACGAGCAGGGGTCCACATACTTTTGGTCATGTGTGGCTCAGTTGGTAGAGCATGGTGTTGGCAACGCCAGGGTTGTGGGTTCGATTCCCATGGGGGGCCAGTACGGGGGAAAAAATGTATGAAATGTATGCATTCACTACTGTAAGTCGCTCTGGATAAGAGCGTCTGCTAAATTACTAAAATGTAAATGTAAATGAGTTGGCAAGAAAGCAGAAACAGACTAGCACCCAGGCTAGTTAGAACTCTGAGGGGCTGTGTTTTTATATTCTACATGTTACATCCATGCACAAGACTGCATCTACAGTAAATTAAAGTACAATATTTATATGTTTGAGTCCTTCTCATTCACACATACTGTCTCTCCACCTCCAGGTGTTTGTGGTTTAGTGATGATTTCTTTATAGATCAAACAAAAGGCTAAAACGTTCTGCTTTAGGATGTTGAAGTGACTGTATGATGCTCTAAGACCAAAGGTAATATCAGTACACATTTTAGCCAAATTATGGACATTAATTATTACATTAATTTATTCTCTCCTAGGACGTGTTCCCTGTGGAATTTGGGCCCAAGTATGACACTGCAATACAGATGCTGATGTTAGAATTCCTTTCCAGATTTGAGAAGTTACTTCCCATACCAGACCTTGAACAGGTAATAAGAATGAATAACACCTTTATCTAATTAGCTTGGGAAATTAGAAGTCAAGAATCAATATGTTCATGTTTAAGAAACTGTGTGTTGGACATGAGTATGTAGTTGTTAATGCTTTTAAACCATGTTCCTCTCTCTGAAGACTGCCTCCTTGTTAAATGCTGTCCCCTCTGCCCTGGAGAAATGTTTACAATTTGTACCTGACCCCATACAATTGAGGACCCTGCTCCAGTACCACAGAAAACATGGACATTTGGACTCCATCCGTAAGTATCATACAGATTTATAGAGGATCCATGGCTTGGATTGGTTCTGCAAAAATGGCAAATGATGAGTGTCGGGTAGAGTAATTATGTATAGGAAATATATTATTGGTTATGTTTGTCTGGTAATAGTTTATATTTGAGGCATTGATATAATTATCATATGCTGTTCAATTTAACCTTCATTTTTTTCATTGTCTCCCTCTTTTGCATAAAAAGGAACTCCATCATCCTTTGGTGACTGCATCCTCTCCTCTCTGTCTCTTCCTCCATATGTGCAAGTGGTGACTGCCCCACATGTAGCCTCAGATACACAATCAGAAAGCATGAATTTGGAGGGAATGGAAGCAAGAGAGTTGTTGGAGAATCGGACAAAGGAAATCGATGTACTAGTCCCAGCAGATGAAGTTAGAAGATACATAATTACTGAGCCAGATTACAGTATGGACATGGAGTCTGCCGTTGGGGAAATTGACAATCAAGCTGTCACTGGCTTGAATTTACTCAGACCATCACATTTTCAACAATTAAAACGAAGCAAAAGGCTGCAGATTAAGAATTTTTTTTCAAAACGACGGAAACCTCGAAAGATCGATTCCTCCGTGCGTGCAATCAAACAGCCATCATCCAAGGTGCGCGTCTCCCCCAAAGGACGAAAACCACGAAAGACTGATTCTTCCAGGCATGCAATCAAACAGCCATCATCCTCCAAGTGTCGGCCCTCCCCAAAGAAGTCATGCAAAAGAGGCCCATTCAGTAAGACATGTGAAGTGTGTGGGAAGACTTTCACTCGAGTCACAGCCATGAAAAGACATCAGCTAACCCACACTGGAGATCTCAAGTTTAAGTGTCTCATGTGTGAAAAAAGCTTCAGGGATGGTCATAATCTGAAGAGACACCAGAAGCGAGTTTGTGAAAAGGAGCTAAACATGTTGGATGAAGATAAAAATGAGGAAGAGATGCCACAACCCTCAACTAGCAAATCTGAGATCACATCACTCCTCAAGACTCCCTCTCCACCAGGGCCATCTCATCAAGGAACTCTGGACACTATCACATCCTCTAACACATGCTCTGTGTGTGGGAGGTATTTTGCTCGTACTTCAAGCTTGGTGAGGCACATGAGCTCCCACTCAAAAGAGCGTCCATTTGGGTGTGTCAATTGTGATAAGAGATTCAAGTATTCGTACGATTTGAAAAAACACCAGAGAGAATTGTGTCAGAAAATGACCCAGGGAGATTTGTGTCAGGATGTTGGTCAGAACATGGCACAACAAAAGAGTGGCCCGGAACCAGAGAAGGTTTTTCTTGCCACTGCAGAGAATCGAACCCAGATAGATTCCAAAACCTGTTATGTCTGTGGTAAGATTTTGACTTGTACCTCACAGATGGAAAGGCACTTGAAATCTCACTCAAAGGCACGTCCCTTTAATTGTGCTATTTGTGAGAGAAGTTTTAAGTACAAAGATACCTTGAAGAAACATCAGGAAATCCTTGGCCACGAGGGCATCCTAGAAGACTTGGGTCAGAGTGTGGACCAGCAAGAAGTGGAAGTTAACACAGAGAGTTGCATCAGCCATCTCACTACCAAGGAAAACGACACTGGGACCCTTATCATGGCTGCTACTTCAGTGCCGACTCTCAAAGAACCCAAACCATGCACTGTGTGTGGGAAGATTTTTAACCGTGCTTCAGTTATGGCTATTCATATGAGATCCCATTCAGATGAGCGTCCTTATCAATGTGGTAACTGTGAACAGCGCTTCAAGTACATGCACAATCTGAATCAACACCAGAGATATATCTGTAAGGTGAACCGAGAAGAGTCCTCTCAGATGGTAAACCAGCACCAAGAGGAGTCTAGTGAACTGCTGGCTGTTAAGGCTAATACCCCAGCGACATCTACCGGGCAACTACAACTGGTTCACTGGTGTAAAAAATGTGGAAAGAGTTTCGATGACATCTGTAATTTGAAGCAACACCAGGAAAGTTCATGCAAAGAGGAAAAAATAAAGGTGGTCTTCAAATGTGAAAAAAGAAAGGTTGTCTTCAAATGTGATGATTGTGGGAAGGACTTCAAAGGTTCATCATCCCTAAGGACACACAAGCGAATTCACAACCCATTCTATTGCTCTGATTGTGGAAGGGTCCTCCCAAACTCCATTGCCTTTGACAGACACAAGCTGATGCAGCACAAGGAAATCCAGTGTACCATGTGTGAGAAGACCTTTACCCTGTTGGGGCGTCTGAGAGATCACTATCTGCATCAACATAAATTCACAGGACCATACCCCTGCTCTCAATGTGAGAAAACTTTTACCCAGTTAAGATACCTTGTTGAACATGAGAGAGTTCACTCAGGAGAGTACCCTTACCAGTGCTCTGTTTGTCAAGCAAAGTTCAATAAAGCAAATTCTCTAACAATACACAGTAGGAAGCACACAGGAGAAAAGCCGTTCCTGTGCTGGCAGTGTGGAAAGAGCTACAAGGATCGTGGAAACCTGTCAATGCATATGGGGACTCACTCAGAGGAGAAGCCCTTTTCTTGTTCGCAGTGTGACATGACTTATCGGACAAAGATTCAGCTGAATACACACATTGAACAAGTTCATGAGGGGGTGAGATATACCTGTGCAGTCTGTGGGAAGCAGTTTTTGAAAGCAGTGTCATTGATAAGACATGAACTCACTCACACGGGGGAAAGACCATGGTCATGCTCCTATTGCACAAAAACCTTCATCACTGCCAATGAAAGGAGATTGCATGAAAGATACCATACTGGTGAGCGACCATACAAATGCCAAGACTGTGGAAAGTCCTTCGTACAGTTATGTTTCCTGAAATCACACCAACGACTTCACACAGGAGAGAAGCCATTTGCATGCAGCGTTTGTGACAAACGTTTCAGATTAAATTACCATAGGCAAAGACACGAGCAAACCCATACAGGAAAACAGAAGCCACATGTGTGTGCGGAATGTGGGTTAGCTTTCGCTCAAAGAAAGCGCCTGACTGAACACCAATGCACTCACTCCTTGAGTTAAAAAGTACTTTTTTAAAACTCTAATGTTCCTTTGTATTGTTATTCATTTTAAGACAGTACATTGGGGAAAGTAGTGAGGGAGACAAATTAGGGGCACAGACAGAAAGAAGGGCAGAGAAGGGGCTTGAACCCTTGTAGTGTACTATAAATAAAAACACAGGTTTAACACCTCAGGTTTGAATTAATATTCTATTTTTCAGCTTTGTTTCATAATTCCGTGGATAATTTCAATAGCTAATTTGTAGTATGTACAGTAAAGGATGAAACGTGTAAAATGTTATTCTGAAATAACCACAACATTGCATTTTATGATTATGGCAATAATAAAAGAGGACATGAAAATATCCATGTGTGTATTCACATTTGTAACTTTTGGAAAATATACACTTCATAGAGAAGTCAACCAATGCTTGCAAAAATATCTGTTAAACTGGAACAAAATTATTAATTACGTTTGATTTTACTGCAAGGTAGGCTAATCCATGGAAAGGTCCTTTGCAGGAAGGGTATCTGGCATAAAGGCTATTGACATTTTTATTTTACAGTTTCATGATATTTACGCACTTCCCGTTGGGTTTTCTTAATTGTAATAATTATCAAAGGGTATGGCTAACCTATAGTAAGAGTTCCAATATGGCAAACCAAGTCAGTAACTGAATTTGCTGGCAAATATGTCTTTCTAATAATGTACAACTTCACGGGGATTTGTTATTCAGAAATTGGTGGGCGGTAAACGCAACCGGAAATTGAACGGACTAAATTCACTGTCACACTGCTACTGAAGATAAGGTTTAAAACTTGCAAGCCTTTTAACGTAGAAATCATAGCTGTCACACTTAGCAACATTTCATGTTTTTGGGGTGAATATGGTATGAGGACGAGATGGACGAGAATCCTGACGAAAATGGTATTGTGGATTTTGTTAACTTGGTGTGCTTGATGTTCAACATTGCGTATCCTTGCTAAATTTGCATTTGTCGTTCTGCTAGTAATGGGAGGACTAGTATTTCAGAATCACCCACTTATGTTTTGTAAGGGATAGCCTGTTATTAAATAATAATTTATTTGATTTGTGTAGTTATTCAGCGCGCTTTGCATTGTAGAAGGACATAGAGACCTAACTTTACCTTGACAAGAATGCATTGTTTTTACCCCAAATAAGTAATCTGTCTTTTTAAACATATTCTCAACTAATCGGGTGCGCTTTGTTGGTTTGTGCATGCAGTTCGCACGTTTGGGGCATCACCATAGGTTTCATTGTCTGTTGTTTGAAATCTGCTACATTTTAATAAATATTTTAAATATGTATTTGAAGCAGCTCTGTATTATGTTAAATTTAACTTTTGAATCTGTTCAGTTTTCAATCAGGGTTGCGGCTCATATCAATTTCTTTAGCCCCGCATTGTATGTAGATGCTGAGATTGGGCTCCTTGGGACGTCCTTACCCTTTCTTCATTACGTTTCAATTTAAATGGGGTGACGTCAGAGTTGGACGTCCGAAGGGTCCCTTTTATACTGAACAAAACTTTAAACGCAACATGTGACGTTATAGTGTTGGTCCCATGTTTCATGAGCTGAAATAAAGGATCCCAGAAATGTCCGATATGCACAAAAATCTTACTTCTCTCAAATGTTGTGCACATATTTGTTTTCATCCCTGTTAATGAGCATTTCTTCTTTGCCAAGATAATCTGACCACATGACAGGTGGGGCATATCAAGAAGCTGATTAAACAGCATGATCATTAGACAGGTGCACCTTGTGCTGGGGACAATAAAAGGCCACTTTAAATGTTAAGTTTTGTCACACAACACAATGCCACAGATGTCTTAAGTTGAGAGGGAGTGTGCAATTGACATGCTGACTCCAGGAATGTCCACCAGAGCTGTTGCCAGACAATTTAATGTTTATATCTTTACCATAAGCCGCCTCCAACGACATCTGATGATGGCGCCGGAGTGGACGGCTGCCGTCTTATCGGGTCTTAACCAACCATGCTAAAAAAAAATTGCGTTCTTCATAACTTGTTTTGTACATAACGTTGCTGCTACCGTCTCTTATGACCGAAAAGAGCTTCTGGACATCAGAACTGAGATTACTCACCTCAGATTAGACGAAAGGTTTTTCTAAAATGAGTCGGATGAGAGAGATATACTACAGACACCTGACCAGACCCAGATCCCCGTCATTCGCTGGAAACATTTTTGCGGAAAAAGACCAGGGTGCCTTGTGAGGATCAGGCGACAAGTCTCTAATTTGCCATTGCCTTCCGTCATTTACATTTACGTCATTTAGCAGACGCTCTTATCCAGAGCGACTTACAAATTGGTCCTGCTAGCTAACGTTCAATTGGTGGAAAATAAATGGGATGAACTGAAAGCACGAATATCCTACCAACGGGACATTAAAGACTGTAATATCTTATGTTTCACCGAGTCGTGGCTGAATGACGACATTAAGAACATACAGCTGGCGGGTTATGCACTCTATCGGCAGGTTAGAACAGCAGCCTTTGGTAAGACACGGGGCGGGGCCTATGCATATATGTAAACAACAGCTGGTGCATGATATCTCACCTGAGGTAGAGTATCTCATGATAAGCTGTAGACCACACTATCTACCTAGAGAGTTTTCATCTGCCGATGTAAGACCTTTAAACAGGTCAACATTCACAAGGCCGCAGGGCCAGACGGATTACCAGGACGTGTACTCCGAGCATGCGCTGACCAACTGGCAAGTGTCTTCACTGACATTTTTCAACCTCTCCCTGACTGAGTCTGTAATACCAACATGTTTCAAGCAGACCACCATAGTCCCTGTGCCCAAGAACACTTAGGTAACCTGCCTAAATGACTACCGACCCATAGCACTCATGTCTGTAACCATGAAATGCTTTGAAAGGCTGGTCATGGCTCAATTCAAAACCATAATCCAAGAAACCATAGACCCACTCCAATTTGTATACCGCACCAATAGATCCACAGATGATGCAATCTCTATTGCACTCCACGCTGCCCGTTCACACCTAGACAAAAGGAACACCTATGTGAGAGTGCTATTCATTGACTACAGCTCAGCGTTCAACACCGTAGTGCCTTCCAAGCTCATCACTAAACTAAGGACCCTGGGACTAAACACCTCCCTCTGCAACTGGATCCTGGACTTCCTGACGGGCCGCCCCCAGGTAGTAAGGGTAGGTAACAACACATCCGCTACGCTGATCCTCAACACGGGGTCCCCTCGGGTGCGTGCTCAGTCCCCTCCTGTACTCCCTATTCACTCATGACTGCACGGCTAGGCACGACTCCAACGCCGTCATTAAGATTGCTGATGACACAACAGTGGTAGGCCTGATCACCGACAACGATTAGACAGCCAATGGGGAGGAGGTCAGAGACCTGACCGTGTGGCACAAGGACAACAACCTCTCCCTCAACATGATCAAGACAAAAGAGATGATCGTGGACTACAGAAAAAGGAGGACCAAGCACGCCCCCATTCTCAGCGGCAGGGTTGTAGTGGAGCAGGTTAGGAGCTTCAAGTTTCTTGGCATCCACATCACCAACACACTAACATGGTCCAAGCACACCAAGAAAGTCGTGAAGGGGGCATGACAAAACCTATTCCCCATCAGGTGACTGAAAAGATTTGGCATGGGTCCTCAGATCCTCAAAAGGTTTTACAGCGGCACCTTCGAGAGCATCTTGATGGGTTGAATCACTGCCTGTGCCTTGCGGTCGGCCTCCTACAGTGGGTAGTGCGTACGGCCCAGTACATCACCATGGGCAAAGCTTCCTGCCATCCAGGACCTCTATACCAGGCGTTGTCAGAGGAAGGCCTCCAGCCACCCTTTTCTCTCTGCTACTGCACGGCTTCTACACCTGCGGGATCGTCTGAGACCAGCCACCCAGACAGCTGATGAAACTGAGAAGTATTTATGTCTGTAATAAAGCCCTTTTGTGGAGAAAAACGAAGTCTGATTGGCTGGGCCTGGCTTCCAATTGGGTGGGCCTATGCCCTCCTGCGACCCTGCCCAGTCATGTGAAATCCATAAATTAGAACCTAATGAATTTATTTAAATCGATTCATTTTCTTATATGAACTGTAACTCAGTGAAATCGTTGAAATTGTATGTTGTTTTTATTTTTTTGTTCAGTATAGCATTTCCCCTTCTAACTATACCTAGGTTCTATGAATGTGTACACCTGGTCAAGATGACTGTACAGTGCAGTGGGATAACTTCTTAGCTAGCAAGACATCTGGGTGGCTTTGTTTACAAATTATTTTCCTATTTTTAGGTCCCCCTCTTCTTCTTCCCTCTCTGCGTCTCTTCATTCCACCACTGCGGCTTGTCTCTGCAGCCATGTGGCAAGTGGTTCAGCGAGGAGATGTTCAAGATTATGGGATGCTGGAGGAGTTTGTCACCACGGTGACCGACATTGTGCCAGAGCTTTTGAGTTGCAGTCAGAGGGCCCAACTCATTCTGGGGCTTCGAGCAAGGGTAAGAGATTGGGTTCAGAATGGGGAAAATAAACATGCAACAAGATCATTGAGGTTAGTCTCTGACAACAATATTGTTGACTCTAGCATAAAACACCCAGCTGTTAAACATTGACTGAGATGAAGACCCTGACACTGGTTTGTCAAATACTGCCGTTGGCCCTTAGCCTACCTATCTATCATTTTCTCCAAATGTGTCCCAATGAGAACAGAGCAATGCCTATGAAGCGTGTGGTTGACCTTTGTTCTACTCCTGACTGGTCATCTGTAATTTTAGATGGTTCTGGAGTTGTGTCGTACTGAGCAGACAGCAGACCAAGACATTCAGCAACACCTGGACAGGATCCGAAGCCTCATATCCACTGGGGAAGCAGAGGTGAGTATCTTTCTGGGAGGGAGCAAAGACCAATGTCACTCAAAGTATTCTGTCATTGAGTTGTAAAATGTGATTATTTAACTGTTGTACGTGTTTTGTTGCAGTCAGGTGATGCAGAGGTGGAATTATCTGAATCAAACTTTGTGGAGCTGGTTGAATCTCTGCTGAAAGACCCAAGTGAAAGGGAGAACTTTTACCAGGTTTGTTTTGCTCTTATATGGTAGGAAAGTATAAAAGTTTTAGTGGCCTAGTTTTATATTGTTTCAAACCAATATAAATATAGATATTATTGGCATTTTAGGTTAATTTATTCTCTCCTAGGACGTGTTCCCTGTGGAATTTGGGCCCAAGTATGACACTGCAATACAGATGCTGATGTTAGAATTCCTTTCCAGATTTGAGAAGTTACTTCCTATACCAGACCTTGAACAGGTAATAAGAATGAATAACACCTGTATCTAATTAGCTTGGGGAATTAGAAGTCAAGAATACCAATCAGTAATATTTTTCACTTTTAAACAAAGAAACTCAGTGTGACATGAGTTTGTAGTTGTTAATGCTTTTAAACCATGTTCCTCTCTCTCAAGACGGCGTCCTTGTTAAATGCTGTCCCATCTGCCCTGGATAAATGTGTACAGTTTGTACCTGACCCCATACAATTGAGGACCCTGCTCCAGTACCACAGAAAACTTGGACATTTGGACTCCATCCGTAAGTATCATAGTGTTATAGATTGGTTGTGCCAAAATTTCAATTATAAACGGGGTAGTTTGGATCTTGGATGCTGATTGGTTGATACCGCATTTCAGCCATGTGTATATCAAACAATTTGCCACAGTTATGATGTATAAATACTTCTTTACTGCTCTAATTACGTTGGTAACCAGTTTATATTAGCATTAAGGCACCTCTGTTTTTTGGGGGTGTATGGCCAATATACTACTGCTAAGGGCTGTATACAGGCACTCCACATTGCGTCGTGCTTAAGAACAGCCCTTAGCCGTGGTATATTGGCCATATACCACACCCCCTCGGCCTTATTACTTGAATGACTTGTGTCAAGTAGAACAAATATTACTTTTATCTGTAAAAGTTTATATTTGAGGTATTGACATAATTTGCATGTATGATGTTAGTCAACTACTATCGCAAAAAAAGTGTATTCACAGTTTAACTTTTTTTTCATTGTCTCCCTCTTTTGCATAAAAAGGAACTTCATCGTCCTTTGGTGACTGCATCCTCTCCTCTGTCTCTTCCTCCATACGTGCAAGTGGTGACTGCCCCAGATGTAGACTCAGATACACAATCAGAAGGCATGAATTTGGAGGGAATGGAAGCAAGCGAGTTGTTGGAGAATCAGACAAAGGAAATCGATGTACTAGTCCCAGCAGATGAAGTTAGAAGATGCATAATTACTGAGCAGGATTATGGTATGGACATGGAGTCTGCTGTTGGGGAAATTGACAATCAAGCTGTCACTGGCTTGAATTTACTCAGACCATCATATTTTCAACAATTAAAACGAAGCAAAAGGCTGCAGATTAAAGAAATGTGTTCAAAAGGTAGAAAACCTCAAAAGACTGGGCTTGCAAACAGACAGCCATCATCCTCCAAGGTGTGTCCTTCCCCAAAGAATTCATGCAGAAGAGGCCCATTCAATAAGGCATGTGAAGTGTGTGGAAAGACTTTCACTTGGGTCGCAGCCATGAAAAGGCATCAGCTAACCCACACTGAAAATCTCAAGTTTAAGTGCCACAAATGTGAAAAATTCTTCTTGGATGGTCATAATCTGAAGAGACACCAGAGGCGAGTTTGTGAAAAGGAGCTAAACGTGTTGAATGAAGATAAAAATGAGGAAGAGATCCCACAACCCTCAACTAGCAAACCTCAGATCACATCACTCCTCAAGACTCCCTCTCCACCAGGGCCATCTCATCAAGGAACTCTGGACACTATCACATCCTCTAACACATGCTCTGTGTGTGGGAGGTTTTTTACTCGTACTTCAAGCTTGGTGAGGCACATGAGCTCCCACTCAAAAGAGCATCCATTTAGGTGTGTCAATTGTGGTAAGAGATTCAAGTATTCATATGATTTTAGAAAACACCAGAGAGAATTGTGTCAGAAAGTGACCCAGGGAGTTTTGTGTCAGGATGTTGGTCAGAACATGGCACAACAAAAGAGTGGCCCGGAACCAGAGAAGGTTTTTCTTGCCACTGCAGAGAATCGAACCCAGATAGATTCCAAAACCTGTTATGTCTGTGGTAAGATTTTGACTTGTACCTCACAGATGGAAAGGCACTTGAAATCTCACTCAAAGGCACGTCCCTTTCATTGTGCTATTTGTGAGAGAAGTTTTAAGTACAAAGACTCTTTGAAGAAACATCAGGAAATCCTTGGACACGAGGGCATCCTAGAAGACGTTGGCCTGAGTGTGGACCATCAACAAGTGGACGTTAACACAGAGAGTTGCAGCAGCCCTCTCACTACCAAGGAAAACTACACTGAGCCCCTTATCAAGGCTTTTACTCCAGCACCGACTGCCAAAGAACATGCATGCACTGTGTGTGGGAAGATTTTGGACTGTGCTTCTCATTTAGCTACTCATATGAGATCCCATTCAGTGGAGCGTCCTTATCAATGTGTCAACTGTGAGCAGCGTTTTAAGTACAAGCAAAGTTTTAATCAACACCAGAGATATATCTGTAAGGTGAACCAAGAAGAGTCCTCTCAGATGGTAAACCAGCACCAAGAGGAGTCTAGTGAACTGCTGGCTGTTAAGGCTAATACCCCAGCGACATCTACCGGGCAACTACAACTGGTTCACTGGTGTAAAAAATGTGGAAAGAGTTTCGATGACATCTGTAATTTGAAGCAACACCAAGAAAGTTCATGCAAAGAGGAAAAGAGAAAGGTGGTCTTCCAATGTGAAAAAAGAAAGGTTGTCTTCAAATGTGATGATTGTGGGAAGGACTTCAAAGGTTCATCATCCCTAAGGACACACAAGCGAATTCACAACCCATTCTATTGCTCTGATTGTGGAAGGGTCCTCCCAAACTCCATTGCCTTTGACAGACACAAGCTGATGCAGCACAAGGAAATCCAGTGTACCATGTGTGAGAAGACCTTTACCCTGTTGGGGCGTCTGAGAGAACACTATCTGCATCAACATAAATTCACAGGACCATACCCCTGCTCTCAATGTGAGAAAACCTTCACTCAGTTATCATACCTTGTCATCCATGAGAGGGTTCATTCAGGAGAGTACCTGTACCAGTGCTCTGTTTGTCAAGCAAAGTTCAATTCAGCAAATTCTCTAACAATACACAGTAGGAAGCACACAGGAGAAAAGCCGTTCCTGTGCTGGCAGTGTGGAAAGAGCTTCAAGGCTGCTGGAGAACTGTCAGTGCATATGGGGACTCACTCAGAGGAGAGACCATTTTCCTGTTCGCAGTGTGACATGTCCTACAGAACAAAACTTCAGCTGAATTCACACATTGAACAAGTTCATGAGGGGGTGAGATACCCTTGTACAATCTGTGGGAAGCAGTTTTACAAAGCAGTGTCATTGAAAAGACATGAACTCACTCACACAGGAGAAAGACCATTTCCATGCTCCTATTGCACAAAAACCTTCATCACTGCCAATGAAAAAAGGCTGCATGAAAGATACCATACTGGTGAGAGACCATACAAATGCCAAGACTGTGGAAAGTCTTTCATTCAGTCAGGTTACCTGAAATCACACCGACGTCTTCACACAGGAGAGAAGCCATTTGTATGTAGCTTTTGTGATAAAAGTTTCAGATTATCTTATCATAGGTTAAAACACGAGCGAACCCATACCAGAAAAAATAAGCCACATGTGTGTGGAGAATGTGGGTTAGCTTTCGCTCAAAAAAAGCGCCTGACTGAACACCTATGCACTCACCCCGTGAATTAAAATGGAAGGTTTTTTTGGAACTCATGTTCCTTTGTATTGTTATTAATTTTAAGACAGTACAGCAGGGAAAGTAGGGGCACAGACAGAAGGGCAGAGAAGGAGTTTGAACCCTCGTCACCAGGCAGGTATATGTGGACCGGAGTCAAAAGCATTACCACTCTGGCATTTGAGTTCTTGTTTTGTGTGTGTGTGTGTGTGTGTGTGTGTGTATGTATGTGTATATTAACACCTTCTGCTTTTAATAGTTTTTTGTTTGTTGTTCATTTCATATTTTTTTCATAATTCCCTATATAATTTCAATAGCCAAATTGTAATGTAAACTGTTATTCTCAAATAACTACACATTGCATTTTCTGACAATAGCAATAATAAAGGACATGAAAATGTCTGATTTAAAAACGTGTGTATTCACATTCATATCTTGCACAGATTCACTTCATACATTTCTGCAAGCATTGGTTGAATTTTGTATCTGTTGGTGCTGACATCTTCAGGACAGGAATACCGGTTTACTTAACGGAGGAATAAACACACATGTTCATCATTGGTGTTTTAACCAGAACGGGGGAAAATGCACTTTATTTATTTTCGCACATGCGCAGTCATACATCTCTCATAGGGCATGACTGTACCAGTGTAAGAACACAACTCAACAACATATTAGTCCACATGCCAACAGTATCAGTCATATTTGTATCATTCAGGTCAACATCACTGGTCCTCAAATGTCCCAGTGACACTGGAACAAAATTATTAATGACGTTTGATTTAACTGGAAGGTAGGCTAATCCATAGAAAGGTCCTTTTGGAGGAAGGGTGTTTTTTCGGGCATATTGGCTATTTTACATTTTTATCCAAAAGCTTAATCGAGAAATAATTCATCCAAGGTTGGAATATTTGTGACATGTTGGCCTTACTCAGGCCTTCTTTAAACCACTATAACTGTCTCCGCAGGGCAATCAATTACTTTGGGCACGTGAGAGTCAGCAACATGACAGCATACACGAACAGCACAAATGACATACTCAAACAAATGCAACACCATGAATGCTCGAGTGGATCACGTTTGTTAAATCAGTGACCAACCTTTCAAACTGTGTTGCATTGTGGGGATAAACATTTTCCGACATGCGTCTACATGTGGACTGCATGAACTTTACTACAACCATGTGATCAAAAGTCACGAAATTTCGACTGGTCGACTTCAATTTTCTGCAGTTGCTTCTCACCAGCTGCAATTTGCAGCCATCGCCTGCGTTGTGGGAGGCTCTAATGTCCTTAAAAAAAATACTATCAGGTTTTTCCCACCGGTACCATGGTATTTTCCTGCTAAAAAAACGTGATATAAAAATACTAGCTACCATGGAACAAAAATGAAAAATGGTAGTACAATTCAAAAAATACCATGGTTTTGTACTAGTAGCATGTTGTAAAACAAAAGCATGGTAGTTGTTTACAGTGAATTATGATGGTTTGTGCACCACCGTTTTCCGGGTAAAGTGGCCAAAATCGAAGTAATTTATGATACTCGCATAATGCAACATTGACTACTATAGAAGCTCTGAAATGGCTAAGCATAAACCTAGTACCCTCTTAAACCCCTTTAGCTCATTGTGAAAAACCACAACACACATGGTCTAGTAGTGTACCCTCTTAAACCTTGGGAGCTGGATAGAGTATGGTGAAAAAAATGACAGGAGTCGGAAACTATTTAAAATAGTACATCTGGTAAGTTAACTTCTCTCTTCAATACATTTTTCAGTTTGCTCTCTCATTCAACTGAATTGGCTACTCTTATACAATTCTAAATAGCCAACATACTAAAAATATATTTTTTAAAGGTATTAATTATATTATTTAATAGATTCTCAACATATCCCTAAAACAGCCATTTACAATGTTTCACTTTGTTACACTCCGCAAGAACGTTCGTTGATCCTGTCGCCATGACTACGACAGGCTAGCTTGACTGGAGCGAACTTTAGCCGACTTCTATGTTAACGGGTTTTTATAAATTAATTAAACTATCAAAACATAAAATAACAACAATTATATAACTACACTCCGTTTAACTTGGTGTTTCCTATCCTATGGTTTACAACTCGCTCACCATGATGATAACGTTTAAAATATTTCCTTTATCTGGTGCCTCATCAATTGTCTTGAATTGACTAACTGACCAGGCAGGCTAGCGCGAGAGCCGCTGTAAGAGAGCGCGTGAAGCAACCGCTAGAGCGAGCGGCTCCCTCTGCGGGCTGAAACGAGCACAACGCCCCTTGACTATAAATACTAAATTATTACACAATGCCAAAGATCTACCATATATCTCACTTTCTCCCACATTTCAGGTTGGCAACACAGGGAACCCAAACATGAGCAAAATACGGTACTATTAAAACAAAAAGTATTACCCCTTTTTTCACAGCAACTATTTTCCTTTTTCTTTGATGTTTCAGAAAACTAGGACCAACAAGTAGCCTGCCTCTGACTATCAGAAACTTGCCCATACTGGTATATCAATTCATCAATATGCCAACCAACCTCTTTTCACATTGGGGGGTTTATTTATTTATGCATTATATAGCCATTGTACCATGGTAACGCACACTTAATAAAGATAGTACCATATATCATTTTTGGTACCATTCATCATAATTGTGCATTACCATAGTAGAATGTATAATGCCGTTTAACACCATGGTATTTCCATGATCCACATCTATACCATGGTATAAATGAGACAATACCATGGTAGTATTTAGGTATAATGTCAGTACCGTGGTAGTACCATCATACTTCAAGGATAAAACCATGGTACATTTCCATAATTCAGACAATACCATGGTTTAAGTGAAAGTACCATAGTAGTACCATGGTATGAATGAAAGTACCATAGTACTAGCATGGTACATTTTTGTAAGGGAATTGTCAACCGGTCATTAGAGTGTTTTTGTTTGACGGATGCGAACGGAACCAAAGACTAACAGGTAGCAATTTAGCCGCGTGGATATAATTATAATTATTTTATTGCAACAATAATAAATTACATTTTTTTATTGCAACAATAATAGCAATATTACACATCAATACAGGGACATTCCTGTGTATACAATAAAATAAAATAAAAAAATAAGGCTATGAGACATTAACAGACATTCAGAGACATGACGTCTAATAATTTTTCAAACTTTTTAAGTTTCACAAGTTAAATAAGGAATTGTCCTACCCCATTTACATGTGTGAATATATTATTTGGCCAAGAGAATAATAATGTTAATAAAATAGTTATTATCGGAATTACAAAGATAAGCATAATGCCATTTAACATCATCAAAGGTAAACATATACAGTGGATATGTACAAATGAATGGGATATTTCAGGCTCTCTCCCCAATTTTTTTTAAACATTTAATTTTACCTTTAATTAACTAGGCAAGTCAGTTAAGAACAAATTCTTATTTACAATGAGGGCCTACAACATGATAGTACAATGTACACACATATTTTCAGTGTGTGATATGGGGGTTGGAGACATGTTTATCTCGACATTACAAAGAATAACTTTTATAAACAATGACAACACTGCCATGTTGCACTGAGCCTTTCTGTTAGAAAACCACATCAATGTCAGACTTTAAACTGTAGCAGATTCACCTCCCCTGACTTCACTCCTCAAATTTTAGTCTGCAGGTGATTGCTTCAGCCTTAACACTCATACAAACCCACATAACACTGCTTTTAAGGGAAGCAAGCACATCCCAGGGGGTGTAGAGAATATGGGAATGGTCATTGATTATGGTGTGGGCTTTTTTCCAGATTGCTGTTTGTGGAAGGAGCATTACAGGGGTAAATCCATCTAGTAGGTTACACATGAGGAGATGGAGAAAGTGGGCAATCTTGATTTCAATGCACATAATGTGACCCACATTGTTTATGGTGTACTGTACATTGTTTCAAAGTAATCTTTTTAGGCTGTGTTTTCTTGTTGCACATTGTTGACCCTCACATTCAGGGACACATTATTGAGCCATGCCAGACTCTGGGATTTACGCAGTTGCAGGTGAGTTTCTAAATATGTTTTATGATTATACAAGGGGATTGCTAACTATTGTAAGAATTATTTTTAGTTGGCACACCAAGTCAATAACCGAACTTGCTGACAAAGATGACTTTCTTAAAAAATCTATTCCGAATTTTAACTCAATTCAGGAGGACTTTTATTCTGGAGGGTGTAAACGCAACCGGAAATTGAACGGACTACGTTCAGTGTCACACTCAGTGCTACCGACGGTTAGGTTTTAAAACTGTTGTAAGCCTTTTAACTTTGGAAACCATCTTTATAACAAACACTTAGCTAATTTCCAAGCTTCGTGCGTGACTACGTTTGTATGAGGACGAGATGCAATATCAAAATCCCAGCGAAAATGGTATTGCGGATTTTGTTTTACTAAACTTGGTGTGCTTGATGTTCAACATGGCGTATCCTCGCTAAATGTCCGTCTGTCTCGATCTTTTTAGTATGCTAGAAGCGGGAGGACTGGTACTTCTGAATCATCCACTGTTATGTTTTGTAAGGGATAGCCTATTTAGATGTTACAATTACCTTGGCAAGCATGTTATGTTTTTTTCCATTTAACTAAATGAGTTGCTAGATAGGGACCTCAATATTTGGAACTAATCTGGTGCGCTTGATACATTTGTATGAATGCAGTTTCCACGTTTGGGGCAATTCCATTGGAACCTTGAGGAAATATTTGAAAGGTTTTTAAACCAGCTCTAACTTTCAATATCAGTTCAGTATTATTAAAATCATTATTGTGGCTCATATCCTTATTTTTAGGTCCCCCTCTTCTTCTTCCCTCTCTGCGTCTCTTCATTCCACCACTGCGGCTTGTCTCTGCAGCCATGTGGCAAGTGGTTCAGCGAGGAGATGTTCAAGATTATGGGATGCTGGAGGAGTTTGTCACCACGGTGACCGACATTGTGCCAGAGCTTTTGAGTTGCAGTCAGAGGGCCCAACTCATTCTGGGGCTTCGAGCAAGGGTAAGAGATTGGGTTCAGAATGGGGAAAATAAACATGCAACAAGATCATGTGAGGTTACTCTCTGACAACAATATTGTTGACTCTATCCTAAAACAGACAGCTGTTAAACATTGATTGAGATAATGACCCTGACACTGGTTTCTCAAATACTGCCGTTGGCCCTTAACTATCTATCATTTATCTCCAAATGAGAACAGAGTAATGCCTACGAAGTGTGTGGTTGACCTTTGTTCTACTCCTGACTGGTCATCTGTAATTTTAGATGGTTCTGGAGTTGTGTCGTACTGAGCAGACAGCAGACCAAGACATTCAGCAACACCTGGACAGGATCCGAAGCCTCATATCAACTGGGGAAGCAGAGGTGAGTATCTTTCTGGGAGGGAGCAAAGACCAATGTCACTCAAAATATTCTGTCATTGAGTTGTAAAATGTGATTATTTAATTGTTGTGCGTGTTTTGTTGCAGTCAAGTGATGCAGAGGTGGAATTATCTGAATCAAAGTTTGTGGAGCTGGTTGAATCTCTGCTGAAAGACCCAAGTGAAAGGGAGAACTTTTACCAGGTTTGTTTTGCTCTTATATGGTAGGAAAGTGACCACCTCTTTCTGCTTGACTTCCCTATCCAGTCCCATGATTATTTTGGATAGAAAAATAACTCCAGGCTACACTTTAACATATAAAACCAAATAGAAAGTATGTAGAAATAATAATGGACCTAAATCATTTCAGATAACTGCCCTTATCTTGACAAACAAAAGCTGTGCGCCCCTCGGAATTTTGAAACCCCGATGTGGCCCTTGAGCCAAAAAGTTTGCTGGTCTAGGTTACAAAAGGCAAATACTAGGCTAATTATTGACATTCATTATTACATTAATTTATTCTCTCCTAGGACGTGTTCCCTGTGGAATTTGGGCCCAAGTATGACACTGCAATACAGATGCTGATGTTAGAATTCCTTTCCAGATTTGAGAAGTTACTTCCCATACCAGACCTTGAACAGGTAATAAGAATGAATAACACCTTTATCTAATTAGCTTGGGAAATTAGAAGTCAAGAATACCAAGCAAGAATCAATGATATTTTCATGTTTAATAAACTGTGAGTCGGACATGAGTTTGTAGTGGGTTAATGATTTTAAACGTGTTCCTCTCTCTCAAGACTGCCTCCTTGTTAAATGCTGTCCCCTCTGCCCTGGAGAAATGTTTACAATTTGTACCTGACCCCATACAATTGAGGACCCTGCTCCAGTACCACAGAAAACATGGACATTTGGACTTCATCGGTGAGTATCATACAGACTCAGAGGATCCATAGATCCATAGCAGGTAGCCTAGCGGTTAGAGCGTTGGGCCAGTAACCAAGAGGTTGCTGGTTCGAATATCTGAGCCAACAAGGTGAAAATCTGTCTTTGCACTTGAACAAGGCACTCAACCCTAATTTGCTCCAGGGGCGCCGTATTACTATGGCTGACCATGTAAAACAACACATTTCACTGCACCTACAGTGCCTTGCGAAAGTATTCGGCCCCCTTGAACTTTTCGACCTTTTGCCACATTTCAGGCTTCAAACATAAAGATATAAAATTGTAATTTTTTTGTGAAGAATCAACAACAAGTGGGACACAATCATGAAGTGGAACGAAATTTATTGGATATTTCAAACTTTTTTAACAAATAAAAAACTGAAAAATTGGGCGTGCAAAATTATTCAGCCCCCTTAAGTTAATACTTTGTAGCGCCACCTTTTGCTGCGATTACAGCTGTAAGTCTCTTGGGGTATGTCTCTATCAGTTTTGCACATCGAGAGACTGAAATTTTTTCCCATTCCTCCTTGCAAAACAGCTCGAGCTCAGTGAGGTTGGATGGAGAGCGTTTGAACAGCAGTTTTCAGTTCTTTCCACAGGTTCTCGATTGGATTCAGGTCTGGACTTTGACTTGGCCATTCTAACACCTGGATATGTTTATTTGTGAACCATTCCATTGTAGATTTTGCTTTATGTTTTGGATCATTGTCTTGTTGGAAGACAAATCTCCGTCCCAGTCTCAGGTCTTTTGCAGACTCCATCAGGTTTTCTTCCAGAATGGTCCTGTATTTGGCTCCATCCATCTTCCCATCAATTTTAACCATCTTCCCTGCCCCTGCTGAAGAAAAGCAGGCCCAAACCATGATGCTGCCACCACCATGTTTGACAGTGGGGATGGTGTGTTCAGGGTGATGAGCTGTGTTGCTTTTACGCCAAACATAACGTTTTGCATTGTTGCCAAAAAGTTCGATTTTGGTTTCATCTGACCAGAGCACCTTCTTCCACATGTTTGGTGTGTCTCCCAGGTGGCTAGTGGCAAACTTTAAACAACACTTTTTATGGATATCTTTAAGAAATGGCTTTCTTCTTGCCACTCTTCTATAAAGGCCAGATTTGTGCAGTATACGACTGATTGTTGTCCTATGGACAGAGTCTCCCACCTCAGCTGTAGATCTCTGCAGTTCATCCAGAGTAATCATGGGCCTCTTGGCTGCATCTCTGATCAGTCTTCTCCTTGTATGAGCTGAAAGTTTAGAGGGACGGCCGGGTCTTCGTAGATTTGCAGTGGTCTGATACTCCTTCCATTTCAATATTATCGCTTGCACAGTGCTCCTTGGGATGTTTAAAGCTTGGGAAATCTTTTTGTATCCAAATCCGGCTTTAAACTTCTCCACAACAGTATCTCGGACCTGCCTGGTGTGTTCCTTGTTCTTCATGATGCTCTCTGCGCTTTAAACGTACCTCTGAGACTATCACAGAGCAGGTGCATTTATACGGAGACTTGATTACACACAGGTGGATTCTATTTATCATCATTAGTCATTTAGGTCAACATTGGATCATTCAGAGATCCTCACTGAACTTCTGGAGAGAGTTTGCTGCACTGAAAGTAAAGGGGCTGAATAATTTTGCACGGCCAATTTTTCCGTTTTTTATTTGTTAAAAAAGTTTGAAATATCCAATAAATGTCGTTCCACTTCATAATTGTGTACCACTTGTTGTTAATTCTTCACAAAAAATTACAGTTTTATATCTTTATATTTTGAAGCCTGAAATGTGGCAAAAGGTCAAAGTTCAAGGGGGCTGAATACTTTCGCAAGGCACTGTATCTGGTGTATGTGACAATAAAACAGTTTTTTTTGTTGTTGCTTGGATTGGTTGTGCCATAATTGCAAATATTTGAAGTATAAGCTAGTTGTACATGATGCAAATATGAATTGTGCATCTAAAGTGTAAAATGTAATTTTGTTTTTGTGTTTTTTTTTGCACAAGTGCTTGATGAATAGTGTCTTGTAAGTCATGGGTTGGGCACCAAATGGAATATGAAACTGAAATTAAATAAATAAATAACAATTATATAAGATTGTGGAAAAGTAATTGACATGTATGAAGTTGGTCAAACACTGTTGCAGAAAATATATTAATTCAGTTTAACCTGTCTTTTGTCTCCCTCTTGCACAAAAAGAAACTCCATCGTCCTTTGGTGACTACATCCTCTCCTCTCTGTCTCTCCCTCCACATGTACGTGTGGTGACTGCCACAGAAGTAGATTCGCAATCAGAATATTTGGCTAGAGTGGAAGGAAAAGGGTTGGTGGAGGGTACAATGGAGAAAAATGGAAGACTACTTGCACCAGATGAGGATCAAAGAGACGCATTTACTGAGAAGGAGCATGCTATGAATAGGAAGCCTGTAAGTGGGGCAACGGACAATCAAGCTGTCACCGGAATTCATGTTCAAACCTCAAAACAAAGCAAAAGGCTGCAGATTAAGAAAATATGGTCAAAAGTTCAAAAAACATGTAAAACGGATTCTTCCGGCCATGCAATCCAACAGCCATCCTCCTCCAAGGTGCACACCTCCCTGAGGAAGTCATGCAAAAGGGGCCCATTCAGTAAGACATGCCCAGACTGTGGGAGGACTTTTGCTCGAGCCACGTCCTTTAGAAGGCACCAGCGAAGCCACACTCAAGATCATGATCATAGGTTTAAGTGCCTCAAATGTGCAATAGGCTTCAAGGATCTTTATAATCTGAAGAGACACCAGCAGGGAGTTTGTGAAAAGAACCTCTCAACTTTGGTTGATGGGGAAAATATAGAAGAGATCCCACAACCCTCAACTACCAAATCTCCGAACACATCACCCCTTAAGACGCTCTCTCCATCAGGGCTAACACAGAAAAGAGCTCTGGACACCAAAACATGCTCTTTGTGTCGGAGGTTTTTCACTCGTACTTCAGACATGGCAAGGCACATGAGATCCCACTCAAAAGAGCATCCATTTTGGTGTGTAAATTGTGATAAGAGATTCAAGTATTCATATGATTTGAAGAGGCACCAGAGAGATTTGTGTAAGAAAGTGAACCAGGAAGATTTAGGTCAGGTTGGTCCAAACTTGTCACAACAGAACGGGAAACCGCAGCCAGAGAAAGATGAATCCGAATCAATGGGTAGCACTGGGTCTATTGGCACTGATGAAAACCCGCAACCATCTCACAAAGGGCTGTCCGACTCAAAAACCTGTTGTGTCTGTGGTAGGATTTTGACTCGTACCTCAGACATGGAAAGGCACTTGAAATCTCACTCAAAGGCACGTCCCTTTCACTGTGCTATTTGTGAGAGAAGTTTTAAGTACAAAGATACCTTGAAGAAACATCAGGAAATCCTTGGCCACGAGGGCATCCTAGAAGACTTGGGTCAGAGTGTGGACCAGCAACAAGCGGAAGTTAAAACCGAAGGTTGCAGCAGCCCTCTCACTACCAAGGAAAACGACACTGGGACCCTTATCATGGCTGCTACTTCAGTGCCGACTCTCAAAGAACCCAAACCATGCACTGTGTGTGGGAAGATTTTTAACCGTGCTTCAGGAATGGCTATTCATATGAGATCCCATTCAGAGGAGCGTCCTTATCAATGTGGCAATTGTGAGCAGCGCTTCAAGTACATGCATGGTTTAAAGAAACACCAGAGGGATATCTGTCTGAAGGTGAACCAAGAAGAAGCATCTAAGTTGGTGGACCAGCAACAAGAGGATGCTACTCCAGAGGAGGCTGGTGAACTGCTAGCCACTGATGACACAAGGGCAGAATGCAAGGAGGAAGAAAGAAAGGTGGTATTCAAATGTGATGAATGCGATAAGGAATTCAAAGGCTCATCCTCCCTAAGAACACACAAACGAATTCACAATCCATTCTATTGCTCTGATTGTGGAAGGATATACCCAAACTCCATTGCCTTTGACAGACACAAGCTGATGCACAAGGAAATCCAGTGTACCATGTGTGAGAAGACCTTTACCCTGTTGGGGCGTCTGAGAGAACACTATCTGCATCAACATAAATTCACAGGACCATACCCCTGCTCTCAATGTGAGAAAACCTTCACTCAGTTATCGTACCTTGTCATCCATGAGAGGGTTCATTCAGGAGAGTACCTGTACCAGTGCTCTGTTTGTCCAGAAAAATTCCGAACAGCCAATTCTCTAACAATACACAGTAGGAAGCACACAGGAGAAAAGCCGTTCCTGTGCTGGCAGTGTGGAAAGAGCTACCGGGCCGCTTCTGAACTGTCGGTGCATATGGGGACTCACTCAGAGGAGAAACCTTTTTCTTGTTCGCAGTGTGACATGACTTATCGGACAAAGATTCAGCTAAATACACATATTGAGCAAGTTCATGAGGGGGTGAGATTTACCTGTACAGTGTGTGGAAAGCAGTTTTACAAAGCAGTGTCATTGAAAAGACATGAACTCACTCACACAGGAGAAAGACCATTTCCATGCTCCTATTGTGTGAAAACTTTCATCACAGCAAATGAAAGGAGGTTGCATGAAAGATACCATACTGGTGAGCGACCATACAAATGCCAAGACTGTGGAAAGTCCTTCATTCAGTCAGGTTACCTGAAATCACACCAACGACTTCACACAGGAGAGAAGCCATTTTCATGCAGCGTTTGTGACAAACGTTTCAGATTTTCTCATCATATGAAAAGGCACCAGAAAACCCATATAGAGAAGCATGTGTGTGGGGAATGTGGGGAATCGTTCACCCAAATTCGATGCCTCAAGGCTCACCAACTCACTCACTCCCTCAATGAAAATTGAGTTATTGTTGTACATTTGCATATCAGTTGTTGAATGTTCTTTTAGATTTTTATTTTGGATAGATTTAATAACTTGGTCCGTCTGATAGTTAAGTGGATATTTTGAATAGATTATCTAAAATGTCATGTAGAGTCGGCTGCAAGTATTGATAGTAAGTCATTTGGAGAGAAAATCTAAATGACCAATGGGCAATTGATTTTACTTAATGGACAAATCCACCCAAAAACATATTTTGGTATTTGTTTCATTAGTCCATTGTTGACGTACAGTGCATTCAAAAAGTATTCAGACCCCTTGACATGTTACATTACAGCCTTATTCTAAAATTGATACATTTGGTTTTTTCCCCCTCAATCTAAACACAATACCCCATAATGACAAAGCAAAAACAGGTTTTTAGAAATATTTGCAAATTTATAAAAAATTTAAAAAATTAAAAACTGATCACACTTCCATAAGTATTCAGACCCTTAACTCAGTACTTTGTTGAAGCACCTTTAGCAGTGATTACAGCCTTGAGTCTTCTTGGGTATGATGCTACAAGCTTGGCACGCCTGTATTTGGGGACTTTCTCCCATTCTTCTCTGCAGATCATCTCAAGCTCTGTCAGGTTGAATGGGGAGCATCGCTGCACAGCTATTTTCAGGACTCTCCAGAGATGATGTGTCGGGTTCAAGTCTGGGTTCTGGCTGGACCACTCAAGGACTTTCAGAAACTTGTCCCGAAGCCACTCCTGCGTTGTCTTGCTGTGTGCTTAGGGTCGTTGTCCTATTGGAAGTTGAACCTTTTCCCAGTTTGAGGTCCTGAGTGCTCTGGAGCAGGTTTTCATCAAGGATCTCTCTGTACTTTGCTCTAATCATATTTTTCTTGATCCTGACTAGTCTCCCAGTCCCTGCCGCTGAAAAACATGCTGCCACCATGCTTCACCGTAGGGATGGTGCCAGTTTTCTTCCAAACGTGACGCTTGGGATTCAAGCCAAAGAGTTCAATCTTGGTTTCATCAGACCAGAGAATCTTGTTTCTCATGGTCTGAGAGTCATTTAGGTGCCTTTTGGCTCACTGGCTGTTTGCAGCTGGCCAAATGGCCAGCCCCTCTTGAGTGCTCCACTCGCTGCGCTCGGTTGATCTGTATCTTCCGCCTGTGGTTTGTCGTGCTTGTGTTTCGTTAGTGTTACACTACGACTCTGTGTGCATCCTTTAATATATTGCTGGCTCTTGCTGCCACAAACTGTATTTACCTTACACAACTTGCCGACTGGCTTGTTCTTTGTGTTGTGAATTGCTTTAGCGGGTTCTCTGCTAATTACACTACAAGTTTTTTTTTTTTATTCTTTCCCCTGCAGAATGTAAGCGTATCGTGGTGGGCTTCCACTACGTTGAGACATTAACTTTGGAGTTCTTTAGCGGCGTTACTTCATCATATGGTGCTGTTTTTACTGCTTAGATATTAAACCAGCTAGGTAATATTGCAGTTGGTGTAAAAAACAACAACATATAAATCAAATCCATTACCTGGTTGTTGTTTTTTGTCTGCCTGTTTTTCCCTCACGGGTCTTCCCCGTTTTGCAGAGGTACTGAGTAATTTATCCCTCACCGGGTTCCTATTCCTCCAAGCGGGTCACGACATAAGTTCTCCCAGGGCGTCGGACCCCTGCTCCGTGGCCTTGCTGGCTTGGCTGAGTTTATGGCTTCCCTTTGACAGGTGTGATGGTGGCATCCCCCTGGAGATCTGCATTCCTCGGTATGCACTGCCTGGGTTTGAGCCACGTGGAGAGGGCGGTGGAGCACCCTACTGGATGCCTGTTCTGTGTGGTGTTCTCAGAACGCCTGTGCCTGGTGCGATTGTAGGCCATGCATGAGTGAGTCGGCCAGGCTTGGGCTCAGGCTGGGGACGAGCTCCCTCCCTCAGGAGTGGTGCGCCAGCGAGCTGTTAGTCCCTCTACTGGGCCCAGTACCCCTCCCAGGAAGCATGGCTGGAGCCACCGCAGGCAGAGCCCATCTTCTGCCAGTCCTGGACGGGGGCAGGAGTCGGGACCGCTGGGACCACCTTGAACAGATGGCGCATGCCCTGCGTCAAGAGGTCAATAGCTTCGATGGCAACCACAGCTGTTCCCCTTTGGTCAGTGATGGGCTGTTCCTGGGGGACGATGCTGGCACTGTTCACCACCGTGAGCGGGGCTACCAGGCTGACAGGTCATCAGAAGCCGGCCGATGGGGCTTCTGACTCAGAGCAGAGACTGGACCATGGAGTTATGTGGCGGGCGCAGAGTCACTCGGCCTCCGGGAGTACCGGACACCATGATCGCTGCCATGGTCCTCCCGGACCGGGAGATAATAGAGCAGAACCGGCAACTGAAGCCGGGACCCCCCCCAGAGTCTTTGATGTGGGCTTGAAAGCCACATATGGGTCCCTCTGCTGTCTTGGCCACCTTACCAATGCAGCCATGCTGCTGCAGGCCTACCTGCAGACTCTGTATCCCCGGCTGCAGGGGGGTACAGAGGAGCTCCTCCGGAAAGCTCGCCTGCTTTGCCTGCTCCAGAGGGATGTGGCCCGCTCCAACGGACGGGCCATGGTACAGGTGTGTACCTCCCGGCGCCATCTCTGGCTGGCCCAATCCCGCTGCTGTCCAGAGCACATTTGTCACTCTCCCCATCACCCCAGGGCTGACCTTTGGCACAGGGGTTAATGACATTCTGGAGCAGACCGATAAGGTTCGTATGGACCGGGAGACCCTGAGATGGTTCATGCCGCCTCCTCAGGCCCCGGGTCCAAGGCAGACGGACCGTTGCCTCCACCTGCACCAGAATGACGGTGGGGTCCCTCTCCTGCCCCATCGCCTCGTGCTGAGGAACGACAGCGGGGAGGGGCACAGTGTGCGGTGGAACAACAACCTGTCAACCGTCACCGCCATAGGGATGTGCCTGGTGGACCCAGGCGCCAGAGGAAAGGCGGGCCCTGGCAGGACCGCTGACACACCCTTCCCCAGCCTGGTCTCAAAGGGCAAAGTGGGAGGAGTGTGTGGAGTCCCTATGGGTGTTTTGTCCACAATGCTCGAAGGGTACCAACTCCAATTCCCCGTCCTTCAGGGGCCTTCTTGTCACCACAGTGGCCGACCCCCCCCCCCCCCCCCCCCCCCCTGAAGATAACCCTGCGACTGGAGATCTCCTCACTCCTGGACAAGGGTGCCATCCGCAGGATCAAGAGTTCAGAACCAAAAATAACCAAAAAGAGTCAAGAGGGTTTAGACCGATTCTGGACCTCCGCAACCTCAATGGGTACTTAAAGCTACTGAGGTTTCACATGCTGTCCCCAGTCCGCGTGTTGCAGGCCGTGTCCAGGGACCAGTGGTTTGTGATGCTGGACCTGAGGAATGTGTATTTCCATGTTCCTGTTTACCCAGCTCCTTGGCAGTAGCTCATTGGCAGTAGCTCATTGGCAGTACCTCCTATTCGCTTTCGAAGGGAGGGCTTATGAATTCATGGTTCTTCCCTTTGGCCTCTCCTTGGCACCCCGTACTTTCACAAAGCGCATGGACGCTGTCCTGGCACCTCTCACGTCCCGAGGGTTGTTGAGCCTCAATTACCTGGACGATTGGCTGATTTGTGCCCCAACCAGGACCCAGGTCCTGTCAGACCGAGACATGCTCCTGACCCACATCGGGGGGCTGGGCATTACTGTAAACGGCAAGAGTCGCCTGACGCCAACCCAGAGGGTGGCCTTCATTGGCATGGAGACTCAGTCCTCATGAAAGCACGCCTGCCCACTTGAAGGGTTCAGGCGATCTTATCTTATCGACCACTTTCGGCAGGGGCGGATGGTATTCATCCTAACCTGCCAACACCTGTTGGGCTTGCTGACAGCGTCCTCGTTGTTGATTCCCCTGGGCCTGCTCCATCTCCGGCCTCTTCAACGGTGGTTCAACTCCCACCGGCTGCACCCGAAGCGCCACCGTCACCACCAGCTGCGGGTGACCGCACAGTGCCTCATGGCATTGAGGTGGCGCTGTCACTCCTTTCTCTCAGGTGGGGTGGAGATGCTGAGGATGTGCCGCTGGGAGCTGGTCAGCACAGACGCCTCCCAGTTCTCCTGGAGTGTGACCAAGGGCAGGTCGGCCAGCAGCTGTTGGCTACCCCCTTGGAGCGGCAGGCACATCAATATACTAGAGCTCCGAGCTGCACTGCTGGCCCTGCAGTCTTTCCTTCCACATCTGAAGGAAAGAAATGTCCTGGTGAGAACGGACAACACCACAGTGGTGGCTTACATCAACCATCAGGGTGGACTGAGGTCACACCGCCTCCATCTTATGGCACGGGAGCTCCTTCTCTGGGCTCAGGGACGTCTAGCGTCTCTACGCGCAGCACACGTACCTGGCATTCTGACTGGGGCAGCGGATATGCTCTCAAGGGAGGTGCAGCACCTGTGGGACAAGTTCGGGAGGGTGCATGTGAACCTGTTTGCCTCTCTGGACAATGCTCACTGCCCCCAGTGGTACTCCATGTCGGAGCCACCAGGGCCTCTGGGCTTGGATGCTCTGGCTCACTATTGGCCAGGGCTGGAGCTTTACGCATTCCCCCCTTTTCCCCTGATCCAGGCTGTGCTGGACAGGACTAGATTGGCAGAGCATCGTCTGCTTCTGGTGGCCCCGTACTGGCCCAGACGACCCTGGTTCAGCCTTCTCCTGTCGCTGTTGTCTGGGACACCTTGGCAACTTCCCCTGAGACCGGACCTGCTGTCTCAGGCCGGGGGAACTCTGTGGTATCCGAGGCCGCACCGCAGTCTGTGGGCTTGGCCACTGAACGGCACCAATGGTCCATGTTAGGACTACAGGAGGGTGTAATGAACACCATGCAGAACGCAAGGGCACCGGCTACAACCGTGGCATACCAGTTGCACTGGCGGTTGTTCTGCTCTTGGTGCACTGTTGTTGAGGTCGTGCCCGAGTCGTCATGCGGGGTGCAGTATGTCCTCCAATACCTGCAGTCTCATTTGGATGAGGGCTTGACAGCTTCTATACTAAGAGGGTATTTGGCCGCTATATCTGCCTGCCATGTGGGGTGGATGGACAGGCCAGTGGGGTGCCATCCCTTGGTCTCCAGGTTTATGAAGGGGGTTCGTCGCCTGCGTCCAGCTAGGACCCGCTTAATGGCGAGCTGGGGTCTGGATGTGGTCTTGGCACACATCCAGATCTTCCTTTCGAATTGTTGGAGTCTGCCTCCCTGAAACACCTCTCTATGAAGGTGGCTTCTTGGTAGCGATTACTTCCATGAAGAGGGTGGGTGAGCTCCATGCTCTTTCAGTAAGTTCTGTGTGCTACCGGATGGACCCCGGGGGAGGAGTACATCTCTCTGCCCCAACCCTTCATTCCTCCCGAAGGTTCTTTTATCCTGTCTGCTTATGACCCCCCGGCAGTGGCGGGGGATTCTGGGCCTCCCTCCAGCATGTTTAGCCCTGTGAGGGCACTGGCTGCCTATGTGGAGCAGACACGGTCAGTTAGAACAGACCAGCTCTTTGTCTGCTTTGTTCACTTGCAATTTTTGCTAGGTACTATCAGGTAAATTAGGCACCTCCCTCCCTTGGTTCAGCAGTCCTGGGCGTCGCCTCCCCTTCCACATTGACAGCCCCTGCGTCTCGGTCCCGCACTGGGACTTCGCCGCTGGCTGGTCAGGTTCCTCTAGCACCGACTAGTCTGGTACGGGTATACCAAAATATTGGAGTGGTCCAATATAGTGAAATATAACAAAGGTTATGTATGTAACCACGGGTATGTGAGCTATTTGGATCACTCCAATCCTCTACGGTGCTAGAGGTGCCTCAAAAATGATGTAGAGATTCTCTACTAGAGAACGCATGTTGCGGCCATGGGGTCTATATATATGGGCGGACCCCAGCCGTGACACAGGTGTACACTGGAGTAAATCTGTTAATCCTCACATCATATGTATCCCTCTGCCGTGGAGTGATACCAATATATTGGAGTGATCCAAATAGCTCACGTAACCGGGGTTGCATACGTACCCTTCAGTATTGTGTGTAGGTTGTAACATAAAATGTGGAAAAAGTCAAGGGCTCTGAATACTTTCCAAAAGTTACATATCTTGAAAACTTGATTCCTGACAAGCGAAACATCATCAATAGACTAATTACCTTTTTTTTTTAAGATCGTTTTTGGGTGGAATGTTCCTTTAACTACATATCATAGTGGGTATATCCAGTCCAATACTTCAAGTATTGTTTTTTTTTCATTGAGAATACACTCATTATTTTTATGGTTACATTCATTTTATTAACCATTATTTTAATATTGTATGAAACGTGCTGTAGATTATTATTTTTTGTCATTTGAATTAAATTGACTTTTTTGGCAACATCAGAGGAGTTTATTGCATTATATTAGCATCTGTGAGATGATTCACTGATTACTAGAGACGATATAGCCAGATTTGTATAACTAAACCAAGATAGACCACAGCCTGTAGTTTCCAATGGGAACAGATGAGTCATAGTAAGAAGAACAAGCAAGGAGGTGGGCAGAGCCAAGCACGAGATGGCGAGATCCTATTGGCCCGTTCTAGCAAACTTCTGCATATATCCGTTAGGTAACGCCTACTCTGAAATGCACGTGTGCAATAACTCAATTCGAGTTTTCACTCCTAAACAACGCGATTAAAAAAACTTTGACAATACTTAGTCCACTCTATTGATAACATATTTTAGTTTTGGGAGCAGAACTGTATTGAGATCAAATGTTTCATTAATGAGAAAATGTGCAGAATGTAGGCCAAAATCCATCTCGTTCCATCTTCTCCCATTGCCCGCCAGTGGGCTTCCGAGTGGAAACGCCAAGCGGATGCTTCATATTTATACATCCAGTGAAATACCGGTCTCATTGTTCTATCTGTGATATAGCGTTTCCCATGATCGTAACTTTTATTCTGAAGGCGAATATAAACCGGAACTATTGTTTTTTTTTAAGTGACTTCCTGCAAAATGAGAAGAAAAAAAATAATAACTTCCAGGTGAACAGATATTTCAGCCAAGTGACTAAATGATTGCTTGGGTTTAGTTTAGGACGTCCCTGTGACTGATAATAATGGATTATCGGAACTTAATGGAGCCGGTGGTGAATACGGGTAAGTTGATAGTTGTCGCAGGGAACTGATTGGAAGCTTTCACCAGACAGAAACAGCAGGCAGGGGTTCCAGCTAGCAAGCCAACTTTCCAATCGTAGCCCTGTAGCTAGGTACTTATGGTGTAACTATGTATGGAATCAATGCTTATTTCCGTTTATGATCGCTTTTATGCGATCTGCATTCATACATAGTCTACTTAAAATGCAATGCGTAGTTAGCTATAGCTAGTATAGCAATGTTTTACTCTTCTAGTCATAGCCTAGCTATTTGTGTGCTCTTGTTTGGCCCAGTCAGTGCAGCTGCTTACTGCCTGCGATATGTCCATTCATAGGGTTATCTTTTCCTCTACCTGCCCTGCGCCTGTTCATCCCACCGCTGCGGCTGTTTTCTGCAGCGATGTGGCAAGTGGCCCAACGAGGGGATATAATGGACTACGGGAAGCTGGAAGAGTTTGTGACATTTGTTACAGAGATGGTTCCAGAGCTGCTCAGTTTCAGACAGAGAACCCAGCTCATGTTGGGCTTACGAGCAAAGGTGAGAGAGAGGTGATTATTTGCAGTAACTTTGACTCTGATGTCATTACCAGATGTCATAGCGCCCACACATCTTTCACGGTCCAAAAGGACCAGGAATGATAACACAAAATCTATATATCCAGATTTGTCCTGTGACTTGAAAAGAACATGGTTAATTTAGTAATGAGTTGTAAGGAATAATATTTTAGTCATGAAGCAACAGGGAATGGAATATTTGAAGAGAAAGGTTAGGCCAAGTTGTTTACCCAACAGTGTTCTTGTAGGAATAATCTATGTTTTTTTCCCAGTTGGTTTTGGAGTTGTGCCGCACGGAGCAGACAGCAGGACTTCAGAGCCATCTGGACAGGATCCACGCTGCAAGATCACATCCGGGGGATACAGACGTGAGTCTTAAGATATTCCTCAATCCTCTGTAATGATGTTCTCTCACTCGATCTTGTCAGAATTACAGTACATTTATTCAAGAGGTTATTTCCCCAGTTTTGTTGCGCAGAAGCGGAAGCCTCTAAATCAAATTTCCTTGCACTGGTACAAACTCTTATCCAAGACCCAGTTGAGAGAGAACATTTCTTCCAGGTCAGTATATGGTTTTGTTGGTTCAGTTTGTTAAACACCAAAGTTTGAACATTTATATGGTCCGTCAACATTGGTATTTCAAAACAGATGAAACCAGTAATATCTAGGCTACATTTTCAATTTTTCAATGTTTTTGTGATGATAAACCTATCGCTTCATGTTCTTAGGCTACATTTAATCTTTGAAAGAAAAATTATATGTGAAAAGTAGCCAGCCAAATAATTGATCCCCCTGTCTTTTTCATCTCTCCCATTAGGAAGTGTTTCCTGTAGACTATGGACCCAAGTATGACTCTGCCCTGCAAGGATTAATGTGGGAGTTTCTCTCCAGGCTGGAGCAGCTCCTTCCAGTACCAGACCTCAAACAGGTACTCATGTACTCATGCAGAACCTCGTCATTAGACCACTCCTCGGACCGTCGTTATCAAGCATGAGCTTGTGAATAAAGTTGGCTTATTTGAATGTCTGCATCTTTCTTTCATGTCATAATGCCCACGATGAATTAACATGCTGACACATCTCATGTGCAGCACTCTTCACAAAACGTTACATTGGTTTCTCTGTATATGTATTAGACATGAGACATCTTGGAGCATTTTATTTAAGATAATGGGCATTTAGAAAATTTTATTGAAGAACAACTGGACCGATTGATACATATATTAATGTGTGCTCCCCATCTCGTAGACAGTGTCTTGGCTCAATGCTGCACCCTCTGTCTTGGAAGAGTGTGTCAACTCTCTATCTCAACCTCTACAGTTGAAGACTCTACTGCAACATCATAGAGAACTAGGACATTTGGACACCAATGGTAAACCTCTTAAAAAATAAATAAATCCAGAATTAGTAAAGGTGGTATGCAAATTGTTACATTTGAATGATTCAAGGAAATGCTTTTAGGATTGTAATATTCCCCCTTTATTCATATCATCCCAGCAGTTTATTAAAATAAATAACATCTCACTGTAATTGTCTCCTTCTACCTCTCAATCAGCAACTTCTTCCTCCTCTGCTGGCGACTGCATCTTCTCCTCTCTGTCTCTCACTCCGGTAGTGGTGACGGCCACTAGAAAGACAGAAACAGAGATCCAATCAGAGTTGATGGATGGCTGTATGGACCCAGCCTTATATGGTGAAGCGATGGAAACTGAGTCTGTAGTAGTGACGGAGTATGCAGAAGTGGAGCTGGGGACCAGTACATACACCAGTGAGGAAAGGGAGTTTAGTATAGAGAAGACTGAGTCACAGAACCAAAGAGACAGTCAGGTTGAATTGAATGGGGAAGAGCGGGAGATGGTAGCCATGCAAAGCGAGGAAGACCGTCAAGAGGGAGAAGTGGAGGTTATGTTTGAGGAAGTGGGGCATCCTAACGGAGATGCTGAGCTTGTTTCAGAGGAAACCAGTGACATGAACACAGAGGAAGACGTTTTCTGTGCAGAGGTGGGGGATGTGTGTGTGGATCTGGAGTCAATAAATAGAGAGGTGGAAATTATTTATGAGGAGGTGGAGCATGTTGAACATCAGGAGTTAGTTGGGCCTATATGTGCAGAGAATACAATTGACAGACCGTCCACCCACAATGAGAACCTACATGGAGAAAAGGGGGTCACAGAGGAGGGGATTGAGCAGGAGAGAAATGAAGCTGGTTATGTCCCCCAAACTGACACGCATCAAGGAAGTTCCCAATGTACGCCACAAGAAGTAATGAACCAGCCTGAACTGGTCACATCCTGTCTGCACCAAAAACCCACATTAGGGTTCCAGAGACTGGACGTCAGTGGTCTGCCTCTCCAAATGTCCTCCCCCTCTCAACCATTGAGAAGAAACACAAGGCTCCGGATGAAGACAGTGGGATCAAAAGGACCCAATGGAGGGCAGCTCAAGGCATTGAAGGAGGAGGCTAATGGGACCTGGGGCGTCCCTTTATACCTGCCTCCAGACCCAAGGTAAGAATGAGGGGTGGGAGGGGACTTAAGGTTTTAAAGCAATTTCACCATTTACTTTAAAAGGACCACAATGGAAATGCGTAATTGAATTCATTGTGTTATCCCTGTCACGTTTTTAAAATGTTTGTATGGCTTTGTTAAACTGTCAAATAAAATCAATCCAGTGTCATTGGACATCAATTGTGCTTTATCGCTATCTTTAGGGAAGACTCTGAAGACCTCGGCGCCACTTCTGACAGCTCCACAATGAATGGAAATAAAGGTTTGCAATGTTATATCAACACAAGGTTTCTATGGCACTGTAGGTACACTAGATATCGTTAGAATTCTCTGAAAGTTTAATTTTAATTGAATAGATTTGGCAATGTTGAATATGGTCCAGATGCCTGGTTCAGAATAAGTTGGATTATAATTTTTTATAACTTTCTAAATATACAGTATGCTCCTTTCTCTGTTCCCCTGCAGGTGGGACGGTGGAGGCTCCCTCTCTTGTCTTCGCCTGCTCTCAGTGCTCTTTTAACCATGCCGACGAGGTGACCCTCCGGCAACACCTTAAAGAGCTTCACCCAGAGGAGTACAGAAGGATACTTGCTGCTGGAGAAAATGAAACAGAAACCCCTCCAGGGTCTTCCAGCAGCACCCCTCTGAAGCCATGTCTCTCAGACATTCCCCACACGCTGGGGAAGTCTGGCAGGCATGCATCACGCTCCAAAACATGCTCTGTGTGTGGAAAGACCTTCTCTCGAGCGACAGATATGAGGAGACACCAGAGATCCCACACTGGGGAGCGGCCTTACAGGTGCACCCAATGTGAGAAGACTTTCCAGTACTCCTTCGACTTGAAAAGACACCAGCGAAAGGGCCTAGGGTCAAGGCCGTTCCAGTGCTGCGCGTGTGGAGAGGGCTTCGATCGGGCGGAAGATCTCAAGACACACTGCAGTGTGGCTCATTTAGCAGAGTCGCCAGTCTCTGATGATGACGTTGGGATCAAGTTAACCCTCCCAGCAGGCCTTGAGAGTGAGCAGTGTCCCAGCGAAGAGGGTCAACACAAATGTCCAGAATGTGACATGTCTTTCAGTCAGATATCCCAAATGAAGCGACACCAGCTGATTCACTCCGGTGGTGACACTCTGCAGTGCAACCAGTGTTTGAAGAAATGTCAAAACTCTGATGCCCTCACAAAACACATGCAAATGCACAACGGCGCTCGACCATTCCAGTGTTCAATGTGCAAAATTAACTTCACACAGCTAGTTTGTCTTAGGCAACACTACTTGAATGCTCATAAGGAAGAGGGTTCATTTCTGTGTTCCCATTGTCCTAAAAGTTTCTCAAGGCTATCGAACTTGATCAAACACCAGAGAACTCATACAGGTGAGCGGCCTTACCAGTGCTCTCATTGTCCAAAGAGATTCACACAACTACAGATCTTGACTAGACATGAGAGAATTCACACAGGAGAGAGACCATTTCTTTGCCCTGACTGTGGAAAAAGCTTTCTGTCCTCTGGTGAATTGTCAAAACACCTTCAGTGTCACTCAGAGGAGAGACCCTTCCCTTGTCTCGAGTGTGGAAAGACTTTCAAGGCCAATCGTTTTTTAAAGAAACACTTACAGACTCATACAGGGGAGCGTCCTTTCCCCTGCTCCCAGTGTGGGAAGAGATTTTCCAAGTCGACTGATCTGACCAGGCATAATCGCATGCATACAGGGGAGAGGCCACATATGTGCTCTCAGTGCGGTAAAAGTTTCTTAACTTACTCCGAAGTGGTGAAACATCAGCGTTACCACACTGGAGAACGACCATTCAAATGTGCGCAGTGTGGGAAAAGTTTTACCCAGTCCTGCTATCTTACAGTACATCAGCGGATACACACAGGAGAGAAGCCCTACTCCTGCAGCGTGTGTGGAAATCGCTATAACAGCACCACTCCACTGAAGAGACACATGCTCAGCCACACGGGAGAGAAGCCATACGTGTGTACTGAATGTGGGAAGGCTTACAACAGATTGCATCTTCTGCGGACACACGAGCGAACTCATGCAGCAGCTGAGGCTGTTTGTTGAGGATATTGGAGTGTCATTTGCTATTCATATGTTGTAGTGTCTTTTGGTGGATCATTTGTTGTTTTTTGGAAATGTAAAGTAAAACAGGCCCTTTGTATTAGAGGCCTGTAACAAGAGTTGAGCCTCGTACTGTAAATTGTTAATTCTGTCACTGCTTGGAATTTGATTGTATTTTTGAGGAGATGTGCTTTTTGCTGTCAGGAATCATACATCAAAGGGCATTTTATTTAGATTACTCACCTTGTTTTGACATTAAAAAGAGAAGTATTGCGCACTCTCCTTTGCAGAATGAAGAGGACAGTTGCTACCGGTACACATTTACATTTACGTCATTTAGCAGACGCTCTTATCCAGAGCGACTTACAAATTGGTGCACCTTATGATATCCAGTGGAACAACCACTTTACAATAGTACATCTATACAGGCTGGTTGTTGAGAGGCGAGTGCCAGGCCCTACTGTATGTTCAGAACAGGGAAAATATGTATTCTTAAATGTAGGCTTGAGTGTTGTCTTTATGGCTGATATACATAATATTAATCAATCTGCTATCTCGGTCAATAGACGATACAGTATTTCCTTTTCGAAGGGACCCATTTTGTCTCATCAGCACTCCCAGAGGCAAAACTTCTGTATCTTTAACGAAGTATTCCTTATTAAAAGAAGAGAAAAGTTAATAAAAGTAACGTTGCTTATTTTGTCTTGCGGTAGGCTACAATATTTTTCAAAAGGAAATCAACTAAAATCTAACAGAGCCATGTTAGTAGTAATGTAGGCCGGCAGCTTGGGGGGCTTATTCTATGACTTTTATTTTGGAAAAGGTACAGGCGGAACGAAAATTGAGTCCAGTCTTGGGTACCGGAAGTTTTGGGGAAGTAGATCGATGTTACTTTGCTCGTTAGGGAGCAGTCAAATAATTTTGTTTTCAAATTATTCTGCGCTTTTACATAAGTATATTTATAGCCATGGATGCATGTGGACTATCTAAAGACATCAGTGGTGTGTAAGAAAATAACTTCTAGCTAACGTTACCATGCTAGCTAATATCTGCCCGATAGCTAACTATGACACTTTTTCTATCATTTGATAGCCGGCTAAAATCGGTTATGACTGCATTGTTAAGCCAAGTGTGCTTGTAATCCTCTAACCTGACTAGCTATCAATTTAAAGTAAAGACAATTTGAATAGTATTGCTTAATGCAAATTAATCCGGACAAAGGCTAATGTCTGATGCTAGTCTTCCATTCTATGGAGCCCCATCCTGTAACGACTGGATGAGAAATGATTGTCCGCATCATTAGCTGACAGACATAGTGATATATTACCACTGTATATATTTTGAACAGTGTTCTGACTTCTGATTGAATGTTTGTCCATTTGTACACCAACATTTCAGATCCAGTTCTCAGTCCTTCTTCTCTGCACCTCCTGGTTCCACCATTGCGGCTCCTGTCTGCTGCCATGTGGCAGGTGGCACAGCAAAGAGATGTGAGGCACTATGAGAAGTTGGAGGAGTTTGTGACTCTGGTGACAGAGGCCATTCCAGAGCTGCTGAGCCACAGACATAGAGCTCAGCTCATTCTAGGTCTGAGAGCACGGGTGAGACACGAGTCAGGGGGCATAGGGTTATTCGGTTGGATGGAGATCCCTGAAAAGCGCAAATGAAATATATTGAACAGAAGAGAATTTCCTATGAGTAGAGAATTGGGTCTGTTCTATACATTATGTAACTGTCTGCAATCCTATGAATGGGTACTCCCCACCTGAGTTGATTGAGAGATGACAATGACATGGTTTCTCCAGCTACAGGTTTGTACCACAGTTAATACTTGTTTCTACTGTGTGTGATTCAGTTGGTTCTGGAGCTGTGCCGAGGCCCTGCTGACCCTCAAACCATCCAACCTTACCTGGACAGAATGCCCACTGTTACTCCAGGATGCACAGGAGTAAGTGGGCTATAGTCCTTTTAGAACAGAATTTGGTTGTTTTCCAAGTGGATTTGAGTGCACACATCCACTATGTGATGAGATGATTGTATCTGTTTACTGTCTTGCAGTACAGAGATGCAGAAGTGGAAGCATCTGAATCCAATTTTGTGGTGCTTGTCCAATCACTGCTAAAGGACCCTGTCGAGAGGGAGTGCTTCTTTCAGGTACTTTTACACTCGGCGCTGTGAGCCTCTTGCAGGACCGCGCAGCTTACGTCAAGGTTTTGTTGAAAACAATGGGAGTGTCTCACTCCCGGGAAAAGTTACTCGTCCAGGCCTTCAAGAAAAAAGTGACAATCCATCACCTTTCCTTCATTTAAATAATGTTTCCCCCAACAGGAGGTGTTCCCGGAACAATATGGCCGACATTATGACACAGCGGTGCAGACGTTAACATGGGAGTTTCTCTCCAGACTGGAACAACTGTTTCCAGTACCAGACCTCAAGCAGGTATTGAGCATTATGGCATACATAGCTTCTGGCAATTTAGCCTTTCTGATATTGGATGTAGCATAAATCTAGCACAGGTTAGGAATAGTACATTTTGGGAAGACAAACAATTATTTAGGCTACGTTGATTGAATATAAAATGCATTTCTAAAAGACATTCCTTTTCAGACGGCGACATGGCTCAGCTCTGCCCCTTCAGTCCTGGAGGAGTGTATGCAGTCGACCCCAGAGAATCTGAACCTCATTCTCCTGCACCATAAGAGTTTTGGACATTTAAAAGAACCTTGTAAGTCTCCTGTAATGATTACCAAATCATGATGCAACGTTTTGTAGCACAGTACTGTTTAAAACTCGCAGGTCTTTTTATAACAGTCCTTATTTTCTCTCGTTTAGCTGCTCTCTCCTCCTCCATGGGTGACAACATCCTCTCCTCTCTGTCCACCCCTAAAATGGTGGTCACCACTGAGCCGACCACTTTTGTCATCCGGTCAGAGTCGTCACATAACTCAGCAGACGTGCTGGGCCCCATGTCTTTAGAGGACACAGATGCTGTAGTAGTAACTGTTTACACAGAAGTGGAGGTTGGAACAGAGGTGGAAGAAGAGATTGTAGAGACAATGAACGAGGAATACGTATCGTCAAACGCCTCTCCACTGCGGGAGGAGGTGGTTGAACTTAAAGCTGAGGATATGAATCTGGAGATGACAGTCGTTGAAGAATATGGCTACGTGGGGGAGGAGATGAATGCAGCCGAGGAAGAGATGGACACAGTGAGTGTTCTGGTGGAGCAAGCAGATGAAGCCGTTAATATCAGTGAAGACATTGGAACTGCGACAGAGACACTAGCAGTCAAAAAGGATGTCCAAGATGAGGTGGTGGCAGATCAGGGCGGCCAATCAGAGACTGTGAATGTGTGTGTGAACCAGGAAGGGAAGGACACGTCCCATGTGGTCAACTTTCAAACCCAACAGCCTGCGACGTCAACTGTGAGGCGGTCTACACGGCTGCAGTCGAAGACACCAAGAACTTGGCGGAGGAAAAAGAACACTGAGAACAAGTATGAGTGATGATTAGAAAATAGGAGTACTGTCATTTAAAAAGGAATCTGCCATTTTGTCATCAAATTAGTGATATTTTTGTGTTCGTTTTTAATCACAGGAACAACGGTGAGGCCTCAAGCGTGGTTTATGTCATCTCACCCAGGGGAAGAGAAGCTGGTAATAATGAGCTCTCCAACTATTCTGACAGTGACTATTCTGACAGTAATCAGGGAAATGGTTATATACAGTGAAGTTGGAAGTTTACATACACTTAGGTTGGAGTCATTAAAACTCATTTTTCAACCACTCCACAAATTTCCTGTTAGCAAACTATAGTTTTGGCAAGTCGGTTAGGACATCTACTTTGTGCATGACACAAGTAATTGTGCCAACAATTGTTTACAGACAGATTATTTCACTTATAATTCACTGTAACAATTCTAGTGGGTCAGAAGTTGACATACACTAAGTTGACTGTGCCTTTAAACAGCTTGGAAAATTCCAGAAAATGATGTCACAGCTTTAGAAGCTTCTGATAGGCTAACTGACATCATTTGAGTCAATTGGAGGGGTACCTGCGGATGTATTTCAAGGCCTACCTTCAAATGCAGTGTCTCTTTGCTTGACATCATGGGAAAATCAAAATAGATCAGCCCAGCCAAAAATTGTAGACCTACACAAGTCTGGTTCATCCTTGGGAGCAATTTCCAAATGCCTGAATGTACCACGTTCGTCTACAATAGTACGCAAGTATAAACACCATGGGACCACGCAGCCGTCATACCGCTCAGGAAGGAGACGCGTTCTGTCTCCTAGAGATGAATGTACTTTGGTGCGAAAATTGCAAATAAATCCCAGAACAACAGCAAAGGACCTTGTGAAGATGCTGGAGGAAACGGGTACAAAAGTATCTATATCCACAGTAAAACGAGTCCTATAACGACATAACCTGAAAGGCCGCTCAGCAAGGCAGAAGCAACTGCTCCAAAACCGCCATAAAAAAGCCAGACTACGGTTTGAAACTGCACATAGGGACAAAGATCGTACTTTTTGGAGAAATGTCCTCTGATCTGATGGCACAAAAATAGAACTGTTTGGTCATAATGACCATTGTTATGTTTTGGAGGAATAAGGGAGAGGCTGCAAGCTGAAGAACACCATCCCAACTGTGAAACACGGGGGTGGCAGCAGCATGTTGTGGGGGTGCTTTGCTGCAGGAGGAACTGATGCACTTCACAAAATAGATGGCATCATGAGGAGGGAAAATTATGTGGTTATATTGAAGCAACATCTCAAGACATCAGTCAGGAAATTAAATCTTGGTCGCAAATGGGTCTTCTAAATGGACAATGACCCCAAGCATACTTCCAAAGTTGTGGCAAAATGGCTTAAGGACAACAAAGTCAAGGTATCGGACTGGCCATCACAAAGCCCTGACCTCAATCCTATAGAAAATCTTTGGGCAGAACTGAAAAAGCATGTGCGAGCAAGAAGGCCTACAAACCTGACTCAGTTACACCAGCTCTATCAGGAGGAATGGTCCAAAATTCACCCAACTTATTGTGGGAAGCTTGTGGAAGGCTACCCAAAATGTTTGATCCAAGTTAAACAATTTAAAGGCAATGCTACCAAATACTAATTGACTGCATGTAAACTTCTGACCCACTGGGAATGTCATTCTCTGCTATTATTCTGACATTTCACATTCTTAAAATAAAGTGGTGATCCTAACTGACCTAAGACAGGGAATTCTTACTAGGATTAAATGTCAGGAATTGTGAAACTGAGTTTAAATGTATTTGGCTAAGGTGTATGTAAACTTCTGAGGGACCAACATTTTCAAAAAATTATGTTTGGAAGAGATGTATGTTTACATGTCTTTCATTGTGTGGTCTCAATATATTTTTTCAATGAGCATGCCCTTTATTTCATTCCCAAGCCATGCAAATAAAACATGCCTTGTCTGACTTCTGTCTCCCAGGTGGATCTGACAAGGTGACCCCCTTTACCTGCCCTAAGTGTGCCTACCACAGTCTGGAGGAAAAGAGCCTTCACCTCCACATGCAAAGCATTCACACAGAGGAGTACAACAAGCCCAATGTGTCTGGGAAAAACAGAGCAGAGGTTTCACCATGTCCCGATAACACTGGCCAGATATCCACATCAATCAAACCTCTCCTTTCTTCAAAAACTTTAACTGAAAACTCTGAGAATCAAACCGGTAATGCTGGGACTCCCACGAAAGCACAAGGCTACCATAAGGCCCACACATGCGGCACGTGCGGTAGGATCTTCACTCGCTCCTCAGATGTGAGGAGACACCAGCTCACCCACACGGGTGAGAGACCTTTCCACTGCTCTCAATGCGACAGGACCTTCCAGCATTCGTGGGACCTGACCAAGCATGAGAAGAAACATGGTGGGACATCCATCTCTTTCCCCTGCCAGCAGTGCGGGAGCTCCTTTGCCAACCTCCGCTCTTTGACAGCCCACCATAGAAGTTCCCACCTGGGCGAGAGCGACCTGCCCCACCTCTGCTCCATCTGTGGCAAGAGCTTCCCCTCCTCCTTGGATTTACTGGAGCACAGGAAGAGCCACGGGACCAGCCTCCAGTACATCTGCCAGCAGTGTGGCGAAAGCTTCCACTCCCTGCTGGCTCGCTCCCAACACCGGCAGACCCACCTGGTAAAGCGGCAGTTCAAGTGCCCGCACTGCGACAAGAGCTATACGCGCAAAGCTGATGTGAAGAGGCACATGTTCTCCCACAGCGGCGAGCGACCGCACCAGTGTAACCAGTGTGGGAGATGCTTTTCCTTCCTCTTCCTGCTCAAGAAACACCAAATAGTTCACACGGGCGAGAGGCCTTTCCAGTGCTCCTACTGTCCCAAGAGGTTCACATTGATATCCATCCTGAGCAGACATGAGAGAATGCACACCGGGGAGAGACCCTTCCTCTGCTCTCAGTGTGGGAAGAGCTTTCTGTCCCAGGGGGAGCTGTCCAAGCACCACCGCTCCCACACTGATGAGAGACCGTACGCTTGCAATCAGTGTGACAAGAGGTTTAAGAGCAAAAAATCCCAACAGGAACATATCATCTCCCACACCGGCGTGCGCCCTTACCCTTGCTCTTATTGTGGGAAAGGATTCACCAAACCATACGCTCTGACCAGGCACCATCTCATACACACAGGGGAAAGACCATTCCCCTGCGTCCACTGTGGGAAGACGTTTCTCACCCCCGCAGAGGTACAACTACACATCCGCATTCACACAGGGGAACGCCCTTACCCCTGCCCTGATTGTCAGCTGAAGTTTAGGAGTTCGTCAGACTTGGCACGACACAAACGCTTTCATACAGGGGTGCAGACATTTGTCTGTAACCAGTGTATGAAAAACTTTCCCACCTCGTCCAAACTGAAGAAACACATGGAGAACCACTCAGGGACAGAGGCAGTCCAGAGCTCAGACTTTGGAGAAAATTCCAACCAAGCGTGAAGTAAGGGCAGCAGCACAATTGGCAAAAATGGCAGACACAATTAAAGTAAATTTACCTTCACAGCTATTATATTCTACAATGTCTCTGTCAAGGAAGATCTTTCAACACCATTAGATCTCTAAAATAAGATATCTTGTCAGTCTGGCTCATGGCCATTGAATATAGCTGTCAATGTATTATTTTGTGTCTGATCAAAGGGAGTTGCAACTCCATGTCCTTGGCTTATTTTATTGTGAAACTGTATATGCTCAGCATCTTAAATGCAACCGTTTTAAACTGTAAAAAGAGTGCTATGATCATCCAATTAGTAGTCAATCAGTAGCTGGTCTATTGGAAGCGCTGGTAAATTAAAATGTCTAACTTTTGAAGAATGTCAAAGATTAGTAAAATGTTCTGTTATGTAATGAACAGCCTTAGGTGGATGCCAACTTGTCTCCTTGTCTTTACAGTTCCCAGTACAATACATGTATTTTGTTCTACTTTGTAGCCCTCTGTCTCGCTGACACGCATACCAGTAATTAAAATGAAATCAGTTGGGCGGGGAGAACAGGTTAGGCCCATGTAGTGAAAACAATAGGCTTTGAGTAGCTTTGTGCAGAAGATCTGTTGGATGCCGGTTGAATCATAACTTGGTGAACTATCCGATGCATTTCCGATGACAGTACCCGTTGTGACGCGCAGTAATTCCAGGATCACTTCCGGATTGCTTGTCGTTCATGGCTATAAGCATGTTATTAACTGGTTTACAATTATATTAGTAAAACATTCGTAGACAAAGCAAACGTAGTGTACACAACATTATTTGCTACAATATGCAGCGTTCAGGAAGGAACCGATGCATTAAATCCCGTCGTCTAATGGGATCTTCCATCTAACTTTTGTGACAACAGTCAGCATTTGGCTCACGCGACAAAATGGACTCGGAATTTTCGGCAGCGGACAATGCAGGTAGGCGATATCTAATAAATGACCATGCAAATATTCCAGCCGCTGCATATACTATTTTTGCTACTTGAGTTATTGTGGGGTATGTTCAGCAAGACACCATGTTCACAGCTTGTTTGCAGTCAAAAATGAAGTCCACTGGACACAAGCAGTACTCGTATATTTCTACAACAATTATGAACATTTTCTCCACTGAATATGCCCCAGTACCCATAATTAAGATGCATAAGCTACATTCAATTACACAAGACTGTTGTGAAACGTTATTTAACAATTTCAGATAATGCACTAGCTATGTTGCAGATTGATTTCAAAATTGTTTACAATGTTCTTTTGAAATACTCTTTCCACGCCAATGAAGGTACAACACATGACAAAGTTTGGACACCTGCTCGTCGAACATCTCATTGAAAAGTCATGGGCATTAATATGGAGTTGGTCCCCCCCCTTTGCTGCTATAACAGCCTCCACTAGACATCCTGTGAAGGCTTTCCACTAGAGGTTGGAAAATTGCTGCGGGGACTGGCTTCCATTTAGCCACGAGCATTAGTGAGGTCGGGCACTGATGTTGGGCGATTAGGCCTGGCTCACAGTCGGCGTTCCAATTCATCCCAGAGGTGTTCGTTGAGGTCAGGGCTCAGTGCAGGCTAGTCAAGTTCTTACAGACCGATCTCGACAAACCATTTCTCTATGGATCTCGCTTTGTGCACGGGGGCATTGTCATGCTGAAACAGGAAAGGTCCTTCCCCAAACGTTTGCCACAAAGTTGAAAGGACAGAATTGTCTAGAATGTCATTGAATGCTTTCAGTGTTAAGATGTCCCTTCACTGGAATTAAGGGGCTGAGCCTGAACCATGAAAAACAACCCTAGACCATTATTCCTCCTCCACCAAACTTTATAGTTGACACTGCATTTGGGCAGGTAGTGTTCTCCTGGACTCCGCCAAACCCAGATTCGTTGTTGGACTACCAGATGGTGAAGCGTGATTCATCATTCCAGAGAACGCTCCAGAGTCCAGTGGCGGCAAGCTTTACACCACTCCAGCTGACGCTTGGCATTGCGCATGGTGACCTTAGGCTTGTGTGCAGCTGCTCAGCCATGGAAACCCATTTCACGAAGCTCCCAACAAACAGTTCTTGTGCTGACATTGCTTCCAGAGGCAGTTTGAAACTCTATAGTGAGTTTTGCAACCAAGGACCGACAAATTGTACGAGCTATGCGCTTCAGCACTCGACGGTCTCGTTCTTGTGTGGCCGAGCTGTTGTTGCTCCCAGAGTTTCCACTTCACAATAACAACACTTACAGTTGACTGGGGCAGCTCTAGCAGGGCAGAAATTTGAAGAACTGACTTGTTGGAAAGTTTCCATTCTATGACGGTGCCACGTTGAAAGTCACTGAGCTCTTCAGGAAGGCTATTCTACTGAAAATTGTTTGTCTGAAGATTGCATGGCCGTGTGCTAGATTTTATACATCTGTCAGCAACTGGTGTAGCTGAAATAGCCAAATCCACTAATTTGAAGGGGTGTCCACATACATATATATATATACAGTGTATGCGTTTGACGTTCTGTCTGATTGCACCCTTATTATTAATTTTTCCATGCTGTTTTAGGTCTCCCTCTCCTCTCCCTCTGCCTCTTGGTTCCACCCATTCAGCTTATGTCAGCGTCCATATGGCAGGTGGTGCAACAGCGAGATGCCATGAATTATGCAATGCTGGCAGAGTTTGTCTCCCTGGTGACAGAGATGGTCCCAGAGTTGCTGATCTATAGGCACAGGGCCCAACTTATTTTGGGATTGCGAGCAAGGGTGAGTGTTACAACGTTAATGAGTGAGTGTAGAAGCATGGATAGACCCCTATTGTATTAGGATTCCTTTTAGAATCCAAGAGTGGAAGATTTAGTCTCGTCTAGGCACACTACTTTCAAAACAGGCCCTTTACAAGTCAGAATGTTGAATAAACTTCATTTGGCCATACTTTACCTGTTGTCTGTTGATTTTTATCCTTACGTCGGAGGTAATTGGTGACAAAATATCCACAGGGAAGTGTTATTAGCCCGACTTTCAGGACGCTGGTCTGTATATGTTTTCAATACTGATGCATGGGACGTAAACACTTGCACAATATCTAAACAATGGCCAAACGTTGACAACTTTTCATTTGCAGTATATCGCATGCGCTTCCAGCTGATTGCGAAGGGGACATGCTTCGGTCGACAACGTTCGGCTATTGTTTGCATATTGTGCATCATGTGCAATGCGTCAGGAGATGTTCTCTTCATTTCCTACTGCCAAAAGGACAAGCATGGACAACCGGTAAATTGAGTGTAAATATCATTTTATTCAACATTCTGGCTTGTAGAGACTACTGCATATTTTTTAGGGCGACTTTTTCCGACTGAAAAGCCATGGGGTAACCATGGTAACAGTCTGACGTACTACAACTATATAACTAATGAATAACGGTGCATGGGGTATGTGTTATTGCAGCACATTCTGGAGTTGTGTCGCAGTGAGCATCCTGTAGAACCTCAGGTCATCTTAACCCAGCTGTACATGATTCAACCACTTACCCACGTCAGTAATGATGTAAGTTGATCTTCAAAGAGTACCTTCTTCCTGGAGGAGTAGACTGGAATAACTGTGGAGTGAAATGCACTGCTATAGATAAACTGTGTGTTGGACAAATGTGTCCTTATTTGATGTATCCTACAGGTAAGTGACACAGAGGTGGAGGAGTCAGAGACTCATTTTCTGGAGCTGGTCCAGACCCTGCTTAAAGACCCTGATGAGAGAGAGCATTTTTTCACAGTGAGACTTCACAGAACACATGTCCTCTTGCATTGGATTTACAGGTCAATGAAGTAAAGTGTTTTGCATTGCATTTACCTGTATATTAACCCCTCCACATGATTTTTCTTCCTCATCTGTCCCTCAGGAGATATTCCCAGTGGAGTATGGACCACAATATGACATCGAGCTGCAGACTCTACTGTGGGAGTTCCTGTCCAGATTGTTTCAACTGTTACCGACCCCTGACCTCACACAGGTGAGGGAAAGAATACCTTCCATTCACACCTACTGTTTAATAATCATTGTGCTGTACCAGATTAATTAAACTGTGTAAGGAACCATGTGAAGTGGAATATTCAGTAGATACATATCTATTATTTGATCTATCCCCCAGACAATAGCATGGCTCGGTACTGCCCCCTCAGTCTTGGATGATTGTGCCCATGTTATATCTCATCCAGCAGATCTGAAGAGTCTGCTTCAGCACCATAAACGTCTTGGACATTTGGAGCAACATGGTGGGTGACACGTAGTAAAAGTATGCATCATATTTTAAAACTGCACGTGTCATTCATCCAAATGGATTGACTTTAATTGTAGCATCTTCTCTTTGAACAGTACCCCCCTGCGCCATGGGCGACTGCATCCTGTCCTCTCTCTCCATCCCGCCACACAGTAGAACGGTGATCAGCACTGAGCAGACCAGCTGTCACAACCAGTCAGAACCCTCGCAGGAGTTTGTTGATGACTTCGAGGTGGAAATTGTAACTCTGACAGATTATGAAGAGGTTGAATTAGGTTTGAGTCAGGAGGTGGAGGATGGGAACGATGATGAAGGGCAGACCATGGAGGACAAGGAAGAAGAGCCTAAAAAAACGTCTGCTGAAGAAGTGGAGGAAGAGGAGAAAGTGATGGAGGACCATGAAGAGAGGGGCTTGGAGAGCAACTCGCATCTAGAAGAAGCCGAGGATGACCCAGCATCCTCCCATCACCAAACATCCTCTGGGCCCCACATCTGCTCAGTCTGTGAGAAGAGCTTCAAGTTTGCCTCTGCACTAATAGCCCATCAGGTCATCCATACAGGAGAGCGCCCGTATGTGTGCAATCTGTGCGGACGGTGTTTCTCCTTCAGGCAGTCTCTGGACAGGCACAAACAGACACATAAGGATGGGCGCGTTTACGACTGCTTGATCTGTGGGGAGACCTTTCAGTCCTTGTCAGCCCGCACAGAGCACAAGAAGAGTCATATGGAAGAAGGCGCTTACCAGTGCTCACAGTGCCACAGGAAGTTCAACTGGGCATCGGCCATGGTGAGACACCTGAAGGCTCACACAGAGGGCACTGAGGTCAAAACGCAGGAACTTACAAAAAGCCTGAAGTCTGAGAAAGATGATATAGGGATTAAAGAGATTGTAGGAGAGGTGGCTATTGAGCCCCCTGAAACAGACCTGGTGTTGGAGGATGGAGGGAAATCCTGTCACAATCCACAGGAAGGAGCGGATCACAAACAACAGGAAGGAGATGGTCAGTCCACTTCGTCTGAGCCTGCAGTGTTGGTGCCTGGACTTCTGGACAAGGTCGTAACACTTGTCAAGGTCCGTACCAGTGGTAGGAAAACGAAACCGACCTTGAAGGTGCAGATGGTGAACCTGCAGAAGCTCAAGGGAAAGGTTGCCACCCCAAAGAGGATGATGGGTGGAAGCTTGATGAACCCCCAGGGTTTCACACCATTGCATTTTAAGAGGTAAAGTAGATGGATGCAGACAGTTTAAGGTTAAATACAGTGCCTTGCGAAAGTATTCGGCCCCCTTGAACTTTTCGACCTTTTGCCACATTTCAGGCTTCAAACATAAAGATATAAAACTGTAATTTTTTGTGAAGAATCAACAACAAGTGGGACACAATTATGAAGTGGAACAAAATTTATTGTATATTTCAAACTTTTTTAACAAATAAAAAACTGAAAAATTGGCCGTGCAAAATTATTCAGCCCCTTTACTTTCAGTGCAGCAAACTCTCTCCAGAAGTTCAGTGAGGATCTCTGAATGATCCAATGTTGACCTAAATGACTAATGATGATAAATAGAATCCACCTGTGTGTAATCAAGTCTCCGTATAAATGCACCTGCTCTGTGATAGTCTCAGAGGTACGTTTAAAGCGCAGAGAGCATCATGAAGAACAAGGAACACACCAGGCAGGTCCGAGATACTGTTGTGGAGAAGTTTAAAGCCAGATTTGGATACAAAAAGATTTCCCAAGATTTAAACATCCCAAGGAGCACTGTGCAAGCGATAATATTGAAATGGAAGGAGTATCAGACCACTGCAAATCTACGAAGACCCGGCCGTCCCTCTAAACTTTCAGCTCATACAAGGAGAAGACTGATCAGAGATGCAGCCAAGAGGCCCATGATCACTCTGGATGAACTGCAGAGATCTACAGCTGAGGTGGGAGACTCTGTCCATAGGACAACAATCAGTCGTATACTGCACAAATCTGGCCTTTATGGAAGAGTGGCAAGAAGAAAGCCATTTCTTAAAGATATCCATAAAAAGTGTTGTTTAAAGTTTGCCACTAGCCACCTGGGAGACACACCAAACATGTGGAAGAAGGTGCTCTGGTCAGATGAAACCAAAATCTAACTTTTTGGCAACAATGCAAAACGTTATGTTTGGCGTAAAAGCAACACAGCTCATCACCCTGAACACACCATCCCCACTGTCAAACATGGTGGTGGCAGCATCATGGTTTGGGCCTGCTTTTCTTCAGCAGGGGCAGGGAAGATGGTTAAAATTGATGGGAAGATGGATGGAGCCAAATACAGGACCATTCTGGAAGAAAACCTGATGGAGTCTGCAAAAGACCTGAGACTGGGACGGAGATTTGTCTTCCAACAAGACAATGATCCAAAACATAAAGCAAAATCTACAATGGAATGGTTCACAAATAAACATATCCAGGTGTTAGAATGGCCAAGTCAAAGTCCAGACCTGAATCCAATCGAGAATCTGTGGAAAGAACTGAAAACTGCTGTTCACAAACGCTCTCCATCCAACCTCACTGGGCTCGAGCTGTTTTGCAAGGAGGAATGGGCAAAAATTTCAGTCTCTCGATGTGCAAAACTGATAGAGACATACCCCAAGCGACTTACAGCTGTATTCGCAGCAAAACGTGGCGCTACAAAGTATTAACTTAAGGGGGCTGAATAATTTTGCATGCCCAATTTTTCCGTTTTTTATTTGTTAAAAAAGTTTGAAATATCCAATAAATTTCGTTCCACTTCATGATTGTGTCCCACTTGTTGTTGATTCTTCACAAAAAATTACAGTTTTATATCTTTGTTTGAAGCCTGAAATGTGGCAAAAGGTCAAAGTTCAAGGGGGCCGAATACTTTCGCAAGGCACTGTAAGTTTGGTATTTTAAGTGAAAAATAAGATGTAACTTAACTGTCATCTCATGGCATTAATGCTCTAGGCGGGCAATTCCACGGTAACAGAGCGACACTGAGACTTCAAATTTTTTTTTTACTTTAAAATATGTCAAACAAAAAACTAAGTTTGGTAACAGACAACACGAACAGCACAAACTGTCATTCTGTTACCAAACTACTGTTTTTCAAGTAAATGTATCCTTGTAAAATTCTCTGTGGAAATTGTTCAATGTTGTCCTTGTGCATAGTTGTATGGTTTGTTTAACTTTGCAATCATTTTTGTTTGACATTCATTTTAAAGTGAAAAATCTGAGTCTGTGTCACTCTGTTACCTTGGAATTGCCCTCTACCTACTTGTTTATCTTCAACAGTGAGGAACACTCCTATGGCTCACCAGTGGTCTCAACAAAGGAAGGAGACACAGGTGCATGTATTACCTTATCAGTTTGCATAAGTGTGTAATTGTTAGGTTTGTTGAGTGGTTACCTACATGTATTATTTTGTTACATACATTGCTTAAACAATTGTTTGTATCCTGCCCTTATTGAATCCATCAGGTTTTCACTTTTACTTTGTTGGTCCTTCAGGGTGGTGTCCATTCTCCTGTCCCGAGTGCTCATTCGTCAACTCAGACGAGGCGTCCGTCCAGCAGCACATTGAGACGAACCACTCGGGGGAAGCGCAGGAAGATGCTCAGTCCGCTCCGCACCAAACAGGCCAAGCTGGACGCTATGATTGCCCAGACTGTAACAGCAGCTACAAGTTTCAGTCCTTACTGAAATACCATCGGCGCGTCCACACCGGCGAGCGCCCGTACGTGTGCCCTCAGTGCGGACGGCGCTTCTCCTTCAAGCAGTCACTAGAGAGGCACAAACAGACACACAAGGATGGGCGCAAGCATGACTGTCTGATCTGTGGGCAGAACTTCAAGTCCTTGTCAGCGTACACAGAGCACAAGAAGAACCACATGGAGAACGGTGTGTATCGGTGTTCGGAATGCGACCGGCGGTTCTCCTGGAAGTCTGCGCTGGTAAGACACCTCCGGACTCACACGGACAACGCCACCGAGGATGAGCTCTCTTACAAATGCCCAAGGTGTGACTTGGGATTCAGCAGTAGTACGTACCTTAACAGGCACCTGCTCACACACCAAGAGGAGAGGTTGCATGTCTGCAGCTGTGGCAAGAACTTTGCCTACAAGGCTGCTCTGACCGCACACCAGCGCACCCACCTGAAAGAGAGGCCACACCAGTGCAAGCAGTGTGGAAAGGGTTTCCTCTACAAGGGAGGGCTGGTAAGTCACATGAAGATCCACTCCGAAGAAATGCCTTTCATGTGCTCATTCTGCGGGAAGAGCTTCAAGAGGGAGAGGAACATGAAGAAACACGAACGCTGCCACACCAGGGAGAACGTGTTCAGCTGCTCGCAGTGCGACAAGACCTTTGTGTACAAGGCCACACTGACCAGGCACGAGCTAACCCACTCGGGGGAGAGACCGTTCCTGTGCTCCGATTGTGGCAAAGGGTTTTTCTCCCATGCGGAGCTTCTAAAGCATGAGCGCTTCCACACGGGCCACAAGCCGTTCCAGTGCTCCCACTGCGGGAAGCAGTTCACCCAGTCCTGCTACCTGACCATTCACCTGCGCTACCACACAGGGGTACGTCCTTACTCCTGCACCCATTGTGACAAGAGCTTTCTCAGCGCCAACCGTCTAAAGAGACACCTGAGAACCCACACAGGAGAGAAACCCTACCTGTGTTCAGAGTGTGGGAAAGGTTTCAAACAGTCATATCACCTCAAGATGCACCAGCAGACTCATGCCACTAAGATTTGCTGAGGCATGATTGTGTCTCTGTCCAGACTTCAGTCAATTGATTTGGTAGAATGTAATGGTGAGTTAGCTGTCGACTGTGTAGACAACCAGGAGTGTTAAAATATAAATACTGAATAAAAATATAAATTCAATATGCAACAAATTCAAAGATTTAAGTGACTTACACTTCATATAAGGAAATCATTCAATTGAAATAAATTCATTAGGCCATAATCTATGGATTTCACATGAATGGGCAGGGGTGCAGCCATGGGTGGGCCTAAGCCCTCCCAGGCCCACCCACTGGGGAGCCAGGCCCAGCCAGTCAGAATGAGTTTTTCCTCTCAAAAGGGCTTAATTACAGACAGAAATACTCCTCCGTTTCATCAGCTGTGGGTGGCTGGTCTCAGATGATCCCGCAGGTGAAGAAGCCGGATATGGAGGTCCTGGGCTGTCGTGGTTACACGTGGTCTGCGGTTGTGAGACCACCAACAGCTCTGGTGGACATTCCTGCAGTCAGCATACCAATTGCATGTTCCCTCAACTTGACGCCTCATCTGTGGCATTGTGTTGTGACAAAACTGCACATTTTAAAGTGGCCTTTTATGGTCCCCAGCACAAGGTGCACCTGTGAGCTCCCATCAGATCCTTAGGCTCCCGAGTGGCACAGCATCTCAGTGCTAGAGGCGTCTCTACAGACCCTGGTTCGATCACAACCGGCCGTGATCGGGAGTCCCATAGGGCGGCGGACAATTGGCCCAGCGTCTTCCGGGATTAGGGGAGAGTTTGGCCATCATTTTAAAATAAGAATTTGCTCTTAATTAACTGATGTGCCTGGTTAAATAATGATCATGCTGTTTAATCAGCTTCTTGATATGTCACACCTGTCAGGTGGATATATTATTTTGGCAAAGTAGAAATGTTCCCTAACATGGACGTAAACAATTTTGTGCAAGAAAATTGAGAGAAATAAGCTTTTTGTGAGTGTGAAACATACCTGGGATTTTTTTATTTCGGCACATGAAACATGATTACACGTTGTTTATATTTTTGTTCAGTATATTAGTGATAATTCCTAATCTAAGGATTCATGAAATGCATTTGAATTCTTTCTGACTTTCCTCAGCTGAAATAATGATAAATACTGTGTCATTGTTACTCATCAAGGCACATACAGCTCTTCTGTGAGCTGAATCACTCATGTGACACAACTTTGGCCTGGATTAAATCTGTAGAGCGCTGGCTGCAATTAATCCCGGACAAAATGTTGTTTTTGGCTAATTATAATAATGTAGAAGTACTAAAAGAATTGTGCCTCGTGTCCTTCTGCTAAAATGCATTTCATATGTATAGTACATTGTATTTTCATAGTTGTAGCTCAAATGAGTTTAATGAAAAGACTTCGATGAACAATACAAATTGTTACTGTCTTCTGTAATGAAAACCTCATTTAAAAAAAAAAGCAAACTCAAGCATACTTAAAACTAAACTTTGTTAGATGCATGGGTACATTTATCATCTATAAACTTATGCTATGGTTTAGGATTCTATTTTGGATTTTTTTTACAAAACAGGCATGTCTTAGAAACATTGCTCTGGACATTGGCAGTAAGGGGTGAGATTCCACTGACATTGGTCTCATATCAGCTTTGCAGAGGTTGAACCATTTGACAATCTTAACACTGGCCATCAATCTGGGTCTGAATGTTTGCATGCTAAATCTGTACCATGATTTAATTGATCAATATTCACTCAATGGTAATGACTTCATTACCATTATATATAATATTCATTAACAAAATAGGACTCACATTCCCTTCAAAGGAGCGAGCAATGTTTCAATGACAGACTAGCAGTTATTTAGCACCAACACCAGATTCACATGGTTAAAGAACACAATGCCTCAGAGGACTTGCAGGGATTATGCAATTTGTTACCAGATGTCACTTAGGAGTGCATTGTGTGGGTGGAAAAGTAAAGGACAGTATTGAATAGTCACTTCAAATAGGTGACAGGACAATTGTGACTAGTTTATCAAATTTAAGATTTGAGGTGAAAGTAAACTCATTTGAGAATCTGTTTCAGTAGCAACGTGTTTCCAGGTTCTGATGTTTCACTCATGTTGAGTGTGCACACCGGCATACAGATTAGTTTCAGTAGTTAGGAATGCCATGACTTCATCTGAGGTCCGCCACCTAGGTCACATTTAACATGAGAAAACAATGCATGGCCACACTGCCAAAACTATTGAACTGGGAAACAATTGATCCAGCACTTTGGCCAGACTGATCTACACAACCATGTGTAGAGTGATGGGGCAGTGGTCACTACCCATAGCTTGGTTGCGGATCTTGCTATCGCAAAGGCCTGGCAGTAGAGCAGAGGACAGCACAAAGTAGTCCAGACGCCAGCCTACGTTCTTAGACCGAGAGTTCATCATGTAGGTCCAGAAGGTGTAAGCGTTGGCCTGCTCGGGGTACAGCTCGCGGAAGCTGTCGGTGAAGCCTGCAGCCAGCAGCTGATTGAAGCCCTCACGCTCCTCTGCTGTGAAGCCTGCGTTTTTTTTGTTGCCTTTGGAGTTCTTCAGGTCGATCTCCTCATGGGCTACGTTCAGATCGCCACACAGCACCAGGGGCTTGCGCTTGTCCAGGTCGCTCAGGTAGGCCTTGAACTCCACGTCCCAGGTCTTGCGATAGTCCAGGCGCACCAGGCCTCGGCCAGAGTTGGGCACGTAGGCGGTGACCAGGAAGAAGGTGGGGAACTCAGCAGTGATAACACGGCCCTCCTTATCATGCTCCTCTTTACCTGCAGACAGATTGGGGATAGGCAGGTTAACTAGGACACCTGGAGAGAAGTCTGAATGAGTAAAGTTAAGACGTTCACAGCCAACTAGAGTAACCAGGATCAGCCATTCACTCACCAATGCCATAGGTTACTTTGAGGGGCTCAGTCTTGCACAGCATAGCTACCCCACTATAGCCCTCCTTCTCATCGGAGCCAGCCCAGTACTTGTGGGGGAACTCGGGCATGGAGGTGATTTCATCAGGAAGGGACTTCTCAGCGCACTTCGTCTCCTGCAGGCACAGCACATCCGGGGCCTCGTCACGCACCCACTGGGCAAGAGAGAGGGAAAATAACCAGTCAGCTCCTTCACATTGCACTGCCATTTATCAGTGTTTAAAAGGTGCAGCCACTGTGCAGATTAATGAACCAGACAATGGTATTTAACAGAAGTTCATAGACACTCAATGTTTAAATCTCATGCATTGCATAACTATAGTGCGTGGACTTATTTCACATATGTAGTTAACTTCTTAAAGTTTAGGGGGCAGTATTTTCACTGCCGGATGAAAAAAGTACCCAAATTAAACTGGTTACTACTCTGGCCCAGAAACTATAATATGCATATTATTAGTAGATTTGGATAGAAAACACTGAAGTTTCTAAAACTGTTTGAATGATGTCTGTGAGTATAACAGAACTAATATGGCAGGCAAAAAGTGGGAGATCTGAGAATTGTAGTTCTTTTGAATCCCTATCGAAACTACAGTGTGTGTGGGGTCACGTTGCACTTCCTAAGGCTTCCATTGGCTGTCAAAAGCCTTCAGAAAGTTTTTTTTTCATCATTCTCCTGTAACCGGGCAGAGAATAGGAGCTCAGTCAATGAGTGGACTGCCTGAGGACCAAGGACTTGGTGATGTGTGAGCCCGATAGCATGCCCCTCCTTTTTCTTCTGGAATGAATACGCTATTGTCCGGTTGGAATATTATCACATTTTTACGTTAAAAATACCATAAAGATTGATTGTAAACAACGTTTGACATGCTTCTACTAACGGTAATGGAACATTTTGACTTTTCGTGTTTCGAATTACGCTCGCGCATTATGCCTTTGGATAGTGACCTTAACGCACGAACAAAATGGAGGTATTTGGACATAAATATGTATTATTTCGAACAAAAACAACATTTCTTGTGGAAGTAGCAGTCCTGGGAGTGCATTCTGACGAACATCAGCAAAGGTAAGAGAATATTTCTAATACTAATTCTGAGTTTAGGTGACCCCAGAACTTGGCAGGTGTCTGTATAGCTTGCTTTGATGGCGAGCTATGTACTCAGAATATTGAAAAATATGCTTTCACCGAAAAGCTATTTTAAAATCTGACACAGCGGTTGCATCAAGGAGTACTGTATCTATAATTCTTAAAATAATTGATGTATTTTGTCAACGTTTATGATGAGTATTTTTGTAAATTGATGTGCTCATTCACCGGAAGTTTTTGGTGGGAATACATTTTCTGAACATCACGCGCCAATGTAAAATGCTGTTTTTGGATATAAATATGAACTTTATCGAACAAAACATACATGTATTGTGTAACATGATGTCCTAGGAGTGTCATCTGATGAAGATCGTCAAAGGTTAGTGCTTCATTTAGCTGTGTTTTGGGTTTTTGTGACATATCTCCTTGCTTGGAAAATGGCTGTGTGGTTATTTTTGTCTATGTACTCTCCTAACAATCTAATGATTTGCTTTCGCTGTAAAGCCTTTTTGAAATCGGACAATGTGGTTACATTAACCTGTCTGGGCTAGGGGGCAGTATTAACCTGTCTGGGCTAGGGGGCAGTATTTTCACGGCCGGATAAAAAACGTACCCGATTTAAACTGGTTACTACATTACTACTCTTCTATGCACTATAGTTCTACTAACCGGTGCCCCCTCGACTAACCGGTGCCCCTACACATTGACTCTGTACCAGTACCCCTGTATATAATCTCGCTATTGTTATTTTATTGCTGCTCTTTAACTATGTTATTTTTATTTCTTATTCCTATTTTTTAAACTGCATTGTTGGTTAGGGGCTTGTAAGTAAGCATTTCAATTTAAGGTCTACACCTGTTGTATTTGGCACACGTGACTAATACAATTTTATTTCTAGCGCAATGCCAAGTCGTCATGCAGCTTTGGACTCTGGTTCCCAAACTCACATCAAGGCCCTTCTTCTTGACCCAAGCTCTGAGCCCATCCACATTCCAGGAGGTGATCTTCATGTTAGCAGCACGACCATCTTTGCTGTTCATCTTATCAGGAGGGTCACTGTACAGAATGGGGGCCTCTGGTTCCTTGACCTTCTTTCCTTTCTTGGCAGCGGGAGCTGTAAGGTGACAGAGAAAACAGGAGGGGTAATGACACTGATGTAACAGTATGTTCTTTTCATTTTTATTCTGTTCTGCTTCAGACATACTGTAAGTAAGATACATATCGCAAAAAACAGGAAACATTAATTGACTAGACGTCTCACCTGTGCCGTTGTCATGGTCACCATCTCCAGCCTCCTGCTCATTTTTCTTTGCTCTTTTCGACATACTTGCACTCGTTGTTATCCCACACACGCCCCGAAGACACACAACACGCACGCACACACAGTACACACGCGCCGCCGCTGGGAAAAGAAAAACATTATCTAGTTATTAGCTTTATTTATAGCAGCCAATTTAGCAAATACTATAGCGACGCTTAGCTCATCAGCTACTGCCACAATAGCTACTAGTTTGTACGCCAGATGTGATAGATGTTTACATTACTGCATTACATATCCATTTAACAATTCTGTAACTACTGCAAAAACAGGCGAATCTTTGATAAAAAGCTAGTTAGCTAGGACATATACATAACTTTATGTGCGGCCTATGGCTCAATCCATGTCGAATGAAGATCGAGTCTGAATAAATGGGGGAAATGTGCACGAGCAATCAGGCAGAAAATGAATGCAACTAATGTTGCTACTACTACTTCTTTGCAAATTAAGAATTGAACTAGAGAGAACCCAAACTATTCTTACTTTGCTTTTTCACAACAAAGGATCAACCGTGTCACACTCGCGCAGTCACTCCTCCAAAACAAAGCAGTGGGTTTTGAGGAACATTGTCACACAGACACGCATGTGCTGTTAGGCTGCCCTATATTATGCCTGATGTGATTTTCCTCTGAATCCGTGAACGCACCAGGAATCAGCTCTTTATGCATGTTATGTATTTGTTTACGTCAAACATTAAATGTCTACAATTAGCTTCCAATTTGTTTTGGTTAATACAATACCTTGAAAGATACAATTCTGTAAGAAAATCATCAAACTACCTCTTGTTATGGGTCCTCACTGCCTAGAGTGCTGTCTGAAACCCGAAATACTCAGCAACTGAAAGGTTCGAATTAAACTTTTTGCTTTCTCATCTGAAATGATGTTTTTCATTTAAAACACGTGAAATTGGCTCTTAATGTGCCTTCGCTTTTGGCATGTGAAATGAATAATTGATGGTAGATCTAGATCGCCACCTGGTGTGCAACCCGAGTGTTAGCTAACTAATCATGCTTCTAATAGTTTTAACCAAACATGACCCTGTTTTGGTATCTATATTCTAGTGCTTATGTTCTACTTTTCGTATTGCTTTTGAAGAATAAGTAAAACAACACCTGTACTTTTTAGTCGTTGACATTGCACTGTTTATTCTTGTATGAACTGATGTATGCAACTGTTTCTGGTATTTGTAGCTATGGCATCGCACTCTGAACATATATTTTTTTCAGATGCACACAAGACCACTAGCTATGACATTTACGACATTCTTTCAATGTGCACAAGTTTTTATTTTATTCATAACAATATAATTCTCCATCTCCCTCAACCTCTCTAGCTGTCATGACTGTAGTGATTGGATTTGAGGGCAGTGCCAACAAGATTGGTGTGGGCATTGTGAGGGATGGGGAAGTACTCTCAAACCCCAGACACACCTACATTACACCCCCTGGTCAAGGCAAGTTGGTTGAACTCAAAGTAGACTCAAATGACAACTGAACGATTGCATTTGTCCTAATGCTCATGTGTGTAGTTGCAGTAACAGACTAACTCTCCATCCCAGGGTTCCTGCCTAGTGAGACAGCCAGACATCACCGCAGTGTCATCCTAACAGTTCTGAAGGAGGCGCTGGAGGAGGCAGGGCTGAAGCCTGCTGACGTTGATTGCGTGGCATACACAAAGGGTCAGGAACTCCTATGTCACTGATTCCTATAAAGCTGAAATGGCCTTTTCTGACCTGTAGTACCATTCAGTTTTCACCAACATGATATTATTTACCGCAGGACCAGGGATGGGTGCCCCCTTGGTGACGGTGGCTCTGGTGGCACGCACAGTGGCCCAGCTGTGGGGGAAGCCTCTCCTGGGTGTCAACCACTGTATTGGCCACATTGAGATGGGCCGCCTCATCACTCAAGCCAATAACCCCACTGTGCTCTATGTCAGTGGGGGTAACACACAGGTCAGTCACCCATACATACTTACTAAGACAGATTTGGGATGTCCCGCACAACTTGAGGGTTCTTTATTTAAAAAAAAAAAATGTTTAACCCTTTTTCGTGGTATCCAATTGGTAGTAGTTACTGTCTTGTCTCATCACTGCAACTCCCGTACGGACTTGGGAGAGGTGAAGGTCGAGAGCCATGCGTCTTCCGAAACACAACCCAACCAGCTTCTTAACACAACGCACATCCAACCCAGAAGCCAGCCGCACCAATGTGTCGGAGGAAACACCATACACCTAGCGACCTGGTCAGCGTGCACTGCGCCCGACCCGCCACAGGAGTCGCTAGTGCGCGATGAGACAAGGATATCCCTGCCGGCCAAACCCTCCCTAACCCGGATGACGTTGGGCCAATTGTGCGTCGCCCCATGAGCCTCCCGGTCGCGGCCGGCTGCGGCAGAGCCTGGGCTCGAACCCAGAATCTCTGGTGGTGCAGTGCCTTAGACCACTGCGCCACCCGGGAGGCAACTTGAGAGTTCTTAGGGTTTCCCCTTAGTTAGCACTCATACCTGTCTCAACTGAGGTTTTTTGGGTTTAGTTGTGCTCTAATGCAATGTTTCCTCATGAAGGTGATTGCATACTCTGAGCGGCGCTACAGGATATTTGGTGAGACCATCGACATTGCAGTGGGCAACTGCCTGGACAGGTTTGCTAGGGTGATAAAGGTGAGTTCTGCATGGCTCTTCAGGGGACTAAACTGAAACGAACCTGATTAAGTAATGCTCCTATAAAGACTACATGCTGAAACATGTAGTCCACTTCCATCGTCTTACAAGAGTTTCTGAATATCATTTTCAATTTGCTCCTCTTTTCATGCATCTTGTTTTTAAAGCGAGATAGCAACATCATTTTTAAGATTTATTGTGGACTTGGACTATACCTTGTATAAATTGTTTTTACACTTTCTCATGAATAAAAATGGTTTGTGCTCAGATTTCCAATGATCCCAGCCCTGGGTACAACATTGAGCAGATGGCCAAGAAGTGAGTACATGTGTTTTCTTTGGAATTGCTGTCGGCCAGTAGATGTTTTCATATGTGTATATATTTACACCATTGATTTCCTGTTTGTTTTGTCAGGGGTACACAGTATGTGGAGCTTCCATACACAGTGAAGGGGATGGATGTGTCATTCTCTGGGATTTTATCCTATATCGAGGTAAGATGCAGAGCCTTTAAGTGGGAATAAAGTTCTGCATTGAGTTGCATTGCATTGGGTTGCGTTGCATTGGGTTACATTGCATTGTAGGGGAGAGACAGGGTTTTTGTGATAGTTAGATGGACTGTGGTAATAATAAGGGGTGCGTGTTTGATGTGTTCATATTTGTCCCTTTTCTTTCAGGAAGCAGCTGGGAAGATGTTGAAATGTAATCAGTGTACAGCAGAAGACCTGTGCTTCTCCCTACAGGTCAGGACAAAAGCAATAAACTGCCCCAGTGCATTGTTGTCAGCCTGTTTCCTGCATCGGCGCGGCAACACCCTTCCCCTTCAGAATGATGGCGGCTACATGGTGGCATCATTCACTGTCTGAGAGGTGGCAGAGCACACCACTATGTAATGATCCGTTCACTACTTGTGTGTCCTGTAGGAGACCCTGTTTTCCATGCTGGTGGAGATCACAGAGAGGGCCATGGCTCACTGCAGCTCCCAGGAAGTGCTCATCGTTGGAGGCGTTGGCTGTAAGTCAATTGTACTTCATTGTGGGGGTTGTGGACTTTCCAATGTAATTCATTAAAACACATAAGATGTAAATCTGGCTGACCTCATTATGGACAGGCACACCTCAAACACAACCCTTCAGGAATGCTGATGAGGGTTTTGCTCTGTAGGTAATCTGCGTCTGCAGGAGATGATGGGAGTCATGTGCAAGGAGAGAGGTGCAAAGCTCTTTGCTACAGATGAGAGGTAAGGCTCTACATACTATGTTTTCAATACAAGGGATCTGACAAGTGTATCTAAGACATTCAATGCTTACCTTTATTATTTATGAACTAATACAAGTAAAATGGCATATGTTGATGCTAATTTCATAATGTACTTTAACTTTGTACATCCTTCTGTTATTAAAATGTGATATTCTGTTTTGTTGTGTCACAGCTTTTGTATCGATAACGGAGCAATGATTGCACAGGCTGGCTGGGAGATGTTCCGGTCCGGTCAGACGACTGAGCTGTCAGACTCTTGGATCACTCAAAGGTAATTCCACTATATCTGCAACTCAAATTATTCCCTTTCATTATATTCTATTGTACAGTACAGTGATTCCCTTTCATTATATTCTATTGTACAGTGATTCCCTTTCATTATATTCTATTGTACAGTACAGTGATTCCCTTTCATTATATTCTATTGTACAGTGATTCCCTTTCATTATATTCTATTGTACAGTGATTCCCTTTCATTATATTCTATTGTACAGTGATTCCCTTTTATTATATTGTACAGTACAGTGATTCCCTTTCATCATATTCTATTGTACAGTGATTCCCTTTCATTATATTGTATTGTACAGTGATTCCCTTTCATTATATTCTATTGTACAGTGATTCCCTTTCATTATATTCTATTGTACAGTGATTCCCTTTGATCATATTCTATTATACAGTACAGTGATTTTCATATTGTACAGTACAATGATTACCTTTCATTCTATTGTACAGTGACTCCCTTTACATAAAATTGTTAGCTAAAATGTTACAGGAAGTTCTTGTCTATTTTCTGAAAGTGTATTGAGATGTTAACTGGATATTTTTGACAACAGGTCTACCATATTGTGCTGTCATCCAGTGACAAGAGAAACATTGTTGTTGGCAGGTACAGAACAGATGAAGTGGAGGTGACCTGGAGAGATTGACAGCTCACTACCCAACAGCCTGCACCCACCTTCCCTTTACCTGGATTGTATGCATTGTGTCATGATGGAGGGAAAGAATGTAGAAATATTCTATGCCTCACTTCTATTGTTCTGAACCTCTCAACACAACAGTTTTTAGCCACGTGCATTAGTATTTTAGGCCTAGATTAAATCCGGACTGCAGAAAATCTGCGTTATAGCGCGATTAAAATGTAAAGGCAATGTTCCCGCATTTGGAGAAAACACCTTTATCTTTCGATTTGTTTTTGCTTTCTCTAGCGCTGGATTCAATCCGTATCGCAGAAGATCCGCATTAAAATAAGTCATTTCTGATTGAGCCAACATATGCAGCGTTTACCGTGAATGAAGTCACCGCGAACTACGCCTTTAAATTTCAATATAATGCAGATCTTCCGCGATACAGATTTAATCCAGCCCCTAGTCCACAATATAGCCACGTTTATACCTGGTGTTAACGTTTCCTGATCTTGTCAACATTCTGATTGCGCCCATATTTTTTGAGAAGTGTATACGATTAATAGAAGTGATCAGATCTTCCCGACCACCTGCTGAGAGTCAGTGATGCGTTGTAATGTAGCTAGATTTCTTACAACTAAACAGATCTGGATTATCAAACCATTTAAATCATCGACAGGTGGCAATATTGGCTTAACATTAAATAAAAATGTGCATTACGCTGAAATGTACCTTTTTCAAGGATGGAGATCAGAACCTGTGATCTTCCTAGCCCAGTGCATTGCACCAGCAGAGGTGAGGGCACTATGCCTTTTCCCCACATATTTAAAGCTGTTCAGGCAGAAAGTTAGGCAAGTTTGGAACTCAAGACGCAACAGATTTTTCCCCTCCACCCACTGAGCATTTATCCAATCAAGTTGTCCAAGGATCACAATCAAGTTGTCGGCTTTATTCAGTAGTTCAGCGCCATAGAAATTGAAAGGCAATGTTCTGCGTTACCAGCACTGCATGTCGGCTAAATTGGAAATAACCTTTACATGTCAATCGTGCTGAACTTCAGCGACAAGGATAGAGTCAAGCCCTCAGTTTACTTAAAGGTAAATACATTTTATACTTGTCCTTATTAACAAAGCAAATAATGCTGTGGGTTTTATGTATCGTATGTTAAAATGATGAGCATTACCAGTAAGACCATGGGGCATGTCAAGTTCATTCAATTTTATTATGCAATACTGTTCACTTGTCCTCCAGTGTATTTTTTCTATATTTAAAATTTCAAATCATAAAAATTGAGCTAGTGTGATCATGAGTAATCATATGGATTCATGAGTAACATTCACCCAATCAGGGTACAAAAAAACAAACCAGCATTAGGATCAGACAGGGGAAGGGTGCGTTCTTATTGTGCTGTCTGCACCCCTGTAAACTGGAGACATGATTACACATCTGTCCCGTGTAAAATACAGTGAAATAAGCAGGTATAACATTTTCAAATTTGTGAAAAAATAAACACCTGGTAGGGTAGGCGTACCAAGGATTGGTCACAACAGATTAGAAAGTGCTTGACGGATCCCTCACAAGAGGACAAAACAGAAAATGTCTGATAAAACTGCAGTTCCTCACAATAAAATGACAGCTCTTAAGATTGTTAAAAGACCAGCTCAACACGACATTAAAACCAATCATTTTGAGCTGATAGGAACTCCAGGTCCAACTCATTAAGGCAGGCCTTTGAAGGCGTTAGAAAAGTCCCTAGTTGTGGATCTCATCAAGGAGTTAGTCCAAAGTGTCTCAGTGTGGCTTTGTGTAAAGACATCGACCTGAGTGTGTGTGTGTGTGTGTGTGTGTTGTGGCAGACAGGTCCATGCGTCACTAGGCTGGCTGGTCCAGGGAGTTCTTATACCAAACTACCTTATTGGGATCTGAAACAGAAAATAAGACAGCATTTAGTGACAGGCAGCATTGTCAAACCTCTCATGCTGCAGCCCCTAAGGGCTAGATTGTAAGGACTTCTGAAAAGGGAAACCCACTAGATAAAAAAAATCTCAAGTTGTATCCTTCCTTTAGAACCAGTAGGGTACATGATACAAATGTTTTTGCAGATGAGATGCAGCAAGTTTTAATGATGTCACTAGTAGGAACTCTCCTAGATCCAAAACAATTTGCCTACCGTACCTACTGATCATGCTGAATAACCACAAACACAGCGCGTGAAAATTGTGTTAATTGATTTCAGTAGCGCTTTCAACACCATCTACTTATTGAGAAGCTGTTGGATTATCAGATTCCTTGTAAACCGTAGTCAGGTGAGATTTAACCCTGCCATCTCTTCATCTAGAAAGGTTAACAAGGGAGCCCTGTAAGGTTGCGTACAATCACCGATACTGTGTCCACTATACAGTAACAGTTGCCAAGCCTCTGGCCCAGCCCATGGATTCTTTAAATATGCGGACGACACTCGGCTGGTGGGATTCCTTAAAATCATATCAAGCCTCCCCTGAAGGTCTTGACAGAGAAACATCCAAATTCATCCAGTGATGCTCAGACAACTCCCTTAAAAAATAAACATTAAGAAAAATTAAGATGGCAATTGATTTAAAAAAAATATGAAGAACCCCCCCCCCGAAGAGCAACGGGGAATCAGTTGATAGTGATAACATAAATAAATACCTTGGAATTGAGAAACAACCTGAAATTCAATGACTGTGCCCTCAAAGACAGAAACTACAGGAGATTGTTCTTCACTGCACTGCACGCATTGAACTTATTCTTCTACGCGTTTAAACCAAAGAGTTTTATAACTAAACCAAGAGACCACAGCCCGTCGTTTCAAATTGGAACAAATGAGTCAGTAGTCCAAGCGGATCCTTCACATTTATATATCAGTCTCATCGTTCCATCTGTGTTTAAACCATCTTGTATTATTGGGTGTTTTTACGCATTATGGTGGGATAATAAAATATCAACGTTTACCAAATCAAACCATTAAAGAGAATTTAATTTTTGAAGTAACATTCGTCCATTTTTTCCCCCAACCTCAAAAGTAATGTCAAGATGAAACCATGTCCCCGACAGTGGTTGTGTATATCCAGCTATACGCCACAATTCCAAATGAATGGAAAAGATGAGCACCATTTCATTTCCTGGCCTATTTGGGTGACCATATTTTCTATTAATTTGGGATGGAGGCATATAGCTAAATTGAATTTACACCACTGATGTCATGGGATATTCTCTTAACATTAGACTACTTTAGAGGTCTGAAAACATCTTAAAATCCTTTAAATTATGAGCCCTGCTTCAGAGATTCTAATGCCCAGCGTGGAGAATGGAGAATCCAGGCCAAATTCTAATGGACCTTCCTGATGATCATCTCACCTTCTTTCTGTTTGTTGCAGGTGACATTCCATTCTAAAAATGAACAGGGTATAGTTAGGATTCATACTATGATGCATATAACGTCGACCACAATTTTATGACAGATGCAACAGAAAAATAACATTTATAATACATTAATGTATTATTGAGGTCTCAACCACATCAGCCCTTACCTATTGTGTGATAGCGCAGAGCCTCCTTTAGATGGCGACAGGTGAGAAGCAGCTTCCCATTGATCTTTGCTTCCTCCTCTCTGTACTGGTCAATAGAGATTGAGGTAGTGACAGGAACTGGGATTTCACCACTGGCCTGGACTGTGTGATGCCTCTCTTGTGTTGGGTTGGCGGTTTCACCTCCAAATGTGAGCTGAGGTGGTGCTACAGGGGCAGGGCAGGGAACTGACCCCTCTGTGGCTTGGAGGACCTCACTGATGAAACTAAGTCCCCACTGGTTCTGCAGCAGGACACCGATGGCTGGGCGGCCCTCCTCCTCCAGCACTCCACCCACAGCCCCTGACTTCACCTTCGAGGCATAGCTGATGGTTGGCTGCAGCTTGGCAGGGCTGTCCTGCACTGGAAAAGCAGGTGGGTGCTTGAGTAGAGACAGGCTGTCCTCCACCCACCTCTCCTTCTGGCTCGGCTTCGGGGGCCTATCTGCTACACGCCCTGCCCCCCTGGGCCCCTCTCTGCGAGGGCCACGGCCTTTGTGCTGGCCTCTACGATCTCTGTCTCTACGGTAGGTGAAGGCATGTACATGGGCGGGTCCGTTCAGGTTGCCCTCGAGGGCCTGGGGTGAAGCTTGGCAGGGCTGCTGGTCAACCCCAGTTGGGCAGCCTCCACCTCCACCACAGTTGCCAGACCCAGGTGATAGGCGGCGGTTGCCAATGTGCGCCTCTGGGTTGGTGGAGGACACAAGGCCAGCAGGATCACACAGGGTGTCGGACTCGCACACTGTGTTGGCCTCCCATGTACCTAAAGTTAGATATAAGGCAAAGGAAGATCGTTAGAATCCCCTAATAATTTAAAAAAAAATGGGAACAGTTTAAACTACGCATTTATGTTATGGTTTATTGGTGAAATTATGAACTAGTTAACTGTCAAAGTACCCATCTTAACTTGTGTTGGGTTTTGTTGGGGCTTGAGGTTAACTGGCTAGCTAACGTTAGCTAGCCACATAGCTACGCAGAGCTAGAATGCACGCCACGGTTGGCCTAGCTAGCTACCGATTAAGCTGAATCCAGAAAGAAAATCCAGTGGCAAATTTTATGACACTTAAATTACTTGTAACTAGCTAGCTAGTTACCAATTTTATTCAAGTTGTATGTCATATGAGGAAATAGCTATGTAACTAACGTTATAACCTTATCGAACTGCCTTGCCAACCAACCTCTTGCTAACTAGCTAGCTAGTCTGCTAATAAACAGAAAAGCAACGTGTATGTAACGTTAACAGTACCCAACGTCAGCTAACCTGAAACGTAATTTATTTAAAATAGTAACATAACTAAGCAGTGGGTATTATAATAAGGCCATACAATCTACCGTTAGTCTTCAAGTATGCATTGGAACAATAAACAATTTCCTGGCTAGCTAGCTAACATTACGTTAGATAAGTTTCATAACACCCCGGCTCCAACGCACCGGACCGGGAGTATTCATTTCAGAACGTTTTGCTAACGTTGGCAAAGTAGAAAGTAACAAAGTAATGTGCTAATAGATGCCGGTACCCAAAACTCACCTGTTTTGATATGCATATCTTTTTGTTTAAATGTACTTCTTCTGGAATTAAACCGTTACTGAAAGTTTGTTTACAGCGGGTGTCTTGATTGTGGCCACACGGAAACTGTCGGAGGTGGAAATGACCGTCACCGTTCAACTTTGCCGGATATTGAAGCGCGAATAGAGGAGGGATGTTAATCAAATAGTTTTCCCGCCCTCAAACCCTTTGCAGAAAGGGTTATAATAATATACCCTGTCTTAGTGATTAATAATATTAATGGATTTCATTTTGTCTGAATCATGTGTAATCTTTAATCGTACTCTGTAATTCCATGGCTGCATCTCTAAACTCCCCCTGCAATGATGTGCCTTGATTTACCAATAACTTCAATAAACCAATTTCTGATATCTGAAATAATATTTATTTAACAAACATCAATGTATTTCTTTCCTTTAGCTCTTTTCCCCCTTCCGAGGCCTCTCACCTCTCTGCCTATCCATCCTACTCTCAACATGTTTCTCAGGCGCCTCTTTCTCCCTGCTCCTCCAGTCACAGCTGCTCTCTGATGGATGAGAGTCATTCCAGTTGCTGTGCTTTTGCCTAGAAAAAAGCAGCAACTGGTTTCCTCTCTGTCTAGCTCTTCTACTCCTACCAACTCCACCCCTCTCTGTCTCTCCATTCCATTGATCCCTGCCATTTCCCCCCTGGTCTCGCCATGTCCGGCCCACTCTGTCCTTCTCCTCCTTACACTCTCTGTCTTTCTCCTTGTGGACTCTTTTCTCCTTTCTCCAGAAGCCTGCAACATCACCCAACTCACCCGGACTTCTGTGTTTCTGTGCCTGGCACTCAGGGAAGTTGACTTGTCTTCCACCCTCAAGCATTTCACCCTTTGAATTGATCTCTTCTTGAAGTCTTTCCGTTCTCTTGTACGGAAGGTTACGTTTTTGCTTTCCTTTGCCCTTCATTGGAGTCTGGGAGTCTGTCATAGGCCTAGCATTGGCTTGGCTCTCCAGAACCATGATGGACATTTCATCACAGGCGGTACCGATTTTTGTAACCTCTACCTCCACTTCCTTTCTTTTACCAATCTCTCTCATTTTCACATATCCATCACTGTTTCGTATCTCCTCACTGTCTCTAGCCTTCTGATGCTCTAACTTTCTTCCTGTAGTACCTTCCTCTCCATCTATGACCTCTGAAAGAATTACAAAAAAATTCAGTTCACTTATAATTCACAAATAGGACAAACATTTATATGAACATCAACATCAGCTATGGTGGCCGGTGACTTTAATGCAGGGAAACTTAAATCAGTTTTACCGAATTTCTATCAGCATGTTAAATGTGCAACCAGAGGGAAAATAATTGTAGACCACCTTTACTCCACACACAGAGACACGTACAAAGCTCTCCATCTCTCCTCCTGAATCCTGCTTACAAGCAAAAATTAAAGCAGGAAGCACCAGTGACTCGGTCTATAAAACAATGGTCAGATGAAGCAGATGCTAAACTACAGGATCATTTTGCTAGCACAGACTGGAATATGTTCCGGGATTCTTCCGATGGCATTGAGGAGTACACCACATCAGTTACTGGCTTTATCAATAAGTGCATCGAGGACGTCGTCCCCACAGTGGCCGTACGTACATACCCCAACCAGAAGCCATGGGTTACAGACAACATTCGCACCGAGTTAAAGGGCAGAGCTGCTGCTTTCAAGGAGCGGGACTCTAACCCAGAAGCTTATAAGAAATCCCGCTATGCCCTCCGACGAACCATCAAACAGGCTAAGCATCAATACAGGACTAAGATCTAATCGTACTACACCGGCTCTGACGCTTGTTGGATGTGGCAGGGCTTGTAAACTATTACAGACTACAAAGGGAAGGACAACCGAGAACTGCCCAGTGACACGAGCCTACCAGACGAGCTAAATAACTTCTACGCTCGCTTTGGGGGCAAGTAACACTGACTGTGTGATCACGCTCTCCGCAGCCAATGTGAGTAAGACTTTAAACAGGTCAACATTCACAAGGCCGCAGGGCCAGACAGATTACCAGGACGTGTACTCCAAGCATGCGCTGACCTGCTGGCAAGTGTCTTCACTGATATTTTCTACCTGTCCCTGACTGAGTCTGTAATACCAACATGTTTCAAGCAGACCACCATAGTCCCTGTGCCCAAGTACACTAAGGTAACCTGCCTAAATGACTACCGACCCGTAGCACTCACATCTGTAGCCATGAAATGCTTTGAAAGGTTGGTCATGGCTCACATCAACACCATTATCCCAGAAACCGTAGACCCACTCCAATTTGCATACCGCACCAACAGATCCACAGATGATGCAATCTCTATTGCACTCCACACTGCCCTTTCCCACCTGGACAAAAGGAACACCTATGTGAGAATGTTATTCATTGACTACACCTCAGCGTTCAACACCATAGTGCCCTCAAAGCTCATCACTAAGCTATGGACCCTGGGACTAGACACCTGCAACTGGATCCTAGACTTCCTAATGGGCCGCTCCCAGGTGGTAAGGGTAGGTAACACATCTGCCACGCTGATCCTCAATACGGGGGCCCCTCAGGGGTGCGTGCTCAGTCCCCTCCTGTACTCCCTGTTCACTCATGACTGCACGGCCAGGCACAACTCCAACACCATCATTACGTTTTCTGATGACACAACAGTGGTAGGCCTGATCACCAAAAACGATGAGACAGCCTATAGGGAGGAGGTCAGAGACCTGACCGTGTGGCGCAAGGACAACAACCTCTCCCTCAACATGATCAAGACAAAGGAGATGATTGTGGACTACAGGAAAAGGAGGACTGAGCACGGCCCCATTCTCAGCGACAGGGCTGTAGATAAGCAGGTTGAGAGCTTCAAGTCCCTTGCCGTCCACATCACCAACAAACTAACATGGTCCAAGCACATCAAGACAGTCATGAAGAGGGCACGACAAAACCTATTTCCCCTCAGGAGACTGAAAAGATTTGGCATGGGTCCTCAGATCCTCAAAAGGTTTTACAGCTGCACCATCAAGAGCATCCTGACGGGTTGCATCACTGCCTGGTATGGCAACTGCTCGGCCTCCGACCGCAAGGCACTACAGAGGGTAGTGCGTACGGCCCAGTACATCACCGGGGCCAAGCTTCCTGCCATCCAGGATCTCTATACCAGGCGGCGTCAGAGGAAGGCCCTAAAAATTGTCAAGGACTCCAGCGACCCTAGTCATAGACTGTTCTCTCTGCAACCGCAAGGCAAGCGGTACCGGAGTGCCAAGTCTAGGTCCAAGAGGCTTCTAAACAGCTTTTACCCCCAAGCCATAAGACTCCTGAACAGCTAATCAAATGGCTACCCAGACTATTTGCCCCCCCCCCCCCCCCACTCCCCCTACGCTACTGCATAGACATTTTAATAATCCTACCTGTATGTACATAATTACCCCAATTACCTTGACACCGGTGCCCCCGCACATTGACACGTTGAACTGGTACCCCATGTATATAGCCCTGCTATTGTTATTTACTGCTGCTCCTTAAATATTTGTTTTTCTTATCTTTTTGTTTGTTGGTATTTTCTTAAAACTGCACTGTTGGTTAAGGGCTTGTAAGTAAGCATTTCACTGTAAGGTCTACACCTGTTGTGACAAATACAATTTGATTTGATTTATGACACATTATACTTATCATTAACTTGAATGTTATGCTATTACCCTGGACTTTTAAGCTCTCTTGAAATGTCTTAGCATTCTCCTCTCCAGCCTCTTCTTCTCTTTCCCATGATGCTTTGCTCAACACTCCCTCATCAGTAAGTACATTTGATCTGTTTGTCTTTTCTTTCATCTGTTTTCTATCATCTTTTTCTCCCTCATTTGTCTCTACACAACAGTTCTTAGAAATCTTTTCCTCAGAGATCTTGCTCACCGTCTCATCCTCTTTATGTCGATCTATTTTCTCTATGTCCATTCTTGCTAATTCGTGTGAGATCAAATCTGTTTCCTTACTACATCTTTGTCTCTCTCGTTCCTCTCTTCGCCTGTCCTTACTTCTCTGTCCTGTCTGTACTTTGGTTCTCTTCTCTTTATTCCTGTCATCTGTCTCCACAATTTCCTCCAGACCTAATTTGCCCCAGTCACTACCTTCCCCTCCTTCACTCTCTTTGCCCTTTGACCCCTTGCCCTTTGAGGATTTCTTACTTTGCCCTGTAATGTCCATCACTGTCTCTCCGTCACCCCCATCCTCAGGCCCTCCACCTCCCTCAGTCAGTGTCAACCCCTCAGCAGCCGCTTTCCGGCGTTGCAGGCACTTGATCTTGTAGGCAATGCGGCTCCTTTGCAGGATCATCTCCCTAACCTCTATCGTTCTGGCGTCGGTGCGGCTGAAGCTGGTTCTGGTTATGAGTGGTTCTCTGAGTAGTGGCCGGGACGGAGGCCTGGGACGGAGTCCTATAATGGAACTTTCCATTCCGGGCCGGGAGGGCATCCACGTGGTCACATCACAGTTCCTCTCCCGCTCTCTCCTCCTTTCCCTCTTTCTCTCTGCCCTTCGCTCTTTGGCACTGTTAAAGTTCCTCATGTCTTTCTTCTTCATCTCACCATTAATTCTCTCGTTTTCCTTCATTAATTTATTGATCCCCAATGACCTCCAAAAAGCCTTGTCCTTCTTAACTTCATTGAGAGCCGCTGAGAGAGAGGACAGCTGATTTCCCACTCTCTCTTCATTTAGCTGTTTGAATCCATCGTACATAACTAAGTCTCTCGTGTACGGCTTGGGAAGGATTTCTTCAGTGATTGCCTCTACTGCTCTGGCTATCCTCCACTGTCCATTATGCTCTAAAGAGCAAGAGGGAAAAATTAAATCCAATCAATACATACCTGTAATCTAACATTACACCAAGAATCACAATAATTAAAATGTTGGATTCAAATGAATCTATTTAATCTATCTTGTAGTAACATGGAAACATAGGCTACCCCTTTCCCATGGTCAAAATATGTATAGAAATAATCAACTACATAATTATCACAATACTCACCAATCAGAGAGTTCCTGTCACACTGTGAGGAGCACTTCTCCCATTCCTTTTCTCCATACTTCTTCTCTCCCTCCATCCTTTTGGTCACACTCTCCCCTCTAGTCAAAATGTAGTGTGGCACAGAAACACATGCAGACTTTAGGTCCCAGCTGTATTTGAATTTGTATTCCATCATGTTGTGGTCTTGAGCATAGCGACGGCAGTCATTAGTCTCATAAGAGGGTGACCAAGTATGTCCACTGAGTTGGACTTGACCTTTGGGCCTCATGACTGACTCGCACAGATGATGGCTATGACGGGTGTGAGCCAAAGGGTCAACCATGTCATCCTCACTGTCTGACTCCAAAAACTGGTCATCATGACAGGTGATAACACTGCCTAAGTGCATTCTAAATATAAATATTTCTATCTCACGTGATCCTATATGGTCTGTAGTGAACAGAGGTCTGTCATCAGGGGCTGAGATAATGTTATCTTCCAGGATCTCATTGATGAGAGGTTGAACGGATTCTGACACCAACGTGGGGTTAATTAGATTTTCAGTGGTCTGAGACTTCACTACAGGCTGGTCAATAGGAGGGTTATCTTTGTCTTGGTACAATGTATTGGAAACCAACAGAGCCTTATTGAAAGAGTCAACAGTGACTATTGATCCAAGAGCAGTGGCAACAAGGGACAAAGACTGGTCAGACGAACTCACAGAATCTCTGCTAAAGTCTACTGTAGGTCGGTCATCATGGTCTTTAATGTTGAGGGAGATTTCCTTGTCAGAGTTCAAAGAGTCATCAAAGGGTACAGCATAGTGCTTCTCTGTGGTCACAAAGTCTGCACAGGACCTCGTTAGCAGCTTGTCAGTCCTTTGTAAGTCATCCTCTGCCCTCTGCTGCCCCCTGGAGTCCACAGCTGAGTCCACCACTGGTAGGTCATCAGTGATCAGAGACACTTTACTGGAGTCAGACACAGTCAGGTCAGGGTCATTGCCAGGATTTACCAAGGTCTCCATCAGTACCAGGGCAGTGTGCCACCCAGGGTCCAGCCCTTCTACCAATGCCAGGTCATAGTCTGGAGTCAGAGAACCCACCACAGCATGGTCAGCATCATCTCCATTACCTTCAGTGCCCAGAAGCACTTCACTGGACAGTGCCTCGGGTTGGTTAGCATAGACCCCTGTGGCCTTAGTAACCACTGAGTGGATTTCAGTGTTCAGAGACGCCTTGATGGCATCAACTTGGTCAGCATGAGGTTCAGCAATCAGGGAGTCCTCACAGGATCCTGATGTCAAGCTGTCATCACGGTCTTTGGGCAGCTGAATGGACTCCAAGGTTGATTGGGCTTTAGGTGTCTTAGACATATCAATGCATTTCAGCTCTTATTATTAGAATGGAAAACTCCCCATGGCGTCCATCTGTCAGAACTGTGTGCACAGCTTCCCTAATGGCTTTCTCTGCCAATTGTAAAAAAAAAAAATGTATAGTTCAGTATTGACAGTGTTTTCTATACATTAACATCACCTGAATAGTTGTCAAATAATTAAATGTTTTTAAAATAACATGCTGCATTGTCAGCAACTAACGTCAGCTAAGTTACGTAGCTAGATAAATTAGCAACGCAGTTGTAGTGGAAAATGTATTTCATTAAAAAAATAGCAAGCAACACATAACTCAAGATAATTTACCTCCTTTGTAATTTTGTCAATATCAATCACAGCGTCCCTAAAACAAACGACGAAACGCTAGAGTTAAACGATATCAAGCAAACATCGGGAGCTAGCAAGCTACTATTTTTGCTGTTTCTTTTAGCAAGCAACAAGTTGATGAATGTTTGTGTTCAAGTATTCGACGCGTTAGTAGACTTTCGCTAGCTAGCTAGTTACGTCAGATGCCAAATGTCCAAATCAAAACATTTTGACAACAGCGCGTTTACGTTTTCAGCACTAAGCGCTGTCCACTGGCTCATATGTACTAGGCCATACCAGGCTCCATGTGCAGCAATGTTGCAATTGCGACTTTGATGTTATTTTCCTGTATGCGTGTGTGTGTGCATACATATTGTAGCCTATTTGCTTCACATACATGGCTTTAATGTGTTTTTGGGTGGTGACTATATACAGGGAAATATTACACATTGTCAGCTTAACAAGACCTTTTAAGTGTTAGCATCTTGACATGTATTTCATGGGTACAGACTCAAACCACATATGAAAACTGCATTATTGATTGTATGGCTGGTGAGCCCTGAGTTTGTTTCCATGCATAGCTTACTCCCCACCATTGGTCCAAAGGAAAGGAATATGCAACTCCTGAATATTGAAAATCAGAAACCCATATTGAGAAACTCAGGCATGTAACCTCTACACCTTTTCTTTGTTTTAAAACGTTCATATTTTTTATTTTATTAGGCTATCTGAGCTTTCATACAGTGTTGCTTGCTATAATCAATATTATTATTCTAGAGTAGAACACCATCTGGTGACCTGAATGTATCCTTGGATGGAGTCTTGTTAAACATTCTTTTGTTGTTGGAAAATATATCATATCTGCACTGCCATTTCACATTCAGTACTTGATTCTGTACTGACATTCATCTTTTAACACAACGTTCTGTGTTAAATCCCTTCATAAGGCTTTCATAAATAAAAAATAAAAACAGTAGTACATTTCACTTTATTTCATGTCTTTGTTGCCATAGAAACAAACCGCTGACTCACCTTTAAACAACATATTTGTTTAATTAATGCTTTTATGAATTGGCTTCACATGTTTGTTTTCTGCATCACCTCCATAAAAAGGGGGCATCCAGTCTACTGGGTGCAGCTTGGCAGAAGTCCATGCCTGGCTAAATCCGCAACTGACCGTAGAATGGTTTCAATCACTAGAGATGTGATCTCCTCCCCTGAGTCCTGCTGCCTTTCGGAGAGGCTCTGAACTCCTTCTGTTGATTGTCTTGGCTTCCTGACTTGTGAGGACCCTGAGTCAGTGGATCTGGGACTGGCTGAGCTCACCTTTGAGACAGGTGTGGGAACAGTGGATGTTGGCAAGGCATTTTGGGGGGGTGCTGGTTGACTGGGCCCAGAAGAGAGATTGCTCAGTGGTCTCTGAAAGAGAGGAACTCCTCCGACTGTGAACTGACTGAAATCATTACTTGTGGCGTTTGCTGCACATTCTGCTACGTCACGTATGATCTTTACCATTTCCATGGTGAGCCCCAGTTCTTCTAAGAATGAACTGTGTGTGGGGTCCGTCCTGCAACTCTCCATAACACTATCCAACATGGTGATAATTACAGTCCCTGTCAGTCTGATAATTATCAGTTCACAGTCTTCCTCAGTGCAGTCCTGCCATCTTTTTTCCATTTTCTGATTGTCCCCATTTGGAGCTACAGGCAAGAGATTTACTGGGATCACCGCATCAGATAACACCCCCGCCCCATACAAATATTTGTTCAGGACGCTTGAGACCCCTCCGCACACTTTTTGGAGAAGGCCCTCTACCGTCTTCCCCAAGATGTTATGTAGGCCTACACCGGAAACATCTTCCTGAGAGAAAGCAGTGGTTGACTGGGCAATGTATTCCTACAAGTAAATGCAAGATGTATGTTTAAGATGATGCAGGTGTATTAATACAAAGTCAAGGCAAATGTTTATACAGTGAAACCACATACATAGAGCAAAGGTATAGTTCACAATTGATGGCTCACCACAATCTTTCCTGCGTAACGGCGTATCGAGTCAGGTGTCGCCTCATTGTTCCTGCAGATATTTGACCATATATGTATTAGTCAGCTATGTGTTAGCTGACTAAACTCCCCTCCAGGGTGAAGGAAGTTCCTGATGAACAGGCTTTGTGGAGAACAGTCTTTGTGGAATTCAGCTCTGACAACATCGATTCGCCCAAGGTCAATTCTTCAAAAAATGTAAATAATGAAATGCTTACCTTGTACCTATGTTTGTCCTCTGTAGTTGCGTGCCTTTATTTGATGAAATCCATACCTTTTCAATAAATGTTAATCAAATGCAACCACTGACTGTTTGCTCATTGCTGTTGCTCTAAGATGGCAACTCAGTGAAAATGAGCATGTGCCAATTGAATCTTAAGGAAACAGCAGGTGGTTGTATTCGATTAAGGTTTAATGAAAAAGTATGGATTTCAGCAAACAAAGAAAGGCACGCAACTACTGAGGAAAAACATAGGTACAAGGTAAGCATTTCATAATATATATATATATATTTTTACAAGTATTGACTTTGGGCGAATCAATGTAGTCGTAGCTGAATTCCACAAAGACTGACTTGTCTCTGCTTCACTCTGTAGGTGGAATACATTAGAAACTTCCTTCACCATGGCTGGGGTTTCATATGACATGAATGATACTTTTAGATAATTCATTAGATTATTTTCTGTGGGGAAAACATGTATATAGGCCTAAATATAGAATTACATTTATAATTAAATAGGATCTATGTGGGCCTCAATTTTCTAATGTAATTTCACCTGGCGTTCTCGATGGTTACAGGGGTTGACCTCTTCTTCTAGTTCCATGTTAAAATAAACAAATACACACAAACTCAAGTTAACACCGTTTGAAACACGACTTCTACAGTAATTTATCCGGTAAGAAATTATTGTTTTGTAGCCTTTAAAAATATAGTCTATCAATCGACATACCTTTCTCCCTCTCTTCGGCATTGTAGCAGTTGCTTAGATTCAAAACAAATGGAACCCAGTTAACCACGGCAAATGTCGTGTCATAACATGATGTAGTTTAATTATATTCCTGGGTTGCACGTTTCGTCATACAATATTGTTTTGAACATTCGTTTTATTCGACTGATGCCTAGCTGAGCATTCTATTTAATGTGGTCTTGGTGTTGATGAAGATATTGTATGAAGTGCATTTCCGTGGCTTGGAAACACAATTACATTTAAAAATGAGGAAAATTAGTAGGACAAGCTTTTGTCATCATTGTAATGTCGCCAGATTGACTTTATATGCAGTATAACTTCAGCTAGCTAACTACGATTGAGGGGAGAGCATCGACATTTTAGTTAACTTAACGTTAGCATTGCTAGCTTTTTCTGCCGAACTTCGCTAGCTCATGATGCCAACACTGCCATTTCTCAAGTAAACTTGACATCATAATGATGCCAATTTTGTTTTCTACAAATGTTGTCTACTTTAGCAATGTCATTAGCCCCAGTTCAGAAAGACTGATCATCAGTTGGACATCAATATGATGCGGCGACGCGACCGAGGTGCAACCCATGAATAGCTAGCAACATTATGTTTTGACAGAATCATAAAAGAAAAAGGGATTTTGTAGAACCTTGTTTTGTTAAGTCAGTTGTAAAGTTTACATGCGAGATGTTGATCGTCGCCAGACACGACTCGATCTCCACCAGTAGGTGTCAGTAGCTCGTTAAGACTCCTGGGGTGTGTTCAGTTAGGTTTAACGTTTACGCTGCGTGACGGTTTGTAGTGAACGACACGATAACCCCCCGCCGATGATAAATGGTATACTTTATTAAGAAAAGTTCCGTTGTAATAAAATACTTCATAATGAACCATAGTATTTTCTCAGATTAAAAGACAGATGACCTAAGCATTCAAAATAAAACATGTAAATACATGTTCATCCTTGATATGGTTTATGGCATTATCAGAAAAAGCCTTAGTATATCAGAAAGCATATTTGTGTAGTGTTAGAATATAATTTTGTCAACTCAATTTCAAATGATAATTACTTAACCAAACCTTACCATTGTGCCCAATGATAATTTAAATCATTGGTTGCTTATTTCAAAATTTCTCACGACTGTTGCTTTAACCTCAAAGGGGTGTCTTTCCACTTCTAATTATTTCACACCAATCTTGCTTGGTGCAGTACTTCATAACGAAACAGAAAAGCCATCTGATCAGGGAGGGAGCACCATATTGTTTTTCAGTTGACTAGTTTATGGGCAGTGGGCTGATCTATCTAGAAAAAAGAAACGCACACCTTTAAAGGCGAGGTGCTGGCTAGCGGAGTAGAACACTAGAAAATAAAAGGAAATCCGCACACTCTAAGAGCTCAGATGCAAAAATGTAATAACCAACGTTTCGACAGCGAAGCTGTCTTCATCAGGGTAGCTTCGCTGTCGAAACGTTGGCTTTCCTTTATTTTCCAGTGGGCTGATCTAACAGGTCAACTGTTGGAAAAATGTGTGTGTACAACATTTGTGTTGGAATGTTAACAGGGAAATACAAGAGATGAGCCAAGAAAAATTCCACACCAAGTATTAAAATAAAATGTTTAATGTGAATTAAAGGCATAATTGTATTTTTTAATAGAGGCATGATGTAAGGCTGAGTTTTAGTAAAATGCATATATTTTGTGTCCTCATACTATTCAGTAATCCAGTCCATAAACATAATTTGGAAAATAAATTAATATACATGACAATATTTTCGAAGGTTCTCGCCATGATTACACACCTTTCCCTATGTGAGTGCGCAGGTGCCTTTTGAGACGCGTTGAGGTGGAGAAGCACTTTTTACACAACATACAGGAGTATGGGCGCTCTCCTGTGTGTGTCCGCAGATGCATGGTCAGGTCTGACGAACACCTAAACCTCCGTTCACAGACCGAGCACGGGTATGGCCGCTCCCCTGTGTGTATTCGCCTGTGGAGGAGCAGCTCCCCAGAGGTAAGGAAGGTCTTGCCACACTGAGCGCACTGATGCGGTCTCTCCCCTGTGTGCATCAGGTTGTGTCTTATGAGGGAAGTAGACTTGGCAAACTCCTTCCCACAGTGTGCGCAAGAGAACGGTCGCTCCCCTGTGTGGGTATTCATGTGTTCACTCTGTGCACGCTTGGTTTTGAAGCTCTTGGGACACTGAGAGCAAGAGAACGGTCTGAAGTCGCTGTGGCTGCGTTGGTGTCTTACCAGCTCCCCATGTGTTAAGAAGGTCTTCTGACAGACGGTGCAGAGGTATGGCCTCTCCCCTGTATGAATCCTCTCGTGTCTCGTCAGGCCCGCGAGCTGAGTAAAGCTTTTCTCGCAGAAGGAGCACTGGAAAGGCCTCTGCCCGTTGTGAATCAGTTGGTGTCTGTTCAGTATCTGTAACTGGGTGAAACTCTTGCCGCACTCTGGGCACGGGTACGGCCGCTCCTTGGTGTGGATTTGCCGGTGCTTGTTCAGCAGCCACACGTGAGTGAAGCCCTTGCCGCACTCTGCGCAGGGGAAGGGTCTCTCTCCGGTGTGCTTCATCTGATGTCTCCTCAGGTCAGACGGGCGGCCGTAGATCTTCTCGCACTGGGAACACTTGTAATGGCGATTCACCACGTGGGTTTGCCTATGCTTCAGCCGCTCTAGTACGGTGTCAAAGCTAGCCCCACATTTCTGACACTTGTACTGACCACTCCCTTTGTCATTCGGCTCCTCCTGCTGCTCTGTGGACTGTAGTGGGGGATCAGCACTCTGGCCGCAAGGTGTTCTGGTGAAGTGCAGGGACAGTAGGCCCAGTTGGGTGAACCCCTTGCCACATTGAGGGCAGATATATGGCCGTTCCCCGGTGTGAATCCGCTGATGCCTCGTCAGATCCCAGGAATTTTTGAAACCCTTGTCGCACTCCTTGCAGGTGTACGGACGCTCCCCTGTGTGAATGCGCTGGTGCCTGGTCACATCTGACGAGCGAGTGAAAGTCTTTCCACACTCGTGGCACGTGTGAGCACCGGGTTCAGAGCTTGCGTGGATAGGGAAAGGCTTGGGGAATTCAGGACGGGGGAACTTTTTCCTGGGAAGAGCTGGGTTCTCTTCAGTTTTCTGGAGCTTGCTGTACTCCTCTGGGTGATTTCGCTCAATGTGCTGGAGGAGGTAGGATTCCTGCATGTGAAAGAATGGGCACTGGGAACAGGCAAAGACCTGGGAAGACATCTCAACGGTGTGACCTGAAGGAATACAATGGGAAAAGGAGACTAATAGTTTAACAGAGGCAGCACAAGCATTAGGTGGTTGTTTTTAACAAGGCATACCAGTCTCCACATTTTATTATATGTAGTAGCAGAGAAAGACATTCAATATTTCCTCCTTACTCTGAGTGCCCAAGTTCTCAAGACATGTGTGGTGTTGCAGCAGGGATTTCAGGTCCTCAGGTTGAGAGAGGGCCTGCAAACAATCCTCCAGGACAGAGGGAGCAGAACTGAGCCATGACACAGTCTATAGGAGCAGAGATGCAAACGAGTGACAATATGCTGGAAAGTTGACATGGTTTTTTTCACACCGGGAAACGTTACAAAATGCTAGACCCATTCAAGAAAACCAGAGAAGAAGATGGCTAGCACCTCAGCTAACAGCGTGTCCCCACAGTGGCTATAAGGCAGAGGTTATGTGCAGAAAGTGACAGTACAGCTTGGATATCTTCTCCTAATAAGATACAGAAGATATTACCCTCCTATAACTTAACCAATCTAAATGTTGCCATCATGGTCAGCACTGCAGGATTTTCACAATACAATAACAGAAGGTGACTTGAACCCAGCTGAAGGTGACCTAGTGAGGTGTTACTTTGTGGTACCTGTCCAAGGTCTGGTACTGGCAGTATCTTCTCCAGTTTAGAAAGGAATTCCCACACAAGTAGTTGCATATCTGTGTCATAGCTGGCGCCGTACTCCGCCGGAAACACCTCCTGGAATCAAGATAGATGGTGATATAATTGGTGTACGGTGAAGTTCTGCATTTACCCCACTGATGGTCAAGGTTAGATTGGGGGCGGGGAAGCTGATCCTAGATCTGTACCTATGGGAAACCTCCCTCCGGGGCAATAATTCCAAGGACTGTAAATATTGTCTTTGGTTACTAAACAGAACCAGGAAGCTAGAGAGAGAGACATTAACATATGATGGAGGCAGACTGACCTGGAAGAAGTGTTCTCTTTCCGCTGGGTCTTTCAGCAAAGTCTGGATGAGCTCCAGGAAGATGGCCTCTTCTGCATCCACCTCAGCATCTCCACTCTGTGAAATAGAACTTATCAGTGATAAGGGAACAGTAAACCACTGCAGTCCTTGATGGCCTTGACATATAGGAACAAGCACTGGAAATTAGCGCAAGCTAATTGGTGCAAAGGATCTGACGGTTGCTTATTCATTATGTCAATGTTTTAATTCTCTTATCCTAGGCAAATAAGTGATTTAAATAAGCACATTTCAAATGATAGGAATGGCAAAGGCGGTTCCATAAAGACCAGGGGCCATATATATCAAGCATCTCAAAGTAAGCTGATTTAGGAACAGTTTAGCCTTTTATATCACAATGAAAAGGATTACAAGGACAGAGGGGACCTGATCCTAGATCAGCACTCCTCCTCCGAGAAGTTTGATACATATGGCCCCTGGCCAAATTGAACAGTTGTTCTCCACAGAGTATCATTACTTACCCCTGTGTGTCCAGGGGGACGAATTCTGTCCAGGTGGGGTTGGATGATCTGGATATCAGCTGTATGATCAGCGGAACACAACTCTAGTATCACCTGAAAGGAATAACAGTATTCAAGAAAGTAGACAACAGCACCCAACAAATGATGACCACCAACAGAACCTGAGCAATCAGGACAATAGACAGAACCCAACTGATCAGGACCATGGACAACCCCCATGCAATCAGGAAAATGGACAGAACCTAACCAATCAGCAGCTACATAAACCGCAAGATAAAGACCGTTTTAATCAGAGATGACTTTAAACACACTGTCCAAACCACTGCTGTTAGGGGTTCCAGTTTACAAAAACAACATCTTTAACTGTATTCGCTACTAACCCTTGTTCGCAGCCGCAGAAGAAGCTTGGCCCTCTGTTTCTCATTCAACAGGTCTGGAACTGTCGCTGTCACAAGGCCGACGAACTCCTCTAGTTTCTCATAATCCATGACATCTCTTCGTTGAGCTACTTGCCACATGGCCGCAGAGAGCAGCCTCAGAGGTGGTATCAACAGGCGCAAAGAGGATAACGGGAGGAAGATATCTACGGGCAAAAATTGGTCATTGAGTTTGGTGAGAGATGAGACAATCTTTGGACAATAATTATTGGTAGTGCGGGTTAGGAGGCATAACTTGAGTTCACGCTAGCAAATAAAGATGCAGCTAAAATGTGAATCAGTGGCCCAACTATTTTATCTATTCGATCCATCTTCTAGTAGCTAGTCTACCCCAATGGCTGGTCCACCCTAGACAGTCTATATCTTTGCTACAACTAACAGTAGCCGCAAGTTGCTATCTATCCAACGTTAGCTAGGTACTTCTTTTAAACGAACCTGCATTCTCCACTGGTTTTGTCGTGACACAGATTTCCATCATTATGGATAATTGAGTTGTGACTTATATAAGTTTAATTAACTAGTTTGGTTTATATTAAACCCAGAAAGACATTTGGGAGTATAATAGTTTAGCTTATCCACTATCTGGCAGGCTAGCATTCTTCCTCTTCTTTTTTATCTTCCTTCCTCTCTGGTCCATCAATGTGAAAAGGCGCTTATACTGCCACCTACCGACCTACGACATTGGCACGACTCTGGTGTAAACTTCCAGCTGTCTTTATTTACTACAAAAACACAGATACAAAAACCAACTGTATATTTGTATAAAACATACTGTCAAAAGTATTAGTAAATATGATTCCCCTATGCCCATCTCAGAATGTGACCAAAAAAAAACATGTTTACTTAGAGATTTACATAAGTTTTCTCATAGTGTACATCACTTTTATTCCAGACAACATGGAATTACAGATCTCTGGTTTATGCCGATGTAGTTTCAGTAGGATCTTTGTTCAAGAGACCGGGAATACATCTCTTTCCCCTTATTGCTTTAATATTGTTTCAATCATCATGTTTAAGTGGCTTAATCAAGTCGCCTTCTCATTTGTCTCATATCCAAATCAGACATACACATTTTAGAAAGAGCACACTTTAATCTACTAGCTACATCATGTTAACCTGCAGTTCTTGTGACGTTGCAGTCATTTAGTTGTCACTTTTATCCAGAGTGAGGTGTTGTCTTGAAGTTGAGTTTCACATTTTAAATAGACTGCCACAAATCATTGTCTTGTTTTCAACAGGCATATTCAAATGTTATGGTCTCAGAATGTAGCTATTTTCTGGACATACTGACCAATACTGGTAAATATTCCATATAATACCAAAATGTGGGCAGTTAAAAACAAAACATGGGCCTAACGAAGGAAGACATCCAATATAATTTGAATACCAATCTGCGTCAATCTGGTCGAGGCGTGTAAACCTTATACTTCAGTGGTGTAAACACTCCTTTTTAAAGATAGATCATTTCAGGCGATCATGGTTAAAGGGGGCAGGACTTCAAGTGTAGAATTCCAAGTCACTCCTGCAAGGGATACAATTCAACAAATTATTAATCATCTTGAATACACATGTTCAGGTACGCAACCAGATAAAGTGGTATTTGTATATATATTTTTTAATATGATAAATTAGCTAACTTTAAAATACACAGGGTGTGCCCTAACACAACAAACTTTACTGGCACGATCACTTCCTTAGCCACCAAAGCTAGCAAGTCTCATTTGTAGTTAGCTATCTGGGGTTTTGCAGTAGTACTCAAACTTACCATTTTAGCTAGGGAACTATGAAATACATAACGAGGAAAAATGTGATGTCAAACATCACAAACAGCCAAAAGTCAAACCAGTATGAGTGTTTTGGTAAAGATACCAAAGCTCCTTTCGTGTCCAAACTCTCTTCCGAGCGCATTTTCAGGAAGTGTGTGGACTGAAGAGCACCGCCCCAGTGCTATCGTAGCCCTGTTTATTTCTTACTCTTTGCCTCCGCCTAGTGGCTTCTGCTTCGAGGTTTAACGGCGGTTGGCATCCAATTTGTTGCATTACCGCCACCTACTAGACTGGAGTACAACTCCCTTATACTTTGCTTGAAAAATAAAAATGTACTAAATAAATACCCTACCATCTAACATTACACTCACACATGAAAAAAATTATATTAAATTAACACCACCCTACGCCACTTATTAAATGTATTTATTCCTACTTCATGCCATCATCCAGAAAGGATGGGACATCACCATTTAACACATCCTGTAACTCTTCTGATGTCAAGTCTCGCACACCCAAATACCACTCTGCAGCTGCCACCACAACCTACATTTTCTGCGACTTCCGTTCCATCCCTGCAGTACAGTTGATAACCATTGCTATACATGCTAAAAATCCAATCTTACTGAAACTTATATCACTTTGTGGCCCATTCCTCTGTACTGGTATATCTCTACTACTCTCACCACTCCTCTGCCTCTACTTTCTTCACTGCCTCAGCATGACAACTTCTGTACTACTCTAACCCTAGAAACCTCAACCTGCCTCTCTCGCACGGGACATTTCTGATCCCCAGCTCCATGGGTACCCCTACAATTAACACATTCCACTACTTTCCCCAATACTACACATTCCTTTGTCTCATGCCCTTCTGCACACTTCTCACACCTTGGACCCCCCCTCCTACACAGTGCTGCCACATGTCCATAAACCTGACACCTGTAACATCGTAATGTATTCAGCACATACTCATACAGGATAACTTATATATCCTAACTTCACTTTGTCGGGGCAAAGACTCAACTTCAAAACTCAAAAGAACAGACAATGACTCTTCTGTTTCCCCACTCTCCCCACCCTGTCTGAGTCTCCCCACCCTGTCTGAGTCTCCCCACCCAGTCTGAGTCTCCCCACCCTGTCTGCATCGCATCAAACGACGAGCATCACATACACCAAGAATCTTTCCCCTCAGCTGATCAACTTTTATATTTACTGCTTCCCCAGTTATCACTCCTTTCATTGGTGCCCTTTTCTTGAGAGTGAAACAATTCACTTTTCTTGCCCCCATTCGTTTTAGAGTGCATTCTCCCTCTGACCAACAGAAACACAAACAATTATCACTAGACCACTTCTGGTTACCCTCACCGATTCCACATTACCCAACTCTTTTTTTCACCCACTGTGAAACCACAAATTGATCAGCCAAAAGGCAAGAGCCCACTTTTTCCATAAACTTCACTCCTACTGTCACAGACTCATCTTTTTCCTGATCCTCGGAGCATACCTCGGTCTCCAATAACTTCACCACACATACCACCTCCGATACTTCACCCTCATTCACTTCCATATCTCCTCCTGTCTTCAGCTCCCTCTGCTTACACTTTCTACCATTCTTTAACAAACCATCTCCCTTTTCCCCACAATTTTTATGACTCAAGCTCACCCTCTTCTTCCCTCTCTCTCTTAGACCTCCTCTCCTTCTCTTTTTCCCTCCATTCCTCCTCCATTTTCCAAGTATACGTCTCCTTATGATAATACTGTACTACTCCTGACAAGCATCTTGTTCTTGCTTTCTCTAGGGACTCCATTTCCGCCGAGGCGTCCGCCCCCCTCCACCTAGTGGAGCTTATAGTACAGTTGTTTCTTCTTCTTCTTCTTCTTCTTCTTCTTCTTCTTCTTCTTCTATGATATCATGGCGGTCTGCAAACAAATGTTTAAAGTGCATGTCACCACCTACTGTGCTGGAATGTACGATCAATCATGATCTGCCCAAGTCTGTACTACCATGAAAATAAAATTCAAAACAAAATAAATCACTAACTTCTACCACACCCTCCCCCCTCCCCCAACCCATTAAACATTATATCATGCTGAATCACTCCACCCTTAGGATTGTTCAGCATGTCAACAACCATTTCAACAGTAACATCTATTACCCCCAATATCTCTTTTGCCGTCTCCACAATAACCTTCAACCTGGCATTTCTGCTTTCCACAACCCGATTCGTATTGATAACCTTACCAATAAAAGCTTTGAAGTCAACTTTATTCATTATCAAAGTGCCCTTTGACACTACACATTCATGAGCACAAGATTTCTGAATAAGCTTCCAAACCATGCCAGGACCATCAGAAACACCAGCCCAGACAGTAGGTCCACTAACTACAGATACATCCATGTCAGATCCATCAGTCTGACAGTAGGTCCACTAACTACAGATACATCCATGTAAGATCCATCAGTCTGACAGTAGGTCCACTCACTACAGATACATCCATGTCAGATCTATCAGTCTGACAGTAGGTCCACTCACTACAGCTACATCCATGTAAGATCCATCAGTCTGACAGTAGGTCCACTCACTACAGATACATTCATGTCAGATCCATCAGTCTGACAGTAGATCCACTCACTACAGCTACATCCATGTAAGATCCATCAATCTGACAGTAGGTCCACTCAGTAGATCCATCAGAACCTGCCTCTGCATATGATACATCATGACTGATCCTCCTTTCTCTGTAACTGGCATCCACCAAATGCTGCACTGTGTTCTCCCCCACAATTACAGTACTTAACCTTCACATTGTTTTCACGGTAATCATGTCCCCTCCACACTTTGTAATGGTAATCATGTCCCCTCCACCATCTTTTCTTTCCTTTACAATGAGCAGCTACATGTCCCATTCTTTGGCATTTAAAACACTGCAGTGCATATGGGACAAATTCTCTAACATTGAAACTAAGGAATCCTATCTGTACTTTTCCCGGCAAGACATCATTGATAAGCTTTCACTTCTTTGACCCTCTTTCCTACTGAACAACCTTTTGGCCTCAATCACTCTGCCTGCCTTCACATTTTCTTTAATTATCATCTGTGGACATAGATATTGGGACCCCAGTGATGACTCCCCTCAATCTAGCATAAACACCAGGGGCATGGCTTTTAATCTTCTTCCCATTAAGCTTTTCCATTTCCAATATCTTCTCTTGCTGAGCCTGACTACCACACAATATTTACAATCTACCATTTCCAATGAGTCGAGCTAATTTCACTTCACCTTCCTCTTTCTCTACGGCATTAGTTCGTCAGATAGGGTGTAAGTGAGGCCCTGTGGTCTCATCAAACACCATCACCATTTCCACTCCAACACTTCATTACTCTTGCTTCCTACCTTGGCCTTCTTTATGCTTTCTTTACTAGAAAATCCACTACTTTCTGTATCATGATCTCTCTTCTTCCTATGTCTTTCCACTACTGACCATTCCGGTCCTTGACCCTCATCCTCCTGCTCCATAGCATCAGAACTGACACCCATATTGTCCTCATTCCAGCACAGCTGTTGTTTCACCAACCTTTTCTCCATTTCCTCCATTTCGTCTGCACTACTCGCCGCCATTTCCGACCTCCAACCCTCACTCACACTCCCCTTCTTCCCCAATCCTTCCCCAATCCTTCCAATCAGGTTCCAATGAATTGTCAGGTTTCCCCATGTAACTACTGGCAGTTATAACTCAAGGGTCTTTTCTCAATTGCATTCTCCTCGTGTCCTCTCTCATAGCCCCCTTCTCAAAACCCAATGGAAGAAAGGGTCAGAGGGGCGGGACCTCTGGCTTTCTCATCCAATGGGTTTTGAGGAGGCGGCAAGGAGAGAGGACGCAAGAAGGATACAATTGAGAATCTCCCATTATCAATGTAACCGCTTACTATTATAGCAGTTCATAATATAAATGTATTGTAATATTGTATTATTGGTTATATGTGATATTGTATTATAATTACTAATCATTCCTCTTCTGTACTTGTAGAAATAAACTTTTTAAAATCAATTAAAGCCCATTTGAAGGAACCCCTGTTAATAACAATTGTCCATTTAACATAACTGGAACTGAAGTTGCTGACATCTTAGTGAACATTGACGACCGGCTTTTGTTGGACTAGCAACATAATGTGAACGTACACTCCTTTACAAGTGAGCTTTTTAGAATTTCAAATATGGTGTATTTGATCAAGAGTACTTGTGGTCAGAGTTCTGGAGTGGCTCACAGGGTTGGCCATTACTCATCCAGTAGCTCACTGACACAGATAGGTAAGCCAAAGCTGAATGATAGACAAACACTTGTTGGCAAAGCTCTGGAGTGGCACAGTAATCGGTTATAGTGGCATAATCCATTGGGCACAATAGTTTTACCCAGCCAGCACCTTCCATCCCCAACATGATTCTCTATGAGGGATAGGTTCATGTTAAGTTTAGGCATAGTTGTAGAACTAAGTGGAAACCCTGTCCACAGCTGTATGTCCAGATACAGGTGCTGGTTCTGGCAGGAACAAAGTTCAATCCCAAACAAATGTATGTTCAAATAAAACTGCACACTAGCAAATAGCGACCGTAAATAAAGTCAAGACCAGTTGTGTGTCTTAACATTTGTTTGGGATATCTCCAAGTCTGTACCAGAGGAAAGATATGGTGGAGAAAAAATGAACAGAGACATGAGATAGAACAGGACGCATTGTTTGCTCATGTGACACCAAATACCATTTATTAGGGCTTTACAAAGACTACAAAATCCCTCCAGATGATTTAAATCGCTGTCTCTGTCTATTTACACGATATGTTACATACAAATGTACAAAATATAAAACATTTAAGGACAAATGTTTCAACAAAAAAGAAACTCTTCTCTCAAAGCAGTAAATGCAATGTTTTCAACTAAGATGTAATTGCAATTTTATGGCGTCACCATGACATAATGGTACACTGTGTTGTGAAAACATTTGGTTAACTAGGCAACTGGTGGTGTCCTAGGGGAACAGGGAGGACTGACTACATTTCTGCTGTGTTGGAGGGGAGCTATGTCTTACCGACAATCCGTGTGTGTGTGTGTGTGTGTGTGTGTGTGTGTGTGTGTGTGTGAGGCTAAGTTTAGATGCAGGCTGATGGCGTAGACCAACAATGATGCATGCAAAAACAAAATAAAAAATACATTTGTCACAGCCAAGTGATGACAACAAGAGCTTGTCCTGAGGTTGTGACAACATTTTCTGCAGAAAATGGAATCTGATAGATTTAGTTGACCAGTAGCACCTGTTATTTGGAATTGTAAATAGCACAACAGTAGGCAAACAGTACATCAGAATGGGATGACAAAAAAAATCGGATTCTACTAAAACCGGTGAATACAAGACTGAATGAAAGTATATTCAGAAATGTTACAGTGTAATGCTTTGGGAAGTGAATAAATGTTACACTGTAACACTTTGAAGTGAATTTTTGCCTGTTGAATAGGGGGATGAGTCACCAAATACTAGTTCCAGAGAATACACAAAAGGGAAATCTGTGACAATGACCAGATTTGCTTTTCTTGATAAATTGAATGGTTTGCTCCTCAAATCAGTGATTTAGTGAACATTAATATACGGCGTTAAAAAATAATAATATCATACTGTACATCGTATGCCTCCTGCATAGGCAAGACAACCAATCATCACAAGACATACACCTGTTTCTGACAGCTTGTTGGTTTTTGCATTTCTATTTTGTATTTTTTTGCAACGTACAATAATTCTCAGCGAGTTAAAGCGTAATATAACATCAACAGGGAAGAATGCATCTCTGATTCACTGTGCAATACTTTATTATTTACACCCCCACTTTAACTGTGCAAAACCAACCCACTCATTAATGGAGGAAGGACAATCAAAATCCAAAATGGCTTCTGTCCCTACCACACGCTGTTATGTAAAAGTAAAAGTCTCCTTCAAATGTTCCCCCCTAGAAAGCTTAAAACATGCTCCTTAGGCTATAAAATCAAAAGGGTCGGGTTGTGCTCATGACAGTTCAAGTGAACCCAGCTCAACTGGGTAAAAGCAACAACTAAAGAAATGCCCACCCCTTTGAACTTTTATACAATTGGTCAGTTCTACTTGCAAATACAGTATAACAGCCATTATGCTTGTACAATATTACTGTCAGAAACAAAAGTGGATGGTTTTGGGCAACATACTTTTTGACAGGATTTGTGAGATATTTTGGCCTAAAAGTAGTTATAAAACTCTCCTTTACTGTACTAAGATTAAAGCACCCACTGACACGATATGGGTCCACTTCATTTGAATGGTTGTGTGTCAGGAAGTGTGTGTTCCTGTCAATCTCCTATCCAGTCAGGATGGTCAGCAGGGAGCCAAAGGCTGAAGTAATACACCCCCTGTCTCAGAGCTTTGCATTGAGAAAGCACCAATATCAGGCTTGTACTGTTCTTGACCTGGCCCTTGGATTGAAGGAGCCATCACTCCCTTCAGCACCCATCTGTTGGTATAGTGCTGTCGATCTTTTAAGGAAAGGGTGAACAACTGGTCTGCTAGTGTGAAACCCTAAAAGGACTCTGTTTGTGGATGTGGATGGACACGTCGCAGTGCACTTGGCAGTAAATCAAACGGTAACATTAGCACTTGCCCATTGTTTCACAGTAGCAGTTGGTTGGACGACACACAATGCTCTTTTTGTGCTTGTTGGCGAGTGGTGTATGGAGGGTCTTGGCGTTGCCTGTAAACTAGGGACAGGTTTAAGCACGGGACCAGCACCATGTGGCTCGTCTGAGGTCAGGGTTTGACGGGAGGGATACGTGCCTTTTTTTGTTCAGCACCTTAGTAAACAAAACCAGAATTTGGCCCTTGTAAACATCCGTAGTTAATACAACAACTGTGAATCAACATAAATAAAACTATAATGTCAATTCCAGTTTTATGGTGTAGAACCACAGACATAATTGTCTCTCACTGTGTACGTGCAGCCTGCATTTTGGGATGCCACATCCAGTGGAGAAATGGAGGACTGTGTCTCAACCACCATACACAAAAATCTACTCCATTCAGAGGCCTTACTCCCCCCGACCCCGCTAACAGACATCTCCTGACTACACACATCTCTCTGTCTTATGTGTGGGGTGCCTGGAAGTGTTCGAGCCGCCACGTCTCGCTGACGCCACGCTGAAAAGCGCTCCGCTCCGTCACTCCATCTGAGGTCTCCTCTCCGAGCTCTTGTCTAGAGCGCCGACTCCAGCGACGAGTCCAGCTGGTCGTCATGGTGACTGGCGCTGTCGCTGTCGCAGCTCTGCGCGCTGGAGTAGTTGGCCGCCTCCTGCAGCCTCATTAGCATGTTCATCTGGAAAACACAGAAAACAAACAACCAATAAAAAGACTGGTAAACAAAAAGAGGTCCAACACCACATTGCTATTCAGAGTCCACTATCCCAACTACAAGGTCTTAGACTGGTTATTATCATTAAGGTGACATTGCAGTGGTCCTTTATCAGAGATGGACACCAGGGGGCCCGAGTGTCAGCTGCTTTTTCCACTTGCATCGCGCTTAATTGCACACAAGTGCACACACCTGTTTCCTCAGGTCTACATCAGACGTGGTTTGAAAAGAAAGATGAAAAACCAGCCGATCCTCAAGCCCCTGAGGAACGGAGTGGCCCGTTCCTACCATATATGGAAAGCACCTGGCACAGCGGTCTTCATTTTCCCTGTAATGGTCCTGGTGGGCCTATAGGGAGGCGAGCGGCCAGGGCTGGGAAGCTCTGTGCAGGCCTCCTCTGATGATTACACAGTAATGTGTTGAGGATTAAGTGGCCTGCAGAGAAAGCCCATTCCTATTCAACTCCCCAGGAATCGCCTGCCACACTGTTTATCACGCACAAAGTGGAATTAAAGTGTAGTCATCCGAATAACGAGCTGCTGACATTTCAGAGCTTAATGGTGTGTGTGTGTGTGTGTGTGTGTGTGTGTGTGTGTGTGTGTGTGTGTGTGTGTGTGTGTGTGTGTGTGTGTGTGTGTGTGTGTGTGTGTGTGTGTGTGTGTGTGTGTGTGTGTGTGTGTGTGTGTGTGTGTGTGTGTGTGTGTGTGTGTGTGTGTGTGTGTGTGTGTGTGTGTGTGTGTTTAAATCCCCCTTTGTCTTTTCTTCTTTCAAAAGACAAGGTCATCTGCTGTCACGTTTGTTATTGGTATCCTTGGAAACTGGCTTCCACCTCTACTCACTGATGTCTCTTTTTTTATTACTTATTATTATGTCCACCAACATGGTCTCCTTCATGTTACTTCACTTAGCTTCAGTGAACGTAAAACTCTCTTAGCAAACTCTTTTCATATGACTCTATTTTACATATCACTGTACAAATAAAACGGTCATTAAAATCAGCTATCAGAGTTAGAACATGCCTGTGATTTCAGTCTTCATCATGTTTTTATTTATTTTTGTATTTTTTATTTGACCTTTATTTAACTAGGCAAGTCAGTTGAGAACAATGACAGCCTAGGAACAGTGGGTTAACTGCCTTGTTCAGGGGCAGAACGACAGATTTTTACCATATCAGCTCGGGGATTCGATCTAGCAACCTTTCGGTTACTGGCTCAACGCTCTAACCACTAGGCTACCTGCCGCCCTGAATCATTGTGTTGTGCTAGCGCTCTAACCAATATGTCTATATTTTCTGGACCACAGTAAAACTGAAGTGCTGAAAGAAGGGTTCAGGGCAGAAACTTAATTCAATAATGTTCAATAATGTTTAACGATGCTCCGAAACGTGATTGAAGGAAATTAAATAATTGGACAGGAAAAGGTGCAACACTCGCTCACCATTAAAGACACGTAGTTTTATTAGACAAGCTTATAAGACTGACGTTTTGGCTTTCAATGGCCTTCTTCAGAAATTCAAAATCCCCGTACTGGACCTTCTTTCAGCATTTCAGGGCTTTGTTTTCATTTCTCCTTACCAGTGGGTCTCCTTCCGTGTCACTCTGGGACACTTGTTTGGAGGAGGCGCCCTCTTTGGAGGAGCTGTAGCCATCATAGCCCACATCCTCTGGCCGTAACTGGAGCAGGGCCTGGCTGTCATGCTGCAAGGAGGCAGATCTCCAGGGGTAGGTGTCCTTCACCCACTTGGACGGGTCCTCCCACGCCGCCCTCTTGCCGTACAGCTGTAATGGTGGCCACAAAACGAGAAATGAGTTAAGCGAAAGGAGAAATCATAGATGCTGATGACAGGAGCAAATTCACCCTACACCGGTACCCCTCTACTTTGTGTCCTTTGACCTCCGTCTGTACCCACCTGGAGCCCTTCTCTAACGGCTTCCAGCAGGTAAGGCACCAGGGAGTAGTTCCATAGGTCAGTGAACCACACCCGCGAGCCATCTGCATCCATGGGGCAGGACAGGAAGAGCCTGGGACCTGTAGGCAGAACACAACACATTCAGTGTGTTTTGTGGGGTCAGAGACAATTCATGCTTGATTGGAAAATGTGGTCGGAGGCGCAGTACGGATGGTGTGACGCAGAGGCTATATTGAGCTCTGTACCGCATCGCCGTGCGCCTCTCAAATTTGTAATAATTCGGAGGGCTCTGTATAGCTCCGCATTGACATGATTGGTTGACGGTAGGTGGGGGCGGCAGGTCCTGCATAAACACAAACTCACTTCCTGGACAACAGCTCTGTGCTGCTCAGCAAAGAGCAAGAAGTATGAATGCCCTGACTTCTGCAGAGGCCGTATCACTGTAAATGCTGCACGGCCAATGCAGACGTCTGATTGACCATGTAGCACCTTTCAGTTTGAGCAAGGCATTACCTCACATGGCCAAAGTCACAACACCAAAATACACTTATTAAGTGTCATGTGTGCAATGTTCAAAATATCATTAGAAATATGTGAACTCAAAGTGTGTGTGTGGGCATGCGTGCGGGCATTGTCTAACCGATGGTGACGTCTGAGGAGCTGTGGGCCTCCAGGAAGCCGTTGAGGTGCTGCCACGTCTTGGGAATCCAGTCGATGACCTTGATGAGGTCATTGCTGCGCATGTTCCTGTTGATCTCCGTCTCGATCAGCTTCCTGCGCAGAAATCGGCCTAGGAAACCCTTGACCGGCTCTGTGTGGTTGGCACACAGCACCCACCTGGAGACGGGGGAAAAGGATGACGAGACAACATGTATGACATCACACTCTATGGAGCAGCTGTGATGGAATTGGAGGCTACACCGCTACATGATTCCGGTAGACCTGAAATGATTGGATGTGGTGGTTATTCCAATCAGCCTATGGAAAGAAAAGATGAAGCATCAAGTTTCTTATACCCAGATCCAATTCTTTCAGATCAGTGACTAGAGAATGGCATTAGATGTCGATTTGGAATTCAGCATTAGGGAAATTCCACGCAAGTTTGGCCCAAAGATAAGGGCCGTTGGGGGATGGATGTTTGGCATATATTTGAAATCTGTATCCCAAATAAAGCCCCATTGGTGATGACTGCTCTGTTGTCAGTTGTCACAATAAAGATGACTGCTTGTTCTGAGGCTTGCACTCTGGTTTGATCATTCCATATTGTAATTCCGACTCATAGTCAGGAAGGCCAGTGTCAGCGTGGAGGTTGTGCCACATTTGACCTCATGGCATTTTATGAAATGCTGGGCTGTTTCCTGTACCTTCCATGGTGACAGTGTGATGAAAATGTTAATCAATGAATGTCAGTGTGATTTTGCATGCACCCAATGACAAATATATCTGTCGCCACATTAGTCATGTAATTATCTCCTCAAATATGTCACGTAAAAAATTACCAGGTGTCTAAGGCCTAAAATTATATCAGGTCAAATTAGCAAAGCTAATTAGCCAAGTTTAAGATGCACTATGCATAAATCACTCCACCATTGCCTGTTTAGAAAAATTATAATAGTTAACCTTATTTCAGTTTATGTAACAAAACCAGCAAGTATAGTGTAGAGAATCATTGTATCATCTAAACAGCTGTGAAATATTTTCCATAACCAAAAATATTGTATTGTCAGCTGTTTGAAGCTGGTGTACAAAACCAAAGTTAAAGACGCAAAAACGAAACTTAACGGGAAGCATAGAAATAGCTCATATAGAACTTACTTTAAATTAGAATGACAGATCTATAATAAATACTTCTATGTGAATTGTGAGTTTTTTTTTCTTCTACTTTCTAATATGTAATATCTGAAGTTGACTGACTTCATGGTTTGAAAGACATCCACACAACTATTTTGTGGCAGTAGGCCTGGTGGTGGTATTATTGTTTCTACTAGTGGAAGCAGGAATGAAATGCTGATGAAATACTGTACATAATCACAATGTTCTTATTGGTAGTTTTACTATTGACTATTGATTAATTTTTAATTGAGTTACAATTTTAAAATCTTTTTATTGTCACCCTTTTTAAAATAATACAGCACATCTTATTATTGAAAAAGCCCCCAAGCCAAACTGGGAAGAATATTCTCAGATTCTGATCCTACCTGTGTCCGATGTAAAACAGAAGCAGCCACACTGTATCATATGTTTTGGGGCTGTCACGAACTGTCAGGTTTCTGGGAATGAATATTTAAATGTTTCTCTGATGTGTGTGTATATATATATATATATATATATGACACTGTTATAGATCAGTCTCCCCTTACAGCCCTTTTGGAGTATTGCCCATAGGTACCCCCCTGTCAAGAATTCAGTTGGACACTGTTGTTTATACAACTCTTTTAGCTAGACGGCTAATACTAGAGAACTGGAAGATGGCAGCTCCCCCATCTTATAAATATTGGGTGGGATATTGGGTGCTCTCTGAAAATAGATTTTTTTAAATTCAATACACGAGGGAACCCCAAACTGTTTTACGAGGCCTGGGCTCCATTCCGGTCTTACTTTAAACAGTCCATCTTCTGATGGCATTCATATTACAACAAAAATAAGTCTGTATTTGACTCCCCTGTGAATTAAGGGCTGGATGAGCATTTCTTTGTGTTTTTTTTTGGGGGGGGGGCATTAAGGTTGATGATGTGCCTATTGATTCTTATTGAATGTGACCTGCGGATGCCTTGTTCATCTTGCCCTGTCAGAGACTAAAATGTGAGCTTGTTTTGCCCTGTTTTTTATTTTTATTATTTTGTTCATGCTTACATGAAATTATTCAATTTTTTTTAAAGCATTGTAAACTTTATTTTTGGTCCAGTGGATGGTTGGATGGTTGCATTTCTCCACCCCTATCCCTTGTCTGTTTACAGGAACAATGGTGAGGTGTGTGCTCTGTCCCTGTACTACAGATTGCCCTTTAACCTGGGCAGCCTTCTGCCCGGTGTGTTTAACTTGTCCAAAGTACAGTATCTTTAAAGCAATTCTTTTTTATTTGTATTTTTTCTAGTTGAGTATATTATTTATATTGTTTTGTGTTGTCTTGTGTGTAAAACTGAATAAACAAAGTTTTCAACAACAACAAAAAAGAAAAAGGCCCCAAAATAACGTTAGTTAGCAAAAATCTGCTTGAATATGTTGTCTGTACAGGAAAAAGAATATGTCCAAAGCAGAGAGCAAATGAAGCTTTTGAATCCTGGTTTGAGTGTTGGTGAAGGTACACATACCTGAAATTGTGGTGAAGCTCAAGGTTGGGAGAGGAAGACACTCCCTGGTTCATGGTTCCAATCACATACGGGCTGCAGACAAGACAGAACAATTATACTGAGGACAGTGCAGTTACGTACCAGGGCGAGGCAATAAGGATATTTACCTTTCCTTTCACAACACTGATTGTACTTATTAAGGAACAGAAGGTAAACTATCTTGAATGAATACGAATTGCATTATCTTGTAATAAGTCAAGCTAGAAATGGTTGTTGGTATAGAATCCCAGTGTTCACATTAACTGTTGCATTTGAGCTAAACACAATCATCATCATCATCATCCCCACCACCACCATCATCACCCCCATCATCATCATCACCATCATCCTATAGCGGCTAGACTTGCTTCCTGTGCCGGTGGAGCTATACTCACCATTTGTGGTACTTGTAGTTGAGGAATCCATTGAAGATGTCGCTGAGTGAGCCGATGTGGTGGAGGTTGTCCAGTATGACCACGGTGGGCAGCTCCGTCTCGCTCTCCTCAGAGTTGCACTGCTCTGCCAGGCTGGATAGGTACTGACGCAGGTCCTGCACAGAAACAACACAAAGTGAGCTTAAAGATGTGGCCATTATTCATAAAGTGAGTGTTACTTTGACTTTGAAATAGGACCACTGTCCTTGATATACTGTACAGTGCCAAACGAGGCGATTTATAGACAAATATGTCAACTCCTTAGCGACTAGCTCCTTAATACTCTTGGCTGAGCGTTTTCTTACCTTGCTGGATTTCTGGTCCACGTTGAAGCTAGCCAAGTTGCTCTCCGTGACCTTTCGACCAGACTTGGTGACAATGAACTCTGCCAGCTTGCTGGCCAGGAAGGACTTCCCAGTGCCGCTGGGGCCAGAGAGGATGATGCGGCGATGCTCCATGAGCAGGTTGAGGTATCTCTGGATGATGGGCTTGGGGATGAGGGTGTCAAATACCAGGCTGTCTATGCTGTTCTCCTTCACACCTACAGGAGGAGAGACGTGATTGTCTGATGATACTAGGTGCTAATAATACAGGATATTATCATGTTAATGGTATATAACGGTACATAGCCGCTCACAACCTGTGGTAGACTGAATACAATTCATGCCATTCTAAAACAAATGGAATGAATGGAGTTCATTCACTCAGGTAATAGCCCATAAAATATCATAATTAAATGCAGTGCGACTGTGCGATGGCTAATAAATGATGTTAACATAAAATAAATCATGAGAAATGGGAAGAGTTGATTATTGTTTATGGACGTCAGGTGGCGTATGTGTCAAGCTGCTCAGAGTAGGAGTGCTGATTTAGGATCAGCAGAGTAACTATAATTCAGCTTCAATGACTTCAGAGTAACTATAATTCAGCTTCAATGACTGTAGAGTAACTATAATTCAGCTTCAATGACTGCAGAGTAACTATAATTCAGCTTCAATGACTGCAGAGTAACTATAATTCAGCTTCAATAACTTCAGAGTAACTACAATTCAGCTTCAATAACTTCAGAGTAACTACAATTCAGCTTCAATGACTGGGTCAGAGGTAACTATAATTCAGCTTCAATGACTGTAGAGTAACTATAATTCAGCTTCAATGACTGCAAAGTAACTATAATTCAGCTTCAATGACTGCAGAGTAACTATAATTGACTGTTGGTGGGAGCTTGGACACTACTCCTCCAGTGAAAACACAACTGTAATGCAGAGTGCTGACACAGGATTCAATGGCACCTAGTTCAGGCCTGGCCCACTACATTTTCCTGCTGATGGCCACTGTTGTGACTATGGGAGAGAAGCGGCCATTACAACCACAGGAATATAACAGCCAGCATGCGAGTGAAATAAAGGAAGTGTTGTCTACTTTTTTTTAGCTCTGGTGAATAAAAATGGAAGCCGATGTTTGTCCATTTAAAACACCTCCTTTGCCCCTTCAGGAGCAGTACATTGACTGAAGTGTCCGAAGTGCTTTTCAAAGTAAATGAGGGTATTGTCATGTCAGGATAAAGAATTTTTTGGACATTCTATTTAAACGTTCTGGGGTTCCATTTTGTCATGTTTGGAAATGTGCCATCCTATAGGTAGGGCTGTGGGTTGTTCCTGGTCAGGTCTCATGGTCAAGACTCAAGGCCCTTCCTCTATATCTGTGCTATTTTGATTTAATAAACTTTATTATCCCACCAGAGAGAAATGTGTTTGGTCATGTCCTTAAAAGGATGTAGGACGTACAGTAATACATAAAACACACAACAATAGAAACTGTGAAATGCATCATGCCGTTAGTCTGGGCCATCCTAGTACCTTTGAGGTTGACGCTGATGACGTTGTTGTCCCCCACAAGGTAGCCACAGGGCAGCATTTCAGGCAGTTCAGAGGCGTGGGCCCGCACCACATCCCCCATCCTATAGCTGACTATACTGTCTGAGTTCAGCCCCAGACTGGTCAGTGGGTCCACCCGGAACACGTACTCCTGGAGGGGAAATGGCCAAATAGAATTCTAAGATCAAGACACATTCTATCTAACATCTCAGTGTTTATCCATATGCATTTCCACAACAAAGAAATAGTCTGTCAATCATACAGATGAAGAACCATATATCATGAGCATTTTCTGACACAATAAATGGAGTGCTTCATATTTGGTTTTTGGTCTGTAGGGTTCAGTCAGTGACTGATCATATGGTGAGCAGGGGGAAGGAGGTTTTACCTTGAATAATCGTCTGATTACTCCATCTAGCACATCCCACTTGGTCTTTCCGCTCACGCCGATGGAACCAATGAGGTACTCCTGGCTTTGCATACCCTGAGTGTACGATAGGGAATTAGAAAATGTAGGATGTCAGAGACTTGAATGAAAATAAGTGGCAAAATTGTTGTACCGAACAGTGACTTGGACTGAAATAGGTGCCAGTGTTTATTTTGATTGCCGGTACTGTTTATATTAAGGTGCAGGAGCTCCAAAATTCTTTTGATATAATATTTTAGAAGAGCAACAGAAAAACGAAGGTCCCGGTACTCGGCTCTGGTGAGCTCCTGCCCAAGTCAAGCGCTGGTACTGAAGCATCTGATCATCCGACAGCATAAGATTCTCACATTGTTATTCTAGGCACCTATATCTCATTAGTTACCTTGGTCTTATTGGAGCCACTGTTGATTCTCGGCACTTATATCTCATTAGTTACCTTGGTCTTATTGGAGCCACTGTTGATTCTCGGCACTTATATCTCATTAGTTACCTTGGTCTTATTGGAGCCACTGTTGATTCTCGGCACTTATATCTCATTAGTTACCTTGGTCTTATTGGAGCCACTGTTGATTGTGACCACAATGCGGACACTGCGCCCCTCTTTGCGTAGATTGCCCTCATAACCATCGTCCAGGAGAATATCTGTGGGCACAAACACAACTATCTATCAAGGGAAGAAACAATCTTGGGGAAAAACATCTCTGTAATAAAAGCGTCTGAAAAATAGAGAAGTAAAAACAACAGAGCCTAAATTTAAAATAGAGCGGTCCTTCTGCCTGTTTGAAAGACACGGTTGTCAGGCTAAAAAAAGTTACATTGCTAGGAGCCCCAGATATTAATTATAAACATTCTATTTTCCTCTCTCTCTGCTTTATTTACATTGAACTGGGGAGGAAGGGGAACTACTTTGTATTCGGCTGGCTTGCTGGCACGCAGGCTCTGTGCAGGGGTGATAAGGGCCCTCTGCCACTCGTCTTCCCACGCGCTGCTGCTCCCAACTCATCCCCCCCATCAATTAAACAGCCCCAAAGTCTTCCGAGAGTGTTCTGTTTTAATTACAGGACAGACGAGGAGACCAAAGGAGGAACGAACAGCGCTCCACTCATCGACGAGGACAAGGCCGGATTCGGAGAAGAGGAGCATACAAGGTTTAATTAGTCTCTCACACACACACACACACACACACACACACACACACACACACACACACACACACACACACACACACACACACACACACACACACACACACACACACACACACACACACACACACACACACACACACACACACACACACACACACACATCTCTCCGAGGAGTTCTGTTCTGACGTCTGCTTGATTGATGCACATGTTACTTCAATTTGAGGAACTCTACTTGGACAAACGTGCTGTGGTGACTCACCTTCATCCAAAAGGATTAGCACATTGTCTTCAAACTGTCCAAACAGCGTGTTGGGTAACAGTAAAGATAGATCAACGCAGCGTGTTGGGTAACAGTAAAGATAGGACAACGCAGCGTGTTGGGTAACAGTAAAGATAGATCAACACAGCGTGTTGGGTAACAGTAAAGATAGATCAACGCAGCGTGTTGGGTAGCAGTAAAGATAAATCAACGCAGCGTGTTGGGTAACAGTAAAGATAGGACAACGCAGCGTGTTGGGTAACAGTAAAGATAGGACAACGCAGCGTGTTGGGTAACAGTAAAGATAGGACAACGCAGCATGTTGGGTAACAGTAAAGATAGGACAACGCAGCCTGTTGGGTAACAGTAAAGATAGGACAACGCAGCGTGTTGGGTAACAGTAAAGATAGGACAACGCAGCGTGTTGGGTAACAGTAAAGATAGGGCAATGCAGCGTGTTGGGTAACAGTAAAGATAGGACAACGCAGCGTGTTGGGTAACAGTAAAGATAGGGCAATGCAGCGTGTTGGGTAACAGTAAAGATAGGGCAATGCAGCGTGTTGGGTAACAGTAAAGATAGAGCAATGCAGCCTGTTGGGTAACAGTAAAGATGGGCAATGCAGCCTGTTGGGTAACAGTAAAGATAGGGCAATGCAGCGTGTTGGGTAACAGTAAAGATAGGGCAATGCAGCCTGTTGGGTAACAGTAAAGATAGATCAACGCAGCGTGTTGGGTAACAGTAAAGATAGATCAACGCAGCCTGTTGGGTAACAATAAAGATAGATCAACGCAGCGTGTTGGGTAACAGTAAAGATAGGGCAATGCAGCGTGTTGGGTAACAGTAAAGATAGGGCAATGCAGCGTGTTGGGTAACAGTAAAGATAGGGCAATGCAGCCTGTTGGGTAACAGTAAAGATAGATCAATGCAGCCTGTTGGGTAACAGTAAAGATAGATCAATGCAGCCTGTTGGGTAACAGTAAAGATAGGGCAATGCAGCCTGTTGGGTAACAGTAAAGATAGGACAACGCAGCGTGTTGGGTAACAGTAAAGATAGGGCAATGCAGCCTGTTGGGTAACAGTAAAGATAGGGCAATGCAGCGTGTTGGGTAACAATAAAGATAGGGCAATGCAGCGTGTTGGGTAACAGTAAAGATAGGGCAATGCAGCGTGTTGGGTAACAGTAAAGATAGATCAACGCAGCCTGTTGGGTAACAATAAAGATAGGGCAATGCAGCGTGTTGGGTAACAGTAAAGATAGATCAACGCAGCCTGTTGGGTAACAATAAAGATAGATCAACGCAGCGTGTTGGGTAACAGTAAAGACTTTAATACAGTGAGTGTGTCAAAGCTATTGGAGCCCCCATCCACAGAGAAGCAGTCTCAAACAATCCCCTGTGTGACACACTCCAGCTCAACTCCCTAAGAACAAGTCCCTATCCTAAATGACTGGTCTCAAATGACAATGTAAACTGTTCAACTAAATCCTCATCCAGGAGAATATAATGTAAACTGTTCAACTAAATCCTCATCCAGGAGAATATAATGTAAACTGTTCTACTAAATCATCATCCAGGAGAATATAATGTAAACTGTTCAACTAAATCATCATCCAGGAGAATATAATGTAAACTGTTCTACTAAATCATCATCCAGGAGAATATAATGTAAACTGTTCAACTAAATCCTCATCCAGGAGAATATAATGTAAACTGTTCAACTAAATCATCATCCAGGAGAATATAATGTAAACTGTTCTACTAAATCATCATCCAGGAGAATATAATGTAAACTGTTCAACTAAATCATCATCCAGGAGAATATAATGTAAACTGTTCTACTAAATCATCATCCAGGAGAATATAATGTAAACTGTTCTACTAAATCATCATCCAGGAGAATATAATGTAAACTGTTCTACTAAATCATCATCCAGGAGAAAATAATGTAAACTGTTCAACTACATCATCATCCAGGAGAATATAATGTAAACTGTTCAACTAAATCATCATCCAGGAGAATATAATGTAAACTGTTCAACTAAATCCTCATCCAGGAGAATATAATGTAAACTGTTCTACTGAATAGAGTCACGGGGCTGTGGTGAATCACCTGACATGATGGTGTCTGTCATGGTGTAGAGTCACGGGGCTGTGGTGAATCACCTGACATGATGGTGTCTGTCATGGTGTAGAGTCACGGGGCTGTGGTGAATCACCTGACATGATGGTGTCTGTCATGGTGTAGAGTCACGGGGCTGTGGTGAATCACCTGACATGATGGTGTCTGTCATGTTGTAGAGTCACGGGGCTGTGGTGAATCACCTGACATGATGGTGTCTGTCATGGTGTAGAGTCACGGGGCTGTGGTGGATCACCTGACATGATGGTGTCTGTCATGTTGTAGAGTCACGGGGCTGTGGTGAATCACCTGACATGAGGGTGTCTGTCATGTTGTAGAGTCACGGGGCTGTGGTGGATCACCTGACATGATGGTGTCTGTCATGTTGTAGAGTCACGGGGTTATGGTGGGTCACCACAGTTGATGTTGAGGTTGTTGACGGACAGGCCCTAAGCTGTGGCTCACCTGACATGATGGTGTCTGTGATATTGAGGTTGTTGAGGGACAGGCCCAGAGATTGGCGTGAGGAGGACGAGGATGTGCTGGAGGTCTCAGAGGGCGGCCGGCCCATCTTGGCTGGCGTGGCGGCTGGCGTGGTGCCTCCCGTCTTGAGCCGGTCATTTTCCGCTTTCAGCAGCTCGATCTCATTCTGCCCAGTGACAGAGAATAAACATCAGGAGGATACTCTAAATGACACTGTCGGCGTTTCCTGACAGATGCTTTTCTAAACCATAGAAACAGAATTACCAGAATGGACATTCCCATTCAGAGTCAATGTTCTGTGATGGGTGGACCAGCAACCGTATTGAGTTTCCTGTTTAGTAATTCATATTTCTATGGTTATAACTCATCATGTAGGCCTACGCCACCTGTTGGGAGACAATGACGTCACCACAAATGGACGCTTTTAGAGAGCAATCCAGAAACTGAGCCCAACCTGATGTAAAATAAAGTAATTCTACTGAGTGGTAAGCCTATTAGAAGAATATGGAAATTTCCTTGCATTCAGACTGGCCATAGTTATCATTGTGGATCAGTATTAGCGTCATTGTTGGCTGTGAGAGCCCCTTTAATCTCAACAGAGCTCTTTGTACTGGGCTGTTCACAAATCTAAATCCCAGATTAAGGGCCTGGGTAGATTATCTACACATCTGAGGAGAGAGCGCTGACTTCTCCAGTTGTTGCCGTTTTGTCATGGGAGTTGACATCAACAGCCAAGCCACTGTCCCCCCGGTCTTTGTCACGAGATGCATAGTCAGTGCTCTACCAGAAAGGTGATTGGTTGTATGGCACGGCCAGCCCCACTGACAGATAAACCTAATTAGTGGTCTGAGTGGTTAAATTGTAAGTTGACCACGGTGCCATTGCGGCTTGTTGGCTTCCCCCTGAACCCCCTGACCAACCCAGTCACCCCTGGCATGGCATCAAAGAGCCAGAACAATCCCCAAACACTGCATTAGCTCCCTAACTGCACAGTGTCACGGCCCACTGGCCCCTGGGAAACAGGTCTCTCTGGGTGCAACCCAATAATGTCTACTTCCTGAAGTATTTTTTTTTACAGTTTACATTATAAACAATATACATACAGATAAAACAACAGATAAGAAATGGACTGGATTAGTGTTAAACAAACAACAATATAAGGCTATATGTACAATTAGTGATTTGATATAGAAGTCAGTGCTAATTGTCATTGGTGGTCCCCCATGGTTTGGGTTGTGCATTCGTTTAGCAGGCTACCTGGTTCCTCACCTGCATACGGTTCATGGCCTCTCGGATCTGGTCCAGGTGGTGGGCGGAGCTAAGAGCCTCTAGGCGGATGTCTGTCAGCTTCAGTTCCTTCTCCCTCAGCTCGTTCTTCAGCTGCAGGATGATCTCCGCCTCCGCCTCCGTGCACTCACACAGCCTGCATGGGGTCGCACAGGGGTCACAGGGCTAGAAATACTACACACAGGGGTAGTTACACATACAGGCTACAAATACTACAAACAGGGATAGTTACACATACAGGCTAGAAATACTACACACAGGGGTAGTTACACATACAGGCTAGAAATACTACAAACAGGAGTAGTTACACATACAGGCTAGAAACACTACACACAGGGATAGTTACACATACAGGCTAGAAATACTACACACAGGAGTAGTTACACATACAGGCTAGAAATACTACACACAGGGATAGTTACACATACAGGCTAGAAATACTACAAACAGGAGTAGTTACACATACAGGCTAGAAACACTACACACAGGGATAGTTACACATACAGGCTAGAAATACTACACACAGGGGTAGTTACACATACAGGCTAGAAATACTACACACAGGGATAGTTACACATACAGACTAGAAACACTACACACAGGGGTAGTTACACATACAGGCTAGAAATACTACACACAGGGGTAGTTACACATACAGACTAGAAACACTACACACAGGGGTAGTTACACATACAGGCTAGAAATACTACACACAGGGGTAGTTACACATACAGACTAGAAACACTACAAACAGGAGTAGTTACACATACAGGCTAGAAATACTACACACAGGGATAGTTGCACATACAGGCTAGAAATACTAAAAACAGGGGTAGATGCACATACAGGCTAGAAATACTACAAACAGGGATAGTTACACACAGTACAGTACAGGCATGGGGAGCGTCCACCGAGGGAACCTCAACCCCCGAGGGAGAGAACTCGGCTGAACAGTCAAACCAAAGAGGATCCATTGGAGGCAGTAGGAAACCGTTATGGCAGACATACTTAGAAAACACACATACACATAGGTGGTATGGGGTCACACTGGGATCACGTGAGCATTGGGGATGAGTGAATCCTCCATCATAGGAATTGTCCATCTGGCATGCCAAGCAAAGACAAAGATGGTGTCTGTCTACGGTTCCAGTGTTGCTACTACTGCTACCATGTAAGTCATTCACTACTATCAAACTCTGTAGGTCACAGCTGAGTTTACGATCTGAAATGGGGAAATTGACTTCAAAACCCACACTATGAGCATCACCCTCCACGGCTAGGAAAGCCTGTCAGGGACCCTCCAAAGAAGTGAGGGCAAACCAACTAGCCAGCTGGCCCACACACAGCAGATGTGAATGAAACTAGCATGCTTCTGGCAAATTCATGGCCAGCTGCGGATATTAACAAGATGGAGGAGCCTTCTGTACATGGCCAATTCACCAGCAGTAGAAGTAAGCACGGAAATATAATATAATCTCCCATGACTGCTACAGGTGATTTTAATATTTGTGTACACGGCTCACATTCTGGTGCATTATATTTTTGTGTCGTGGCCTGATTGGGGCCCTTTGTGAGAGAAAGTTTACGTCCCAAAGAGCACCCTATTCCCTACATAGTGCACCACTTTTGACCAGAGCCCTATGGGTCCTAGAGTGCACAATATAGGAACTAACGTGCCATTTGGGAGCCACCCAAAAAGATAAAAGCAGGCTGAGTTAAGATGATGAAAGCCCCTCACACCCCCAACAGCGAGCCAGCCACACACTGCCTGTTACCGAGATCTGTGCTTGTAGACCACATGACCGTTTAGCCTTCTCTTTGACTTCCAAATGGGGAGGGGCTTGCTATCACAAACGCACTTGTTACTGGACAGATAGACATATGAAATGGAGAAACAAGGTGAACAAGAAGAGACATAAAAAAAAGACTGGGTGAATTCAGAAGAAAAACAACATTTGTGCCAAGAAATGGAAGACGCTGAAGTATGTGTTGTATGTAGATTGGGATGTAGCCTGTGTGTAATAATAATAATAATAATGAGGTGGGTGATTATATTTGTCCTGTTTCACACATGTACAAGTGTGTATTCATACATGTGTTAATTAGAAATGTGTTTTTTGCATATCCCAACTCCCCCTGAGACATCCTCGGGGGGTAGGGTCACGTCCAGGGTCAGCCATGATCAACGGTGACCCTGGGGCAATTAGGGTTAAGTGCCTTGCACAAGGGAAAATCGACAGATTCTTCACCTTGTCGGCTCGCGGATTCGAACTAGCGACCTTTCGGTTACTGGCCCAACGCTCTAACCGCTAGGCAATCTGCCAAGTGTGTATATTACAGTATACTCACTCTGTGGTGGAGGCTGAGGAGAGTAGTGTTGGGAAGCTGTCCTGTCTGTTAGCATGCTGTAGCTTGGGCGAGGACGGCAGCGATGAGTCCGTCATCTCTTCGATGTCATCGTGGGGAGACTGAGGCTTGTTGCCCTTCTTCTTACTGAACGCCTGCTTGAACGAGCTCCGCAACTGCAAGAGAAACACCAAAACGTCAACATCGCCCATCTCTCCAACTTAACGGACATAATTTCCTGTCGGGCCAAGTCAGTGCTGTTCTTAGGCAACAGTCACCATCTGAGAGAGAGGGAACGCAAGGCAACTCAATCAAGGGCGACTGTATGGAGGAGGAATGCAGGGAGGAGCCAGACTGTATGGAGGAGGAATGAGGAATGCAGGGGAGGAGCCAGACTGGAGGAATGAGGAATGCAGGGAGGAGCCAGACTGTATGGAGGAGGAATGAGGAATGCAGGGGAGGAGCCAGACTTTTTAAGGTCCTGGAACTAGAAACAAACAGGCAGTCAAAATGGAGGAAGAGGAGAGGGGGGCTGTTTCCATGCCGAACAGTTGTAGAAGGGGAAAACGTTGAGGAACTGAGGAGGAAAGGAGAGGAGGAAGAGGAGGAAGTCACCACAGCATACGAACGGTAGATGCTTTAGTGCAACTAACCTGTGCTGGGATGGAATCAGCCACCTGAGGATAGAACAATCACTACTGTTATCACAAGGACACGCCGCTCCACTGACCCACAAATCATCACTACTGTATTACCGCTAAGGCCACCATTATCTTTAAAGGGGAAATCTGAGATTGGTACATCCATTTTTATACTTTCAAATGAATGATATATATATATTGATTTTTGAAGAATATAGCTTATAAATACCTAATGAGCTTTGTTCAACTGTCATACCCCAAAATACTTCCCTTGCCCCTTTAAAACTCCATTTAACTGGCAATTAGTTCCTGAGGTCTGAGGCATTTGCATTTTGGCACTCAGAGCTGAGCTGCCTCATATCTCTAGGTTCCCTTGTTAGGAGGAGGAGCCCTAGCACAATCACATCATTTTCAGTGCGACTGGAGCCTTTCCCCCCATGTCAAAGAACATCTGGAGCCACAATGGAGCCGGCAGTAGGAGACATTTTGTTTCCTGTACAAGTTGAAGAATGGATCCAGGGAGGGGAAACTGCACTTGATGTGTGTGTGTGTTCTTGTGTGTGTGTGTGCCCATGTCCCGCTCCCTGCTGTTAGCGATGCCCTCTTCAGCCAGATCACAGGCTCTTCATTAACCTCTGAGCTACACACTCCCAGTGTTTCAGGCCACAGGGGCACAGAGGCAGAATTTATATGCAAATTCATATGAATAGCTGCATAGATTTTTATTTATGAGCATGTGTTGAGCTTTTCTCTGGCTCAGAGTCTGGGAAGGATTGGGAAAGAGAATTGAGCAGTTGTAAAGATGCTGGTCGTACTCCTTGACGAACATTTAGCAGTTCATCATGGTCTGTTTCCCAGAAGAGATAGTATGGAGGTCAGATTGTATACTCTTCAAGTGGGGTTGTCTTCTGTACCGAATCTTATTATAAGAATGTATGAGTAATTATTGAATGTAATGAAAAATTATTCAGAGGGTCCTCGCAAATAGTAGTCATTAACCAGCAGGAAACTGTATTACCGGCAGAAAAACACAAGGTCGAGGGAGGATTTACAAAAACATGGATTTTGAATGAATGCATTTCTGAAATAGGGTGTGTCATATTTTCTCCATGGGAGGCAGAAGTGTAACTGCACACAGATGGAGAGGGGAAAGAAGCTTAACATTACTAGGAGAGATGGACTGTACGCTTAATCAAGGGGTACACTGACTGGGGGACTTAAGGCAACTAAGCGGGACAGCACTGATTCATGCTCAAATAAGTATCCGTCCCTTTCGGGTAAATGGACCACATTAGGCACTATTTGAAATAGTGAATTAAGCCTTTATTTGGTATTATTAACACATTTTATTAGGCCTTTATTTAGTGTTTTCTTCTTTACACATGAATGAGTACAGGAAACACTGAATGAAGGACTAACGACTGGCTAATACTATAGAATAAAGGTCCCATTTATCTACTTATATACACAATTATACACTTAGGAAATGAGTGCCCAATATGTGATCCTTGTACAAAAGTGTTACCCCTCTCTATCTCTTTATCTCACAGTCATTCACTCTGTCATAGACATGCGAGAGGATGGGGGAGTTTCATATTCACCTTGTTGCCTCTCTCCTTTCCCTGGCAGAGGGTTAGGGTTAGGGAGAGCGTGAGAAAAGGGAGTGGAATTACAAGTCACAGTTATGACAATGTATGACTTCTCAGTAGAAAGGAGTGTGAGACTGGCATGGTTTAGATGGCTCAGAGGTTAGAGTGAAGTGCACTGCATGGAGACGTCTATACGAGCCAAGAAACCCTCCTCCTCTCCTTCTCCCATGGGATTTCTTCACTCACTAACTTACCCAGCTCTTCTTCTTCTTCTTCTTGTCCTCTAGGTCTTTGGCGCTGCCCAGGGACGAGTGACTGGCTGCACTGTTGATGCTGGACATGCTCTCCGACGAGTGTTGCCGCCTAATCCGCAGGTCTGGAAGCACAAGACAACCCGCTTTTTTAGTACCTACCCAGTCTAACTCCCAAGCGCCAGGTGTTTGAGATCAACTTTCAAAGAGGGTGAACTTTCTAGAGTGGTGTATGGCTGCTCTGAACATTCTAGAGTGGTGTACGGCTGCTCTGAACATTCTAGAGTGGTGTACGGCTGCTCTGAACATTCTAGAGTGGTGTATGGCTGCTCTCATGAGTAAAGAGGGACAGAGTTTGAAATGTGTGGGTCGATCAAGAGGAAGAGGTGCGGTTCTTGCCCACACTAAAGCGCATATGGAGGGTTCTCCTCAGGCGGTGCTACCTTTGTGTAGGTGGTCGGGGCCGTTGAGGGCCACTTGGATGGCTGTCTGGGCGTCTGTGTTCTGGGCTTTCAGCGCCTCGATGGTCTCTCTCAGCTCAGCCAGCTCCGACTCCTGAGGGAAGAGAAGCAGCTCCACAGATCAACCTCCACAGCACCACCACACCACAGACAATACCAATCTGCACAATTGAAAACAATGGCAGAATGTGCTTGATTATAGATATACTGCAGAAACACCATTTGGAGTCCCAAAAAAATAACAAATGTGCTTTAGGTGGATCTTGAATAGACCTTTTTGTTCACTAACCCTGTTGAAAGAGAAACATCTTGTTTTCTGCCTCTAAATCTCTAACGGCCTACCCTTCATTTCGGCCAGGGGCACCATTCTCTCAATTCTCAATCCAAAATTCAATGACAGTCGTACGATAACTCAGTCAAATATTCCTGCCTCAAAAGCACACAGAGATAGGCCATAAGCAGGTTTAAGAAGATAAGGTTTGGCAATAGAGTTTTACCCTCCGCCCCAACTGCTTGGATAAAACCTACACGGCGCCGCTCCTCTCTATTAAACCCACATGATTAGATATAACGCAACAGCGCTCCAATTCCCCCAAAACCACTGTGGGCTTGTGATAGGGTTTCAGTCTTAATTAAAAGTTGGGATGGCACAGGCGGCTTGCTTAACAAAGACGTCCCTCTAGAATCTCTTGTTTAATTTATCCAGGATTAGGGCTGCCACAGCTCGTCAATGTTATCAGTAGGGTTTCCACGAACAGGCGGACAGGCGGAAACGCTCCCGTTTCATCACAAGGACGGTTTTACATTTACAACACACGCACCATTCTTTCACTGATCCTGGTTTTAGAGCTCGATGACGTTACCCTATCTGGGTTCTTCTCCCAGACCCTAATCCCACTCAAGTGCTGCCAATTACGAACCGTAACAAACACCTCTGTCATCTCTAATGTGGTCTGATATCTGTCTATGAGTATAGCATCATTCAGTACACGCCCCTGAAGAAATAACTCTGCAGAGTATGGAGCAAAACCAATGTCCTGGATTAGGATACATATGTGACAAGTTTCATCTTAAAGTAAAAGGGGAAAAGGTCCCACACTAAACTTAACGGAAAACCACCCAAAAACTATCTTCTGGTATTTGTTTCATTAGTCCATTGTTGACATAGTCCCAAAATGTTTTGCATGTCAGCAATCAAGTAGTGAAGATAGTTAACTTTAAAAATACAGAAATTATCCCAGCATCATGCGTTTTGCATCATATGACAATGGACTAATGAAACAAAATACCAAAAGACAGTTTTTTGGGTGGAATTGTCCTTTAACATAGCATCTAACGTAATGAAGCCTTCATCAATAGGTCTATATAGAAATCATTCATAAGAAAATGTCATGCTGTATAAAGCGTGGTAAATGTGGCACGGGCACAACACAGGATGATTATAAATGATTTAGGGTACGTTATGTAGTGCTTATGAAGACCTTATGAATGCTCTAACACACTTCTATAAGTTACTGTTATTGTAAAGTGTAAAGGACCATGGATTAACAGTGATATGCACAAACAGGCAGACTTCTCAGAGACAATGAAACACTAAAGCCGCGACTTCATACATGAGAAGGTATCTGGAAGCGGTGGGCCGCAGCAACAGAAAAAGGCATGTACCTTTTGCTCAGCTGTCATGGTGAGGCTCGTTAGGCGACAGGTCATGTTCCCCAGGCTCTTCTCAAAGGCTGCCACCAGGTGAGCCTGCCAACACAGAGGTCAAAGTTCAACACAGACAACAAAACACTGGACGGGTCATTAAAGTAGGCATAAAGAGAAAACGTTAAATTTGCACATTTTCTGTCACATTTTCCTGAAGTCCTATAAATATACCATTCTCTGTAGGTGGAACAATCTCTAACCAGGTGGATTCAAGATGATCCACAAACACACATTGAGCACACAGTGTGGAAAATCCATCGTTAGATAGACCCTTAAAGATGTAGAAGAAGAATCGACGCGACCTGAGGGTGTAGGCTATTTTTCTCTCGCCCTCTTCATGTTCCCTCGTGTTTCTCATGAGTCATCACTCTCCCCAGGGACCCTCAGCTCTGATAGACTGAGTCAAGTCATCCCTCTGTTGAACCACCAGCGCTGACTGACTGGCTGGACGATCATGTTTATTTCTGTATCTGAACCAAAACACTAGGAACATTCCCCCTAGTTACAGCTTGCACTTTACCATGGCAACGCTGAGCCTGCTGCATGCTAACCACTCCCCCTCTGGTCCAGGGTGATAACTTGTGGGTTATGAATTGGAAGTTAACATGAGGAGGTCCAAAGAAGACATGCCGTAGAGAACTTGTGCTACAGAAGAAGTGGTAGCTACACCACGTCTGCTCTTCTGAAAGCTGTGAACCTTCACTTTCTCTGAAGACAACAGCAGCAGCAACAACAACATCCATGATTAGGACTGATTTTCACAGCCAACTGGTGATTTGAACATGCACAAAAACACAGCTGAACCCAGACCTAAAGCAAAGTGAAAAGTGGGCATATCTTCTTGTACACAGGTCAGGGAAGGTTTAGCATTGCTTTAACGGTGCCTGAGTTATTTTTTCACCTGAAGAAACACCGGCGACAAACTGAAGGGTGCCAAATGTTTAGCAGCATGACCCCACCTGCTGCACTGAGCCTGATGGAAGTAAAGCTCCATGAAAATAGGATAGCACCATGAGGGATAGTGTGTGTGTGTGTGTGTGTGTGTGTGTGTGTGGGGGGGTGATAAGTCTTCACCTAAAAGAAATACAAGAATAGTAATTGTGTGTGTGCATGTGTGTGACAGAGAGAGAAACAGACAGAACAGTGTGAGCTCACACCCACGCACCTCCACAGCATGGAGCCTCAGACACCTGTCAGGACCAGTGAGTCACACAGAGCCAGGCAGCGTGCCCACAGATAAGAAAATCTCAGCTCAGCAGGGCGGAGGAGTAGCAACACAGTAATCACAGTCCTACACCAATAAGCCAACACCACCATATTGGTCCTCTTCTCTCCTCTCTGGCTGAATTGCATATAACCTTTGCAAAATGTCATCCGTCCAATCCATCAGCCCCCTCCATCATGTGACATACACCCACTGCGGCTGCCCACCTGTCCGCCCTGTGGGTAGGGCTGTGAAGCTTCCCACGCATCCCGCGGCTGGCCTTTGGCCTTGCGACCCCTGCCCTGGGGCCTCTGCTGGGAGCCGGGGTAGTGGTTGAGGGGTGGCCAGACCAGCGAACCGGCCAGAGAGCTGCCCCTACTACTACTGCTGCTGCCCAGTGTCGACGCCATCCTCAGAGCCCTCTCTGCTCTACCCATCCACACTCACTCACACACAGCAGCATGACTACTGTAGAACAAGCCAGCACAGACGGCTAGATATACTAATTCCCAAATCCCCAAAGAGAAAGGCACAAAAAGAGGTAGAGGGGAGGGGATAAGAGGGAGAGGGAGGGCAATCTAGAGAGGAGAGAAAGGAGTGAGAGAGGGAAAGGAGTGAGAGAGGGAAAGGAATGAGAGAGGGAAAGGAAACAGAGAGAGTGATGGAAGGTGAAGGAAGGAGAATTAGGGTAAGGTTGGTAGGTAAGTAGAGCGCAGAGATATAAACCCACCTCTTAAACCCACTTTAATGACGGCCAAGGCAAGGAATGGAATCTCTTCTGATGAGAAAATAAAAACCTCACAGTACAATACCAAGACGCTTCTACAACGCTTGTTCTTTTTAATCCTTTTTCCAGGATGCTGGTTTTTCTCATTCGACTTTGTTCTAATCAAAGAAAACCCAAACAAACATGAAATAGATTGACATGGACGTGGGAGAGCTTCTCTAACCATATGTGACTACACACATACAACTGTCTGCCTGATGTGGTGGCCATTTTAGCTACAAATCAGGCCAGACTGACCTGCTAGGAGCATGCTGAATGTGACACAACGAATAGTCCTTTATTAAAAATATTCCTTATTCCAAAAAGGTCAAAATATTCATTTCCATGTTAACATATTACAAAGACAGTGAGCAGATACAGTAAATGAACGTCTTCCATACAGTACATTAGTGTCCCGTATAGCTCAGCTGGTGGAGCACAGCGCTTGCAACTCCAGGGTTGCGGGTTTGATTCCCACAGGGGACAAGTCGGAAAATGTATGCACACTACTGTAAGTCGCTCTGGATAAGAGCGTCTGCTAAACGACTGAAATGGAAATGTGATTAGGGTCAATCTACGATGATGTCAATCAGCAGACACCACACTCACAGCTCTTCTCATTCGTTCAATGACAAAACAGTGCCTCGCTCTAAGTGGGATTTATATTTAATCAGCCATTCAAGAGAACATGACTGCAAACAAACAGTATGCACCTGCTGAAGATGCAGTATCTCATGGGCCATGAAGCTTGGGTACCAGACACCATCTGGTACCAGACACCATCCGGTACCAGAGAGAGTGTATGGTTCTGGCGGGGATGACATTTCGACTATGACACCCACTACTGGAACAGATTGGGATCAGGAGCCCAGGAAAGGCATAGTTGAAATGTCACCCCCGCCAGACCCATACACTCTCTCTGGTACCGGATGGTGTCTGGTACCAGATGGTGTCTGGTACCGCATGGTGTCTGGTACGCAAGCTTCATGGCCCATGTTGTGCATTGGGACAACATTTCTCTCCCGGGACTCCAGTGGTTGAAACATGCACTGCAGCATTGATTAAGGCAGCGTTTTAGGTGCTGTAAGCTGATTTGTCTGGGAGAGATACTGCATCTTCAGCAGGTGCATGCTGTTTGTTTGCAGTCATGTTCTCTTGAATGGCTAATTAAATATAAATCCCACTTAGAGCGAGGCACCTCATGCCTTTCCTATATATATATATATATATATATATATATATATATATATTCAAGGGATTTTCTTTATTTTTACTATATTCTACATTGTAGAATGTATACATATAATGAAGACATCAAAACTATGAAATAAGACATATTGAATCATGTAGTAACCAGTTTCTTCAAAGTAGCCACCCTTTGCCTTGATGACAGCTTTGTACACTCTTGGCATGGGTGGGCATAGGCCTACCCACTGGGGAACCAGGCCCAGCCAATCAGAATGAGTTTTACCCCACAAAAGGGCTTTATTACAGACAGAAATACTCCTCAGTTTCATTAGATGTCCGGGTGGCTGGTTTCAGACAATTCCGCAGGTGAATAAGCCAGATGTGGAGGTCCTGGGCTGGCGTGGTTACACGTGGTCTGCGGTTGTGAAGCCGGTTGGACGTGCTGCCAAATTCTCTAAAACGACGTTGGAGGCAATGTATAGTAGAGAAATGAACGTTCAATTCTCTGGCAACAGCTCTGGTGGATATTCCTACAGTCAACATGCCAATTGCACGCTCCCTCAAAACTTTCAAAAGTTTGGGGTAACTTAGAAATGTCTCTGTTTTTGAAAGAAAAGCATATTTTTTGTCCATTAAAGTAACATCAAATTTTTCAGAAATACAGTGTAGACATAGTTAATGTTGTAAATGACTATTGTAGCTGGAAACGGCTGATTTTTAGTGGAATATCTACATAGGCGTACAGAGGCCCATTATCAGCAACCATCACTCCTGTGTTCCAATGGCACGTTGTGTTAGCTAATCCAAGTTTATCATTTTAAAAAGCTAAAAAGGTTTTCAGCTGTGCTAACATAATTGCAAAAGGGTTTTCTAATGATCAATTAGCCTTTTAAAATGATAAACTTAGATTAGCTAATACAACGTGCCATTGGTACACAGGAGTGATGGTTGCTGATAATGGGCCTCTGTACACCTACGTAGATATTCCATTAAAGAAAATAGTCAGTTTCCAGCTACAATAGTCATTTACAACATTAACTATGTCTACACTGTATTTCTGATCAATTTGATGTTATTTTAATGGACGAAAAATGTGCTTTTCTTTCAAAAACAAGGCATTGTATTGTGTGACAAAACTGCTCATTTTAGAGTGGCCTTTTATTGTCCCCAGCACAAGGTGCACCTGTGTAATGATTATGCAGTTTAATCAACTTCTTGATATGCCACACCTGTCAGGTGGATGGATTATCTTGGCAAAGGAAAAGTGCCCACTAATGGGGATTTAAACAGATTTGTGCACTAAATTCGAGAGAAATAAGCTATTTGTGCATGTGGAAAATGTCTGGGATCTTTTATTTCAGCTCATGAAACATGGGACCAACACCGATGCATTTATATTTCTGTTCAGTATATATACACAAAGGCATCTAAAAAAAACTTTCTCAGAAATTAAACAATGCAACTTTTCTACAAAGACATCTGGGGTCTGTATGAGTCACACAGTGAACACAAAAGCTAGTTGGAAGTTTCTTGGCAGTGTGGTGCCTTAGTGCCTGGAGATGTATAACTCCTCGATCAAAGCCAGAGACCCTGGTGAAGACCCTGTCAGCCTCGCACTTGATCAGACGCTTCACGCAGGGCCCAGCACAGAGAGAGACAGGAGCGCCAATCTCTCCACAGAGACCTGACAGGCTTTGGGTTCCCAGGGTTCTCTCTCACTCTGTATAATACACTTCCTCCCTCCAAACTGGGCTCACAAGCCCCCTCTTTCCCCCCCCCCCCCCCCCCCCCTCTCTGTTTTGTTGAATCTGCATGTTCTTGCTAGGCCGCTCTATATTGCTGCCCCACTGGATGAGGCTCGCTTCGCAGGACAATTCCCGGTAAACAAGCCGTGTTCGAAAAAAACAACAACCCAGACTTCAAAACATTTCATCAGAAGCTTAAGAAACCTTTGAGTCAGAGAGAGAAAGGGAATTAGTGGGTGTCTAGACTGATTTACATTCAAGGGTTTGGCAAAGGCAGAGTTTCCCCCAAACCTCTCTGACATGCTAGGATGCAAATGAACCACGACGCAGACGTTTTGACTGCTCAGTGTTTGTTGAAGTAAGAGGCACTTACATTGGCAGACAGCTGAGATGTGAGGGTCGCAACCTTTTCCTGGGAGGCGTCCAACTCTCGTCGCAGCTTCCTGATTTGCTGTTTGGGTGGGGAAAAATGAACAGATTACCATGACGATCACATCTCTCCTAAAAAAACAGGACTGATTGAAAATACAACAGAGCATGCCTATCTTCCGATTCCATCCCTTTAAAAGCAAATCCAAATCTGGTGTACCAGCTGCCTAGTAAACATCCATTTGAAAACATGTAAAGTCTGTCTCATTGCCACAGTATAAAACAATGGGGTGAATGTAAGTGTGAAGGTAAGTGGGGGATTACCGTGGTATTTTGGCCTGTTTGACCCTTGATTGAAAAGAGAAGAATACAATTAACTCTATGATGCATGCTTAGTCCAAACAGAAGATATGGTGAGAGAGATATCTGTTATGATGATGACAAAGCAGCATGTTTCCTCACGGTTAGCAGTTTAAGCCATTAGCCAATAAGGAAAAAGGCAATCTCTCACACATAAACAACAGTACAGTCATGGACAAATTAGCCAATAAAAGGGGAAAAAGTGCACAAGCATCTAAACACATTAGGGTAGTTGTCACTTTGGTAACACTTTCTTTAAACCTGACTGGTATAATGCATTTTTTTCTAACAAGTAATAAAGCATTATACCTGTGGGCTTTAACTAACGTGTTAATGTAGGGTGCAAACAGAAACAGAAAGTCATTGTAATGAAAGAAAAGCCAGTGATAACTGAATAGGGTGTGAAGTGAAACCACTGAGAAGGATAAAGAGTAGGATGTATTAATGATGTTTGTCCATGACTGTCAGTATGACATGTGGTAAAGCTCATGTCAAAGTGCTGTTTGGTTATATTGAAATGCCTGGTTGTTTAAAAGACTGGCCAATGACAAGCAATGCACCATAGGGTCAAAGAGATTTGACTTGGACACCAAGTCCAAGGTTATATACACAAGTTTTATGCTCAGGTCCGCCACTGATAGGCCAGAACCTGATTTTGGACGAAGTGGATACATACATCACTGCTCGTGCTTTGATTGTTATCTTTCATTATGGAGATCTGACCGGACCAGACCAGACCAGACCAGACAGACAAACAGAGAGACTGACAGACCAGACAGACCAGAGAGACAGACTAGAGAGACAAACAGAGAGACTGACCAGACAGACCAGATAGACCAACGAGACAGACAGACCAAACGAGACAGACCAGACCAGAAAGACCAGAAAGACCAGACCAGACAGACAAACAGAGAGACTGACAGACCAGACAGACCAGAGAGACAGACTAGAGAGACTGACAGACCAGACAGACCAGACCAGACAGACAGACCAGACCAGGCAGACCAGACCAGGCAGACCAGACCAGGCAGACCAGACCAGGCAGACAAACAGAGAGACTGACAGACCAGACAGACCAGAGAGACAGACTAGAGAGACAGACCAAACCAGACAGACCAGACCAGACAGACAGACCAGACCAGAAAGACCAGACCAGACAGACAAACAGAGAGACTGACAGACCAGACAGACCAGAGAGACAGACTAGAGAGACAAACAGAGAGACTGACCAGACAGACCAGATAGACCAACGAGACAGACAGACCAAACGAGACAGACCAGACCAGAAAGACCAGACCAGACAGACAAACAGAGAGACTGACAGACCAGACAGACCAGAGAGACAGACTAGAGAGACAGACCAAACCAGACAGACAGACCAGACCAGGCAGACCAGACCAGGCAGACAAACAGAGAGACTGACAGACCAGACAGACCAGAGAGACAGACTAGAGAGACAGACCAAACCAGACAGACCAGACCAGACAGACAGACCAGACCAGGCAGACCAGACCAGACCAGGCAGACCAGACCAGATAGACAAACAGAGAGACTGACCTGACAGACGGACCGACAGACTGACCAGACAGACTGACCAGACTGACCAGACAGACAGAGAGACTGACCTGACGGACCGACCAACAGACAGACCGACAGACCAACCGACCGACCGACCGACCGACCAGACTGAGCAGACAGACTGACCAGACTGACCAGTCAGACAGACAGACCAGAGAGACAGACAGACAGACAGACCAGACAGACAGACAGGACAGACAGACCAGATCAGACAGACAGACCAGAGAGACAGACCAGAGAGACAAACAGGACAGACAGACCAGATCAGATCAGACAGACAGACCAGATCAGACAGACAGACAGATCAGACGACCAGACAGAGATTAGATAGACCAGACAGAGACCAGACAGACAGACAGGAGACATTTCGTCCCTCACCAAGCCAAGCCTCTTACCTCAGAATGTGCCTTTTCCTCTGTCTGTTTGGGAGAGAAGACATGTCGTTAAGATGTGCAGGAATAAGCCACGTTGTATGAACAATGATTCACTTCTGACAGCTTCTTTATGGATGCAATGAATGCCCATTGTCATAATGAGTAGATCATTGGGGTTGAGCTTTTGATGGAGTATGATGCAGGAGCCAAAAGGCCATAGATGACGCCCGGAAGTGAAAGCAAATGCTAAGGCAGCTCTTAACGCATCAAATTAAATCAAATCAAATGTTATTGGTCACATACACATATTTAGCAGATGTTATTGCGTGTGTTGGGAAATCGTTGACTGTGGTGTCATTTCAAGTCAGGTCTGACTGTACTAAGAACTTACAGAACGTTTGATTTTGGCCAATCAAGTCATATGTAATCGATGTGGCAGGGATAATTAACATATTACATTGTATGTATGTATTGCAATATATACACACTGGTAACATTGCACACAAGTAACATTGGTTGTTTTTTTTCACACCAACCAAAAACCTGTGTGAACATCTGCCACATTCAACCAGCATCAGAGCATGTGGTGGGCATACAAACACGTTGTCTGTGTGGTGTGGAGAGATCATAGCTGACAGCATCATAGTCTTTACCTTGGCCAGAAAGGAAAGAACCTGGAAGTAAGAAAACGTGGGTTCAAGCTGCTGCAATGGGAAACCATGGCAACCCAACACTTTGCACTGCCCTGAAAACAGGGTGCCAAACTTTTGTGTAAGCCAAGCATTCTCATTGGTTATCATCTATGGCCTTTTGATTGACATCTATATGTTTTGTCTATCTTTATATTGTTGGGCTGAATGATTGGTGTTGTAATGACTTTGGGAAAATGTGTCATGATACTTTTATCATAGTGTTCTTCGTAGGAGATTTTTATAAAATTGCTCTTTGTCAGTCGTGTTTATCAGGGTCGTGCTCATTAGGGCGCATCGCAGCAAAACGCTTTGCAACGGAAAACGAAAACAAATGTTTCTCATAGGACAGGCTGAAATAGTACCTCCCCGTTTCACAACGTTTTCTGCCTACTGAACACGCCCCAGGTGTTGAGTGATAACAGATGAGATTAAACAAAACTGATGACTAGATAATGCCAAAGATGAGAAGAAATGATAAAATAGCAAACAGAAAAGTATGATGAAATTCAAATCATAACTGACATAACTATTATAGTAATTGAAACAAATAAACATGAAATGACAATTAAAATATTAAAATATGAACACAACCAAACATCAACACAATGAAATGAAGAATAAACAATAACTGCATGCTGTCTTTCTGCCCCATAGGAATACTTTCAGAACAAGTCTCTGAAATCAGTGAAAGTCTAAACTCGTCTCGAGGCCTTTCTAGAACTTTCTGCTGGGGAGGAAAGAGGTGGAGAGCGCCAGTAATTGATTATCTTCCTCAACTGATCTGTCTTCTCATTGAGTTTGATTGCAGCTGGAGTGTTGCCCGTTGCCCCAAAAAAACACCTTCACCAAGCTTGAATTTGCCTAAATCACCTTGGATGCACTGCTAAAATATAAAAATGTATGATATATTTAAGTATTAAGGTCCAAGGAGGTGTGGTATATGGCCAATATACCACGGCTAAGGACTGTTCATAGGCAAGACGCAATGTGGAGTGCCTGGACACAGCCCTTAGCCGTGGTATATTGGCAATATACCACAAACCCCCGAGGTGTCTTATTGCTATTATAAACTGGTTTCCAACATAATTAGAGCAGTAAAAATACATGTTTTGTCATACCTGTGGTATACGGTCTCATATACCACGGCTGTCAGCCAATCAGCATTCAGGGCTTAAACCACCCAGTTTATAAAGCCATTCGTACACCGATCTATTATTGAAGAATGTAACTTGTAAAGTACAACTGTTCTACCCCATCATAACCCCAAATATGTTTCAAAATATTACTCTGATTTCATGGACTCTGTCCTTGCATCCATAACACAATCTTTGAATTTGAGAGTGGTTACATTTCTCCAGCCTTATAGCAAAAAAGTGGCAGGGCTGTCGTTTGCTGAAAAATGTATTACATATTATCTCCTAAAATAATTCTAGGCTAATGACACCAATTAACTGGGATCACACACAGCACCCATGGCAGCCATAAGCATGATTGTCTAAATGTTTGTTTGTGTGTTTGGAGAAAACAATGCAACTTACCGCAGAGTACAGGGATGAGGTGCTGGAGACCAGCGACAGTGAGGATCCATGGACTAGAGAGAGAGAGAGAGAGAGAGCGTGAGAGAGAGAGAGAGAGAGAGAGCGAGAGAGAGAGAGAGAGAGAGAGAGAGAGAGAGAGAGAGAGAGAGACAGAGAGAGAGAGAGAGAGAGAGAGAGAGCGAGCGAGAGTGAGAGAGCGTGAGAGCGTGAGAGCGAGTGAGGAATTAAGAGAACATAACCTGTGGTCCTGTAAATAGCACCATCTCATCTGCATGTAAAAGCACCATTCTAATGGTATGTGAGTGGCTGTGTACTAATGAAGTACTCGTTTGGATAATTCAAAGGGCTAGTCTTTGACTAGTAACATTACTTTCAAGTGGCACTGTCACGTTACCAAAATGTTAACTGAAACACCAAACTTGTCTTTAAAAAGGTAAGCAGATAAAAGCCGGGTTCCTAGTCCGGGGCATTTTGAGCTTCAGTCTGAGAGCTCCACCCTGACTATCACTTCTTCTTGGTCTAAGCAGCGTCCCACAGACAAGTTAATAATTATATATATATATATATATATATATGCCATCAAGCAGACTACTGTAAGTCCCTTTTTATCCACAGTAGTAGTGGCAGCAGCGGGAATCGGAAACCTGCAATCCGGGTGTTGCTAGCACCCTGCTCTACCAACTGAACCACACAGGACCACAGTCTGGGCCTACCTTCGTCGGTGCTGTCCCTGAAGGAGCCAGAACGGCTCATGCCCCGGGGTCTGTCCTCCAGAGAGGTGGCGCTGCCCCCCAGGTGGGCTTCTCCATACAGGTCAAAAGAGTCCTGGGCAGGGATGCTGTTGGAGCGACTCATACTGCTGGGTCCTGGCAGGTTGTAGGGTGACAGGTTGGTGGGGCTCACTGGGGGAGAAAACACAAACACATGCACAAACAGGTTGGAGTAGTGGTATTTGGAGTAGTGATATTTGGAGTAGTGATATTTGGAGTAGTGCTTACGCAGGTTGGAGTAGTGGTATTTGGAGTAGTGCTTATGCAGTTTGGAGTAGTGGTATTTGGAGTAGTGGTATTTGGAGTAGTGGTATTTGGAGTAGTGGTATTTGGAGTAGTGCTTACGCAGGTTGGAGTAGTGGTATTTGGAGTAGTGCTTACGCAGGTTGGAGTAGTGGTATTTGAAGTAGGGCTTACGCAGGTTGGAGTAGTGGTATTTGGAGTAGGGCTTACGCAGTTTGGAGTAGTGGTATTTGGAGTAGTGCTTATGCAGTTTGGAGTAGTGGTATTTGGAGTAGTGGTATTTGGAGTAGGGCTTACGCAGGTTGAAGTAGTGGTAGTTGGAGTAGTGGTATTTGGAGTAGTGGTATTTGGAGTAGCGATATTTGGAGTAGTAGTATATGGAGTAGTGCTTACACAGGTTGGAGTAGTGGTATTTGGAGTAGTGCTTACGCAGGTTAGAGTAGTGGTATTTGAAGTAGGGCTTACGCAGGTTGGAGTAGTGGTATTTGGAGTAGTGCTTATGCAGTTTGGAGTAGTGGTATTTGGAGTAGTGGTATTTGAAGTAGGGCTTACGCAGGTTGGAGTAGTGGTATTTGGAGTAGTGGTATTTGAAGTAGGGCTTACGCAGGTTGGAGTAGTGGTATTTGGAGTAGTGGTATTTGAAGTAGGGCTTACGCAGGTTAGAGTAGTGGTATTTGGAGTAGGGCTTACGCAGTTTGAAGTAGTGGTATTTGGAGTAGTGGTATTTGGAGTAGTGCTTATGCAGGTTGGAGTAGTGGTATTTGAAGTAGGGCTTACGCAGGTTGGAGTAGTGGTATTTGCCGGTGCTTGTGCATGCAACTCCAGGGGGGGAGAGAGGGGACTGACTCCCCGTGTCCTGTAACCCTCCAGTGGAGTGAGAGCGCAGCCACTCCTTCCCCTCCTCATGGGACGTCTGTCTGGATGAGGGAGGGTACCTAGAGAGGACATGGTACACGTCAACTAGTGGCACCACTGATTCAACATGGCGTCTATTGAACCATGCAACTGCATTATCTACATAACACATGACTGGAGTGTGGTGACAAATATATTCACTAACTCATGCATAGTTATGTACGTACACACAGTGCTTGACTTTAACTAAAATAGGTGCCGGGACTCTGTTTATATATAAGTGCCGGTACTCTGTTCATATATAGGTGCCGAAACGCCACAATATAATTAAGTTAATATTCTAAAAGAGGTGCTGGACCTCAAGCAGTATAACGTTGGAGGGAGGTGGAAGAGTTCTGGTGTGTTCCGGCCCAAGTCAAGCACTGTGGACACAGACACACACACATCCACCCACACACAGGCACGGCCACCCATCCCACCGATGTGCAAGCATTCACACACTCACACATGATCAAAGACACTCGCTTTACACACGGTCAAAGACACTGACAGTCTTTACTCTCCTCATCTCTAGCGGTTCCTAGCGGGGGGAAGAGTTATCTAAGTGATTGGTAGGCAGCCATGTTTAATCCTTAAAGGAAGATAATTGAGTTCAAGCTCATCCTTTCAACACTGAAGCTCATAACAGACTGTCTGTCATACTAATACCCCACTCTGAATTCTTTCAGACGAAGAAAGGTACACTGATTGACATCTAATGCCAGTAAAAGGTATTGTATGATATATCATGTGCAGATGTCTGCATGTTCAACTTCAAATCAAATTGTCTATTTTGCACATAATTGTCCATTGATTTTGAATTCCACTTGGAGTTCAGAGGAGAGAACGCTTCAATCAGAGTATGTTTTGAAGTCTGCTTAATGTGCATTTAAAACTGAGCATTGGACACATGAATATCATGGTCATTTAACTATTATCTGGCTTGAAAAAAGGCAATTTGTTGCTTTGAATCCCTCTGGGCTCGAAAAAAAGGCAGGGACAAGAAATACAACCCAGTCCTAAACTGCTGAGTGGCTTCTGAGATCAATAGAAATAAACTTCTAAAGGGAAAATGCCTCCACGCCTGCTGTGAAAGTACAGTTAAAAGGAAATACGTGTTCTTTCTGTGTTGTTAAACATCCTCTTAGCATTACATGCAGTGAATTCTAAAAGGTTGCAGGACTCCTACTCAATGTAGAGATTCACTCTCTACTGCAGTCTAATAAAGACAAATATCAAACCCTGGGTAGGAGCCTGGATTTGTTGCAGTGCTTTTTGCAGACATGGTATTTGGGTAGAAAAAGCCATTTGTTGCAGTGCTTTTTGCAGACAGAGTAATTGGGTAGAAAAAGCCATTTGTTGCAGTGCTTTTTGCAGACAGAGTAATTGGGTAGAAAAAGCCATTTGTTGCAGTGCTTTTTGCAGACAGAGTAATTGGGTAGAAAAAGCCATTTGCCGCAGTGCTTTTTGCAGACAGAGTAATTGGGTAGAAAAAGCCATTTGCCGCAGTGCTTTTTGCAGACAGAGTAATTGGGTAGAAAAAGCCATTTGTTGCAGTGCTTTTTGCAGACATAGTAATTGGGTAGAAAAAGCCATTTGTTGCAGTGCTTTTTGCAGATAGAGTAACTGGGTAGAAAAAGCCATTTGTTGCATGGTGGTGTGATAGGGGCTGAATCCCAAATGGAACCATATTCCATAGTGCACTTCTTTGAGCATAGCCATATGGACCCAGGTCAAACGTAGGGCACTATATATAGGGAATAGGGTGCCACACTTTCTAGTGTTGAGGGTCTGGACACGTTTTCAGTCATTAGATAGGACAGGAGTAGTGGAAACTTGATTTAAAATGGATGCCCTGGCTTGGCCTACAGTCAACGAGGAGGAAAAAAAGTACAAAAAGAGCCTGGATATGGCTATTCAGAATCCACTAGACTACGTGGGATCATTGACTTCAGGCACCTGTAATCTGTGAGGAACTGTGGAGTGTCCAGAGGAACAACAGTTACTAATAGTCTACCTCTAGAAGAGAATTCTTCAACAGGATTTGTACAGCAATTGAAGCCTTTTATGAGGTGAAACTAAATTGTCACTCCCATTAATATTTTCAATTTTCAATGTGCCAAACCCTCATCGGCTAAATCTCCTGAGACAAATGTCAAGCAAAATACTAACGTCATTATGTAACACTGCTTTCCTACACCAACATGACATTAGACACAACATGTGATTTTGTCAGTTAGAAAGACATGTATGAATAACTTATGAGAATGAATGAAAGACAAAACAAGGAAACACCAAAAGGACAACGCATGAGTGATGAGTTACCTCAGTCCCTTTTTGGGGAGTGTGTTTCTGTCAAGAGGCATGCTGTTAAGACATAGAGAACGAAAAACATTAGAATTACCTACAGGTGTAGGATCTTAATTTGATCACCCTGTTGTCGCACAGCAGGAAACGCAATCTTGTAGTGTACTGTATTTGAGGTTTAAAAAGGCTTCTAAAGTCTGTAATTTCCACTTTGATGGAGGATTATTTTCCTGCTGTGAGAAACTGGTCAAATTAAGATCCTACATTTAAAAGATCATGATGCCATGGATTCAATTCACATCTATTGATTGATAGAACACATATACTGTCTAAAGTGAGAATGCTAAAGGACAATCACTACAATGGGCAACGTTACCCAAGAAACAGACATACGGAAAGCACACATTAAACCGAACATTTGGGTTAGTTTGATACTCTCAATTTAGACAACAATCTGTGAATTAAGGAAATATTACAAACCGCTATGACAACATTGAGCTATACTGAAAGGACAAGATGAGCATGACGTTGTATTCCATACATCCATCCATTTTCAAAGTGTCTGTACATTGATGGCTGTGTGTCAGAGATGGCTGGTGTGATAAGATATAGGAGGGCGTGCTCATTGTAATGGCTGGAATGGAATAGATGGAACGGAGTGAAACACGTAGCTTCCCTGTGTTTGTTGTGTTTGATATCGTTCCCTTCATTCCAACCATTACAATATATTTTCCCATCAGCCACCACTGATGTACATGTTACACCCGCTGGTCTGAAACAAACTACCCACAGGAACCTAATGGAGTTACGTTGTTCCACATTGGGACTCACCCCTCAGAAAGCGTGGACTTGACGCTGGCCGTGCGGGTGACTTTGGGGCCGTGGTGGTGCCCCAGCAGCAGGTCGATGGACTCGGAGCTGGTGTGCAGACTGGTCATGCTCTGGCAGCTCAGTGTGTCCTTACTGCCAGAGCATGCCGAGGAGCTGCTGAGGTTGGTGGGCCAGGGACGGGCGTTGGAGGGCAGCGAGAGGCCTGACGCCGGGCTGGAGGCAGGCGAATCAGTGCCCAGGTCAGGGGCCTTGCCATAAAGTGGGCTGCTAGCCCCGCTCTGCCCGCCCGCGCTGCCCAGGCTCCCCGTGCCCGAGGAGGGAGAGTCCAGGCTGGCCTGGCGCGCCAACGTGCCATGAGGGCTGCCCAACGCAGAGGGGCACTTGCCTGAGTCGGGTGTGCCTGGGGTACTGGCCTTGCTGCTGGCTTTGGTGCCAAACAACCTGGGAGAGAGAGAAAGAGATGGTTCCATTCACTCACAGACTATCTATGGCAATCATGATCCCCTCATAGACTGAACAAACTCAGTCTCTAGGTTCAAAACTAGGTTGTTTGATATAGAACAGTATTACATTTATTTGATTACACCAAGGAAATAGGAGCTTTTGAATTCCGCTCAACACTGCCCCTCCCCTATCTTCATCACCTTTAGCAAATATCTCATAAGCCTACCATATTCTTCTTCATAGACACTATGAAGAAGTACACCTTCCCTACTGCCTCTGTTAGAGTATGTGTGCATCCCAAATGGCACCCTATTCTCTATATATTGCACTACTTAGTACACTACTTTAGACCAGAGCCCTATGGGAATAGGGTGACAGTTGAGACGACGGAGCTCCCAGTGATTTTAATTCAGACAGCTGTGGTTCAGACATGCCTTGTGAGCGCACCTAACTAATGAGACAGGGGTTCGCGAACAGAATAGCTTTCTCAATGTCAGTTAATCAGTTTAGCCTGACCTGAATGGCAAATCATCTACCGTTCATCTTGAGAGAAATGCCATCAGTTTCTGTGATCACCTCTACCGAACAGCAGGGGGCAACCTTTGCCTCCCCGACTCTAAAGCCCAACGAACAAACTCAGACCAATGTTTCTGTGCTGGGTTATGATTTAGTGTCTTATTACCTTATTAAAATATATATATATATATATATATATATATATGAGACTTTGGAATGCTAATTCTGCGCCGCTTCAGAGAAGAAGTGAACTTCTACCTGTAATTCTGACAGCACCAATGAACATCTCTATGTATCAGTAGCATCTTGGAGCTGAGAAATATTGTACCTCACAAACAACACTTCATTATTCTGTGGTGGCCTCGAGCACGCAGTCGGTGAGAGTGCCTAGGGAACAACAAGCTCCCTCCACCTTTATAATAGAGATGAAAAATGGCAGCTGCTTGGCTAGGCTACCAAGCTCTTTTATGATTGCAGGGGAAACCAAGTGAGCAGTGTTGACTGACCTGCGGAAGGTAGGCGAGGCGATGTCCGGGTACTTGGACCCTGGTTGCCTGAGGCCAGACTGGCCCGTGGAGGTGGGGCTGGACTTGGGGGAGGTGGATAAACCTGCTGGGTCCTGGTCCGACACCGCCACTTTCTCCTTGTCCGTCTGGTTGATGGTGATGGGGATGGGGCTCGAGCGCCCCGAGCCCACCTTCCCAGCATCCCTTCGCTTGGTCCCCGTTCCTCCGGCCGACTTGCCGCTGACATTGGAATCGATGCTGCTGGAACTGGAGCGGTGGCCGCTGCGCCCCACCACCCCGCCGCTGGAGGACTTGGCCGGCCGGGGCAGAGAGCGGTACTGGAGGGGCACCTTGGAGCCTCCGCAGCCCATCAGCACCCCATCGTCCTGGGGCTGGGAGCCGTCCAGGCTGGTCTTACGGCCTCCGCTGATCCCTGTCCCCTTGCCGTAAGCTGAAGACTTGGGCACCTTCCCCAGGGTGGCGGAGCCACTGGCCAGGGTGGCACCGCTGGACGTGATGAGGGCACCAGAGGGGGGGCTGGCCATCTTTTTATAGCCGAACGACCCAGTGGTGGGGGGGCGGGCGATGCCCGAGGGGGGTTTCTTGCCCTCGTCGCCACTACTCTTGCCGGCGTCGGAGGGCGAGCGCTGGATGCCAGCGGTCTTGGAGGGGGCCTTGCACTTCTCTGAGGCCTTGGCGTCATCAGTTTTACCTGTCGATACAAAGGCCAGTCATTAACAAGCTGGCAAACACCTTCCCCTCTGCAAACTGCTGGGGTACTGAATAATTTAGCTAGGATCGAGCAGAGAGGAGACGGACCTTGCAGCTTATTGGTAAATAACGGGACTCATCTTCGTCATCACCTGTAGGGCTACAGGGCAGGTGTGCCAAATGACTTTACACGTCGCTAACTTTTTAAAACTCTTTTCACAAAGCTCAGCTAAAATAGGAAGCTATACTAATCCAAACATGAGGAGACTTGCTGAGTAAACCAAAACACGATTGAGAAAAAGATAAAGTAGAACGGAGAAACGCCAAACATTACCGATGGCCTCAAAGGGAAACGGCACTGGTTTCCTAATGAATAATCTGATTGGCCGAAATCTTTGACCCTGTTATCTAATCAATGTCAAACTGGAACACATCAACAAATGAAATTCACTTATAAATTAAGCTAGGATGGACATTTCCTGGTTCTAATATCAACCAGACAGGCAGTTTGATTGAATGAATGACCAGTCAGAGAATAATCTACACCACCATCCATCCTCAGTTAGACATGGGCCCTGTTCAAATAGGTCAGAAATACATCTTTCCTAGAAGTAATCACAGATCTGAATTGGTGAACGTGATACGGCAGTAACCTTGGATACACCGATACAATCATTTATACTGTAGATCTGTGCTCACCTCAAGACAACAAGGAAGGAAGGAAGCATTTCTAAAGTATTCCAACAGGGCCATGGTAGAAAGAAATAAGCAAGGTCTGAAGTAGGTCGAAGGGCGGGTCCTACCAGGGGTTTTGAGAGTGGCACTGGTGCCTTTGGTCCGGGGGGGCGTGATGCCCACCTGGGCAGTCATACCCCTCCTCCAGGAGCCAGTCTGGGACATGGGTAGGCCCGTCTTCTGCCCGGGATCCTCACCGCACTGCCCCGCTGGCGAGGAGGCAGAGTAGGAGGAGGAAGGCTTCCACTTTGAGCCGGGCTCCATGCTGACATCCAGCTCCTCGTCCACCTTCTTCAGATCTTCAGCTCCGGCCCAGCTGCTGCTGACCTCCTGCTCCACATGCTGATGTGTATCCGCCTGGGACAGTAACCCACACACCTTTATTTTACTATCCTTGTGGTGACCAAAACATTTATTCCCATTCAAAATCCTATTTTCCATTACCCCTAATTATAACCCTAAACTTAACCCCTAACACTAAAATAGGCTTTTTCCTTGTTTTACTATCCTTATGAGGACTTCTGGTCCCCACTAGGATAGTAAAACAAAACCACACACACACACACACACACACACACACACACACACACACACACACACACACACACACACACACACACACACACACACACACACACACACACACACACACACACACACACACACACACACACACACACACACACACACACACAATACAGTATGAGTAAGCCACCTGACAGATGGTGAACCCTCCCTCACTAACCACACCAACAGTCTCTTAAGAGATCAATCTGTTGAGGTTTCCACAAGGCACACATACTTGGCTATTTTTACCATGCTCCCTGAACACTGCACAAGGAGTGGGTTCCGCTGTACATTTCCTTGGCTTTCTCTCTTGAAAGTCAAGGAAAACAAAGTAAATAGCTTCATTTCCAGACTACAGTGATATACCTCATTGTTACACATACTCAAAAAGTATGACAGACATGTCCCTGTTTTAATTGAAGCAAGTGCAAAGACAGTGATGCTTCAGTATCATTACTCACAGTTAGTTAAATGTCTGGAAGCATGGATATGCTCTATTCTTGTTAATTTATAAGATAATAAACAGGATATAGGCTCTATGGGTCGTTCTGGCTCAGACAAGCCTACTTCCTTCATTTACACTCCATGGTGTACTGTACCTGGGCTGCCTTGTTCTTGCGTGGTGACGATGTGACAGCGGGGTAGGTGGGCGTGTTCAGATCGTCTGTGCTGATGTTATCTACAGTGTCACTGAGACCGCTGCTGACCGAACTGCTGTCATCCCAACTACCAGAGAGAGAGAGAGAGAGATGGGGTGTCAGAGATGAATGATAAAGACAGAAGCCTCCATCTTCCCACCATATCAATCTTTCATTCCATTTTGTCATCCCTCCACAAATACCAACAATCCTCTCCTCCACCCTTCCAGTAACCCTTCAGGTAAACTTAGAAACGTGCATCTCTGCACCGTGTAAAAGAGAAACCCTTTCCAACCTGCAGGTAATGCACTCTGTGTAGGGTGAAGTTGCCCCTAGACACTGATCTTGAGTCAGTTTTGCATTTCCCTGACTAATGGTTAACTTTATGATTGGTGGAGGGGAAGGTGATCCTAGATTTGTAACTAGGGGAAACTTCACCCGAGGTGCACTATGCATTGTACCTGCATCTGGCTTCCTATCACGCTGCCTTAATGAAACCTACCCAGTCCCCAGGGAGCCAGGAGATATGCCGGAAACAAGCAATCTCTGTCGTGTGTGGGGATTCACTCAATTTCCAATCACCTCCTCCCATCTCTCACTGTTGTTGATCATTCATCCTCTCTAATTAGTACATTGAGTGGCGGTGGCCCTCTTTAAATCTTCATTAGGCTATTGACTTCTGCGTATTGTGTATCCTGGGATAATTTCTCAACAAATCCAATTTATTTATGAAGCCTTTTTTTACATCAGAAGATGTCACAAAGTGCTTATGCAGAAACCCAGGCTAAAACCCCAAACAGCAAGCAATGCAGATGTAGAAGTACGGTGGCTAGGAAAACTCCCTGGAAAGGCAGGAACCTAGTGGAGATTATAAGAGTACATGGCCATTAAGGCCACATCACTCTTCATGATGTTCAAACATTCATAGATGACCAGCAGGGTCAAAACATGACTATATATGTGATGTATGGATCAGGACTGTATATGTGATGTATGGATCAGGACTGTATATGGGATGTATGGGATGTATGGATCGGGACTGTATATGGGATGTATGGATCGGGACTGTATATGGGATGTATGGATCAGGACTGTATATGCGGGATGTATGGAACAGGACTGTATATGGGATGTATGGATCAGGACTGTATATGTGATGTATGGAACAGGACTGTATATGTGATGTATGGAACAGGACTGTATATGTGATGTATGGATCAGAACTGTATATGTGATGTATGGATCAGGACTGTATATGCTGGGATGTATGGAACAGGACTGTATATGGGATGTATGGATCAGGACTGTATATGTGATGTATGGATCCGGACTGTATATGTGATGTATGGATCCGGACTGTATATGTGATGTATGGATCCGGACTGTATATGGGATGTATGGATCAGAACTGTATATGTGATGTATGGATCAGGACTGTATATGGGATGTATGGATCAGGACTGTATATGGGATGTATGGATCAGGACTGTATATGTGATGTATGGATCAGGACTGTATATGTGATGTATGGATCAGGACTGTATATGGGATGTATGGATCAGGACTGTATATGGGATGTATGGATCAGGACTGTATATGTGATGTATGGATCAGGACTGTATATGTGATGTATGGATCAGGACTGTATATGGGATGTATTACATCATTAGATGGTTTTGACTTTCTTATCAGGCATCGGTTCAAATACTATTTAAAATCTTTCCAATACTTTGAGTGTTTGTTTGAGCCTGGCTGGAGTGTGGGTGGGTGGCTTTTTCGGTTCCATTGCGTCAGGCAAGCGGAATGAAGCCCAGATAAAGTGTTTGAAATGATTTCAAATAGTATCTGAACACTGGTCTAGTTATTATGCAGGTGATGTACCCAGAACCCCTAAACAAAGGCCATATGGTTCAACCAGTGATCATTTCTGCACACGCTGTTTAATTGCCACAGCTCCAGAGATTGGGGATCTCCAGAAATATGTTTCAGTCATGTCCAATTCCATTTTCTCTTATCACACCTAATAAATCCCCCTCAATAATAATGTATTAGTTCTCTCTCCGTCTCAGGCTCATGCACACACACACACACACACACACACACACACACACACACACACACACACACACACACACACACACACACACACACACACACACACACACACACACACACACACACACACACACACACACACACACACACACACACACACAGTGGATGGTTGCCATGACAATCTGTGTATGTATCTCTAGCATGAATTAACATTTGGAATCTGATCACCTCACTAAAGCTAGAAATTGAGTCTCAGAGGAAAATGCAGCCAATTTGATCCAGCATAGCTACAGTCATACATACAGGGAACTAAATAAATACGACAAATGAACCAACAACGTGTGGGAACCTCACCGACAATCTAAGAGGGGAGAGAGGAGAGGATTTAACCTGCTCAAGGACATGAAACAATAAACCCTGAAGTATTGTAGTCTCAATTCAATCATATGTGACTGAGCAACTGTCCTCTACCACATATGGGAGATGACATACCAGAGATGACAGATCAGAGATGACTTCCAATCCCTTAGAAAAGTGAATCAGTTCTCATTGCTAGGATAGTTTGCTAATTCCATTTTAGTCGAGTGAACATTACTTCTCCCCTGACATCTATAACTCATCCAAGACAAAGCTGAAACCCAAAGACAGGCTCAAAAGGAGAAAACAATGGGTGTTGGGAGAGATGTGTAGGTGTTCCTCTGAAAGATATAACAGTGTGGACATGCACGGGTGCGTTCTCCCTGCTCATTGATTTCTCCAACCTCTTTCGTGATTTTCAAGGGGATTGAAAGCTATTCATATCAGCATTGGATAACACCAAGAATTTAAATATCAAGTTCACAGTTGGTTATACAATAATAAAATCCTTCCCTTTTGCAATGCTAACAGGGTGAGCCTGTTAAGAAGACGGAGTTGGAAGGGGCACGTTTTCTTCCGAAGATATTGTTCATAGTACTATTTACTTACTGTACTGTATGTAGACTATTTCAATTGGAGCAAAAGTTTGAACTGTACAAATGGAATCCCTGACATTTAAATGGGAATTCTCAGCTCCTCCATCTTTTTGGAATATAGGTGTCTGAACATCCCAATTCCATGAAATAAATGGAAACTATAAATTGCCTGTGGCCTGTGTCTGGCATGGATCCCATTTCACGATAGCCAATTTCTCATTGGCCATATGTCATTTATCATTTTGCCATTTCATTTGTCCCCAAACTCTATTATTAGGAGGGAGTCTCAATGATGACCGTGCCCAGGGTGAGTGATTGAATCATTATGTGTGAAGATGCAGATCTTCACTAGAAACATTTATTCTCTTCCTCATTGTTTTAATTGATGGTGGTATTTATTGTTTGCTTAAACGGGCCTGGATGCTATTTTAATTACATATTTTCTATGATATTAGAAGCATACTATCATCAACAGTTGATTCATTGTGTCTATGTTGAGAATGTTGTAGGTTGTAATTGGCCACACCGCTCGTTAAGTCCTGATTCAGGACAGGCGCTTAGTGTTGTAGGTGGTAATTGGCCACACCGCTCATTAAGTCCTGATTCAGGACAGGTGCTTAGTGTTGTAGGTGATAATTGGCCACACCGCTCATTAAGTCCTGATTCAGGACAGGTGCTTAGTGTTGTAGGTGGTAATTGGCCACACCGCTCGTTAAGTCCTGATTCAGGACAGGTGCTTAGTGTTGTAGGTGATAATTGGCCACACCGCTCATTAAGTCCTGATTCAGGACAGGTCATTAGTGTTGTAGGTGGTAATTGGCCACACCGCTCGTTAAGTCCTGATTCAGGACAGGTGCTTAGTGTTGTAGGTGGTAATTGGCCACACCGCTCGTTAAGTCCTGATTCAGGACAGGTGCTTAGTGTTGTAGGTGGTAATTGGCCACACCGCTCATTAAGTCCTGATTCAGGACAGGTCATTAGTGTTGTAGGTGGTAATTGGCCACACCGCTCGTTAAGTCCTGATTCAGGACAGGTGCTTAGTGGCATTGGTTAGATGGCATCAGTTGAGCCTTTGAGCCTTTGAGACTTTCCATTGAGTATGTTTATATGCACACTAATAATTCAATAACAAACTGATTATGGTAATAGGTCGAGTATGGCATAAACATCTTACTCTGATTATCTTAACCAGCTTAAGGTCATATTCCAAGTAAGCAGCACACTCCGATTAAAACCCCTAGATTTTTTGGAAATCTTTCGAATGATTAGGTATTCACAATCTGAGTATTCACAATAATCATAGTATTGTGTGCATGTAAACATACCCATTGTCTGGGACAGAAATGTACGGGGCTTCTGTGTAGCTCAGCTATCAAGCCAGTTTGTATCCCATTGCTTTTACACATTAAAAGCCTGGATGTATTTACATCGAATCAATCAGAGTGGTTACTTTGTGAACAAGACATTTCAAAGATCAACAGCTACTCTAACATCAAATGTGTAATTGTCGTTTCACCGCAAGAGCTGCACTGACCTGATCTCAAACAGTCAGATGGTGCTTAAAGTGAAAGGCACAATGCATCTTTTCTCCAATAGGATTCTACAAAGACACGGAAATCGATAGCCTCGAAAAAAGCTGGCTTATTTGCTGTAATCACTTCCTCTTATCTTACGCGGCCGATGGCGACGCCACGACTTTGCCTGGAAGTTGTTACGACAAGCTTCAGCATCCAAAGCACTTGTGGTGGCTGACAGTGACTTTCCACTCCCAGAATGGAACATGGAGAAATAAACTTCTGACTCGACGATGATGGCACTCAGGATCAAGAATGCACCCTGAGCTTGAGTTTCCATAGTGACAGCAGCTTTTGTCAGGTCACATCGTCTTTCTACTTAGATATAAATAAAGAAACCTGTCCTGTTCTTCCAGGGCCGGCCCCAGGCTGCTAAGGGGTGCCCAACCCGTTTATAAACTCAGTCGGGGTCTCAACTAACTGTTGAGAGTTAGAATAGAAAAATACACAAGGTGCAAGTTAGAAAGTTGGTTTGTGCATCAGCAATTTTTCTGTTGTTATCTCAGTCACTCAATAAGCCATGTCAGCTAACAATTTCTTAGACTTTCATAGCTATCTAAACTAATAATCATGGCCGAATACTGACCGGTCACGCAGGGCACGTGCCCAAAAGCCCTGACCTCCAGGCGCCCGCATTGATTTTGTTAGTCACTCTCACTCAGATATCATTAACATGGCATAAGTCATGGCATAATGTGTAGAACTGCAGAAAATTAGCTTTAAAACTGAATAAATCTCACTTAGGGCCCCTAAAAGGCTAGAGTCGGTCCTGTGTTCTTCACAACTGCAACACCAACAGGGGGAATGTGATGTCCCTTTCCTAAATGTCTCCAGAGACCAGACATCCTTGGGTAACAGACCAGAAGAGGGCCGACAGAGACACGTTTAAGACTGCGTCCAAAAACCTTTTATCACAGTAGTGCAGTACAAGGGAATAGGGTGCCATTTGGAATGGATCTATCACCGTCTCAGAGGAATTGGTAGCGTACCAAAATCCCAGTTTTGGGAAGTGATGAGAGACCGGCCCTTAGATGACTCGTGTCTCCTTTCTGATGATCAATACCTTTGGATGACTGTGCAGGCAACCGGGCCAGAATACTAAGACAAAATAGAGCTCCTAAACTTTCAAACATTTCATGAGATACAGTACATACTATGTTACTAATAATATGATAAATACACGAGATAAATACTAAACATTTCATGAGATAAAAACTATACTACTGTACAGCGTCAATCGTCCTTTATGCCCAATCTTACACATCAAACTCCTGATCAATCTATAAGGTGAGTCTTCTGTGAGAGAAGGCCAGACATAAAGGAAAGAGACTCTTATCTGATATACTTTCAATTCCCCCCACCAAATCCATAACTTTTGATAACATCGACGGTAGCACTGTCTATTTGGGATGATTGAGTAGAGTGGGGAGGCCAAATTCCTGTGAAGAAGGGATTGCTTTTATATACCGGATCCCAAATTGAGTCTAAATCACAAAATTACAGGGATGGTTTTCAAGGAAATGGTATGAAAATGTTGTGAGATAGTCAGCCTTGACTAACAGCTAACAAGTGATGACTATCTATCCATATGATACTGTTTGGATATCCAAATAGCTACTTCCTGATTCATAGCCTGTGTTATTATTGGCTGCCACACTAATGAGCAGAACTAAAACAGATGGCTGTTTAAAAACTCCACTGCCTTCAAATTGTTTTCTAAAAGTGAGTAAATTGTCTCTCTCTCACTCTCGGCTGTGACACATTGGGTACAATTCCCTCTTCCCTCCTGCGGTGGTCTTCTTAACACAATGCTGACAATCTAAAGTAATATTAATTAGTCTACAAAGTGCTGGGAAATAAGATTATAATTCTCTGCTATTTTCCACCCCAATTTGTCCCAGTTAGAACGTGTTGACTATCACAGACTTGGGGCGATCTGGATTGTTCTTGAAAAAATAAGCTTGTAATCGTAACGCTAACTAACCCTTTTGATTTCTCTGCCATCCTCTTTTGTGGTGGTAAGTCAATTGCTTTAATTAAGTGACTGTCTCTAATGTGCAATTTAGAATGATTGTATTTGGCTAGAAGAAGGAGTAGTTAGGAAGACAAATAATACTTTACAAAAAGTGACCTATAAATCAAGCATAGTGTTAGAAGGGACATTTCTTGATAACACATCCCAGAATAAAAGCCTGTTACTCAAACCGGGTATGATTACATTGTCAATACATTGTTATGAAGCACTGGAGGACAGGGGCGAATTAATTCCTTGATTATATTGATTAAGGAATAAAGCCACCCTTCGACAACATGCACTATAGATATACAGTAGTAATAACTTTATTTTATTTATTTTATTTCACCTTTATTTAACCAGGTAGGCCAGTTGAAAACAAGTTCTCATTTACAACTGCGACCTGGACAAGATAAAGCAAAGCAGTGCGACACAAACAACACAGAGTTACACATGGGATAAACAAACGTACAGTCAATAACACAATAGAAAAATCTATATACAGTGTGTGCAAATGTAGTAATAACTAATATACAGTACAGGTAAAGTAACCCTACAGTACTACCTAAAGGTATTCAACTCCTCTCCCCCCTCAGCCTAGCTTAGTGCAGCCAAGGCCAGTTTACAGGAGGACCCCTGAGGGCTGTCCTGAGAGCATGCCTGTATTGGCTGAATATTTAATAGCGGTGCATCCCTAGGCACCAGCCCCTGATGGAATCATCGGTGATGTCTCTGACAGGCAGCGAGTCCCTCAGAGCTGCGGATGGGCGACACACGCTAGGGGCCTCTCCATATCTCTAGGGGCCTGGCCCCAGACAGAGCTCATAGCTATGACCAATAACCCTATCACAGCCCTGAAGCTGTGTCAACACTAACAGTATAGGTGTTTGAGTCACAAGCTCTTTAATAAACAACAACGTGTAAGTCCCGCTGTGTGTCTCGATATGTTGCTAGATGTAAAGCATGTTGATTCCCCCTTCTGTATATCATGTACAGTACCAGTCAAACATTTGGACACAACTACTCATTCAGGGGTTTTTCTTTATTTTTACATTGTAGAAAACTAGATAAGACATCAAAAATATGAAATAACACATATGGAATCATGTAGTAACCAAAAAAGTGTTAAACAAATCAAAATATATTTTATATTTGAGATTCTTCAAAGCCACCCTTGCCTTGATGACAGCTTTGCACACTCTTGGCATTCTCTCAAACAGATTCATGAGGTAGTCACCTGGAATGCATTTCAATGAACAGGTGTGCCTTCTTAAAAGTTAACAATGCGTTAACTTAACTTAATGCGTTTGAGCCAATCAGTTGTGTTGTGACAAGGTAGGGGTGGTATACAGAAGATAGCCCTATTTGGGAAAAGTCCATACTATGGACTATTTGGTCCAAGTCCATATTATGGCAAGAACAGCTCAAATAAGCAAAGATAACCGACAGTCCATCATTACTTTAAGACATGAAGGTCAGTCAATACGGAAAATGTCAAGAACTTTGAAAGTTTCCTCAAGTGCAATCTCAAAAACCATCAAGTGCTATGATGAAACTGGCTCTCATGAGGACCGCCACAGGAAAGGGAGACCCAGAGTTACCTCTGCTGCAGAGGATATGTTCATTAGAGTTAACTGCACCTCAGATTGCAGCCCACATAAATGCTTCACAGAGTTCAAGTAACAGACATATCTCAACATCAAATGTTCAGACGAGACTGTGTGAATCAGGCCTTCATGGTCGAATTGCTGCAAAGAAACCACGACTAAAGGACACCAATAAGAAGAAGAGACTTGCTTGGGCCAAGAAACATGAGCAATGGACATTAGACCGGTGGAAATGTTGATTTGTTTAACACTTTTTTGGTTACTACATGATTCCCATATTTGTTATTTCATAGTTTTGATGTCTTCACTATTATTCTACAACGTAGAAAATAGAACAAATAAAGAAAAACCCTTGAATGAGTAGGTGTGTCCAAACTTTTGACTGGTACTGTATACAATATATCATATCCAGAAAATAAACTTTAGGAAAGTCACAATACACACTGAAGACTCTGTTCAACTTCCTGTAAACCCAGAAGCCTTTTCTCTTGACGTGCTAGATTTCCCTCAGGTTTAATAACAACGGCAGTGTCTAGTATTGATGCTAGTGTTTCCTACTATGCATTGCGGTACGTACTTTCCAAACATAGAGTGCAATGAAATGGCTCCTCTCATCCATGCAAACAGCGTCTCATGCAATATTCAATACTGTAAGTGTTGCTCGGTGAAGGGAGAAAAAAACCCAGACGATTTCAATGCTATTTGCAGCACGTAGAACGGATGACTGTAAAGACTGTAATACAGAGACGAACAGAGGAATGGAAGAAGCCATGTTTTCTCAGAAGAGTACCTTGTGGTGTTGTGTATGTGTGACCGGCATCGACAGTAGCATGCGACCCTTTCTCTGAGGACTTCTTGTGTAACAGCAACCCAAACTCCCACACATCACCCAGACTCTCACAATAAGAAGCTACAGTGATGTGTTCCCTCTGCATTTCTCAACACAATGACAAGCACATTCATCCATACAGTTCTTTCATTTGGCGTCTTTTGTAAAGAACTGTTTATGTTCTAAATGCAGCCACAGAGAATCTGTTGGGAGGTGGATTACGCCCTGAGGTGTTTTCATAAACGGTTTGTCTTTAATACTAAATTGAAAGTGAGTGTATGTATAATTCAAGGACATCATCACCGTTCCTTCAGAAGAATCATGAAAATGTTAAGACGATAAAACCAAAGAGATAAACAGTCGTTTTCAAGATGACACCCATTCGCTTCATACCATGAAATACCATGACGCCCATTCGCTTAATACCATGAAATACCATGACACCCATTCGCTTAATACCATGAAATACCATGACACCCATTCGCTTCATACCATGAAATACCATGACGCCCATTCGCTTAATACCATGAAATACCATGACACTCATTCGCTTAATACCATGAAATACCATGACACCCATTCGCTTCATACCATGAAATACCATGACACCCATTCGCTTAATACCATGAAATACCATGACACCCATTCGCTTAATACCATGAAATACCATGACACCCATTCGCTTCATACCATGAAATACCATGACACCCATTCGCTTAATACCATGAAATACCATGACACCCATTCGCTTCATACCATGAAATACCATGACACCCATTCGCTTCATACCATGAAATACCATGACACCCATTCGCTTCATACCATGAAATACCATGACACCCATTCGCTTAATACCATGAAATACCATGACGCCCATTCGCTTAATACCATGAAATACCATGACGCCCATTCGCTTAATACCATGAAATACCATGACACCCATTCGCTTAATACCATGAAATACCATGACACCCATTCGCTTAATACCATGAAATACCATGACACCCATTCGCTTAATACCATGAAATACCATGACACTCATTCGCTTAATACCATGAAATACACTCAGGATCAATCTGTGACACCCATTCCACCTCAAAACAAAGAGAATAAAACGCTGAACACGGTTTAGAGCAGTGTAGGGTGAAGTGAATTGTTGAGACACACGTCGACGCCATAATGGGGACGCTTTCAAAGAAACTGATTTAAAAGTGCTCTAGCCGTGTTAGTCCATCCTATAATCCTAGCCTAATGCTATTGAGCCCCGAGGCTCTCGCAATTACACGTCAGAAAACATGCTGTGCTAAATGACCTTAATCAATGTTTTCCCTCTCTCTTAACCAGCAGGCTCATCCAGCTTAGCCAAAGCCAAACTGTAAACTGTCCCATCAGTATAAGTCATTCCCACTGATCTGAGAGAACACACCAAACAAACAGCAATCAATAGCATGTGTGTGTGTGTGTGTGTGTGTGTGTGTGTGTGTGTGTGTGTGTGTGTGTGTGTGTGTGTGTGTGTGTGTGTGTGTGTGTGTGTGTGTGTGTGTGTGTGTGTGTGTGTGAAGGGGGGGGTAAAGTGTGAAGGGGGGGGGGGGGGGGTAAAGCGTTGGAGCCAGCTGACTCCTACTCACCTCTCTGGGAAGGATGGATGGATTATGGCTGTCTGTTGTTACAGGGACCGACTGGCTGGCTGGCTGAGGCTCTCCTTCCCTGCCTGGCTCCTTCCCTGGTTGGCTGACTGACTATCGCGACCTAACTAGAGTCAGGAGCCCAGCCCACCTGCCCTGGCTGGCTGTACAGATAGCTGTGACACGACTGCACTCAGATAGTGGAGGGACACCTACCCCATCGCTCCGCACAACCCCTCCTCCCCCCTATTCCCCTCCCTCCCGTCAGGATCCGCCCGCCACCCACTTAATCGCCAAGAGACGCCCCGCAGACCAATAAGAGCCAGCGCTGGACCACGAGGGGTTAATTGCAGCAGGATAGAGAGAAAGGGGGATGAATCTAGTAGCCTCAGGATGAGAGACAACAACAGAACCTCTTCCTGGAAGAAGAGTGAGCAAACTGTATGCTGTTTGTCTGAAAAGCCTTGACTGGAAATGAACTCATATATAATAGGTGAGGCAGGCAGGCAAGCTGTCTATATAGATTCATCTGTAGATATTATTCACAAGGCTTGTTTCCTAACCACAGAATGAGTCTGATGGGGATTCAGACTAAATGGAAGTCATTATGAGCATTGGCTTTAGAGGGCAATGTGATTGACGTTGTTTCAATACGTCATTTTTAGATTTGGCCTTGAAAACCAAGTATTTGATAAACATAATGGCTGTCACTGCCAGTAGAATCCAATTGAACAGTGTTCAACTCAATTAAATAGTTATTTTGCAGATGCTGGGAATGAGACATGCCTTGAGGAAATAGACAGCGGCACGTCACTGCTCCTCTGCCTGGCTTGGTTTGCACAAGACAGGGCTTGGTCGCTGCTGCAGTGCAGATGGATTTTACCAGCCAGCAGTGCCAGTCAGGGGCCAACCAAAACAACACCACATGAGCTCAGTCCAACAACACAAGCTGCAGACTACAGTACAACACAGCCAGTCCAGATGACAGCAGCATGCCGTGCACAGTTCTCACCCTTTCTCTGATGTGGATTAGACAGACAGACTATTCTGTGTTCTGCTGCCTCAAGGCTGAAGATTACAACATGGCGGAGTCACAGTACTGATAAAATGGCTCTGCATCTCCAGGGAAACAAGACACCAGCTACTGTATCACTTTGTCTCACTTCCCAAGAGCCAGAGAGACACTACTTTATGTTTCCCACAATTCTTGGCAGCCAGCCTGGCTCAAATGGGGTGGCTGGCACCGTCTGGCATCCTTGGAGTCACCCAGCTGTCTGCCCCTGCCTTCTGTGGCACACTTGCTGGCGCCACCACTGCAAGCCCCCCCCCCCCCCCCCCCCCCCCAGGAGAATCCAGATGCAGCCCTCAGGCTCCTACCACCAGTCCCCAGCTCCCAGGCCCCAGCCCCCAGCTCCCAGACCCCAGCTCCCCACGCTGGGTCTGATCCCCTGTACTGGCACAGCACAACCTGGATCCTTTCCTCTCTAGGATAATGGTATTCCACCTCTCTATGTGGGGCACCAGATTAAAGAGGTGTGTCTCTATTGTCCCTAGGTGTCTTACGCTTGTGACAAATCCAATTCTCCGTTCATTCATTCATTCATTCATTTATTCATTCAAAAACCATAATTACTGTGGCCACCCAGGAAATATGTGTGAGGATCGGATCAGTCATAATTAGGTGTAAACTGGAGATCAGTATGTCTATATGGACTAGTCTACCATGTACGCATTTTCATCAACTGTGCTACAGCAGTATTCATGGTGAATGAGCTAGAGGTTAGGCATTACAATATGACAGCACACAATCTATCCATGATCATCCTCAAACTTCATCTCTAGTCTTCTGCAAATTCTGGATATCTTGTTTACAGAATTCATGATTGGCGTCTTTGATCGAAACAACCGAGGCCCATGTAGACTCATAAAACTTTTATTGCTGTAATTATGCAATAACATGCATCATTTAATATGATTACATTTGTATAATCCACAACAGAGCCAGGCAGCGCGGCAGTCAATTGAATTATTCATAATGTGACTTTCATTCATTCTTATAAAAAGACTAAATTCAATCATCCCAGGTAATATTCCTTTTAGACCCATGATTTCACATCACACAGAACTTCCCAGAAAAAGGCTGGCAACAACAAGCCTCCATTACCATTCAACCACCACAGCCCTCTGTGGTTGCATCTGGCCTACTTCTCTGAATCACCCGGCAATATAGTATCAACAAAAAGGAATCTCTAGCTTCAGAAACTCGGGCCGCCCCCCACTGCTTAACACACATCATCAGCTGATTATAACAGGGAATGAGTCTTACTGTCGTTGGACTAATGATCCTTCTGTTTGTTTATCCCTGTGCTGGAGAAACACAGCCCTGTAAGGCATCCACATTAGGACAGTCCCACATCAAGTTGTGTCTGAGTCACTTCCATGGATGTGTGACTCTATCCTAATATGGACACCTTTACCCTGCAAGAAAATCAATCTTCGTTGCCAGACAAACTCACTGGGATGATTCTTTGTCACAGCCCTGTGTTTGGCGGCGGCCATATTAGCCATCATTCATGACTCGGCATCGATCTGAGCTGGGGCATTTAGTCACAGAGTAGCTGCCTTCCTGTCAATACCCTGCCTTTCTATATAATGAGGCGTGACAGCACTAGTCTGTGTTGATGTACTTTGTTTCAGTGGCGCTCGTTTGTCCTCAAACTTCGACCGTCTCTTGAGGTGTTGTGTCAGCCTTGACAAGTATTTGGCTCGGTGTAGGGTGAAGTTGCCACAAGACGCTGATCTTGGGTCAGTTTGGCATTTCCCCCTACTTTTGGTTAAGATTGGGGGAGAGGAATCTGATCCTAGTCACCCCGGAGCGTTTGGCTCCAGCATTTATCCATTTGGAAATAACCAATGCCAGTGTCTCTCAGCTGTAACTTCCAGGATGTAGACACTTCAATCTTTTTTTCCAAGTTCTCGCTTGCACCGCATTCTCAAGGGCATCTCCCAGGCACCTGCACTGCAATCATTATAACTCTGGCAAGCTGCGACTCTCTCTTTCTCCCTTTCAGATTTTATGCTCTGCATCGAGCAACAACAAACACCAGTTAATTACAACTTTCCAGTCTCCATAACATTAGAAAACCGAGAAAGAGCAGCTGCTTCTGGTAATGGGGAAAATGCTACGCTACGTTATCTCACTGTACTGAACACAATTCACATGCATTGCTATTTCTGTTGACTTCTACTTTGAGCCCCTTTCCTCAGACGTAAATCGGATATACTAGATCTGGCATCCAAAATAAATAAGGGGTCGCCCCCCCCACCCCCCTTTTTTGTGTGTGTGTGTGTGTGTGTGTGTGTGAATCCACTACACCATGAGGCAGAAGCAGGGAATAGAAGATAATCTACTTCGATGTAGTGTTTGGATGAATCTGATAACTAGATGCTGTCATGGTACCATGTCTATAGCTTATGGTCTCTGTTGATGCTACCTGTTGATGCTACCTGTTGATACTATATGTTGATGCTACATGTTGATGCTCTCTGTTGATGCTACATGTTGATGCTCTCTGTTGATGCTACATGTTGATGCTCTCTGTTGATGCTACATGTTGATGCTCTCTGTTGATGCTACCTATGATGCTACCTGTTGAAGCTACATGTTGAAGCTACATGTTGATGCTACAAGTTGATGCTACATGTTGATGCTACATGTTGATGCTACATGTTGATGCTACATGTTGATGCTACCTGTTGATGCTACCTGTTGATCCCACTGTAGCTCAGTTGGTAGAGCATGGCGCTTGCCAGGCCAGGGTTGTGGGTTTGATTCCCACAGGGGGCCAGTATTTAAAAATGTAATAAAATGTATGCACTCTACTGTAAGTTGCTCTGGATAAGAGCATCTGCTAAATGACAAAAAATGTAAATGTTGATATATCTGCCAAAAATGCATCTGTCTTCACGTATGACCTGATTTACATTATGGCATGTATAAATAAATACATTAAGATGCACTTATCTCAACCTTATTCCACCCTACTATGAATCCCTCCTATTACATGTTCCTCTTCCCATAACTCCAACACCCCCAGGAAACACGCACGCACGCACGCACACGCACGCACACACACACACACACACACACACACACACACACACACACACACACACACACACACACACACACACACACACACACACACACACACACACACACACACACAGCAGTGCAATCATTTGCGGTCATCCATCAGGGAAGCAGACAACCATGTCTTGCCCCTCCCAGCATGTGTCTTTACCCACAACCCCCTTCACCCTCAGGCTCTGATCCGAGGGGTCCAGGGTCCAGCCAGACACAGTGGCAGGTGGATGGATGATCCCCAGGATACAAAGCCCTCTGGGGGGGAACACTACCTGTCCCCCCCACCCCCTCCCTGGTGCCAGACAGGGTTGACCGCACCACTGATCCTCTGATGTGTCTACTGGGAGAGAGGAGAGGACATATGGCCACAGAGAGGCTACCTGTCAGGGTTTTGCCTAGTGGATGAATCGTAGAAACACAGTCAGCCTACGTGAGGGGAAAGATAGTGGGCATAACCACAAAAGATATTGTGCATAACACAAAATAACCTAGCGTCTACCATACCCGCAGTTCAATGACCTTGGTGGGGTCGGACAAATCCTTGACCTTCTAAACTGAGCCTCATACTGGCTGTAATACATGACACTTAGCAGACGCTTTCATCCACAGTCAGGTCGCAGTTGTAAATGAGAACTTGTTCTCAACTAGCCTACCTGGTTAAATAAAGGTGAAATAAAAAAATGTATCAAAAAAGTCACGCAAGCATACATGTTATATATGGGTGGGCCCAGCGGGAATCAAACCCACGATCCTGGCAGTGCAAGTGCCGTGCTCAACTAACTGAGCCACACTTACCGACAAACAATTTAAACATTCATATTTTGCACAGGCTTTCTAATAGACCCCTACATCATACAGTAGGATATCCTATCCTGATGGGAGATGATACCCCATCCTGATGAGAGATGACACACTCATCCTGATGAGAGATGATACCCCATCCTGATGAGAGATGATACCCCATCCTGATGAGAGATGACATCCCATCCTGATGAGAGATGACACATCATCCTGATGAGAGATGATACCCTATCCTGATGAGAGATGACACATCATCCTGATGAGAGATGATACCCCATCCTGATGAGTGATGATACCCCCATCCTGATGAGAGATGATACCCCCATCCTGATGAGAGATGATACCCCCATCCTGATGAGAGATGATACCCCATCCTGATGAGAGATGATACCCCATCCTGATGAGAGATGATACCCCATCCTGATGAGAGACGATACCCCATCCTGATGAGAGACGATACCCCCATCCTGATGAGAGACGATACCCCCATCCTGATGAGAGACGATACCCCATCCTGATGAGAGACGATACCCCCATCCTGATGAGAGATGATACCCCATCCTGATGAGAGACGATACCCCCATCCTGATGAGAGATGATACCCCATCCTGATGAGAGATGACACATCATCCTGATGAGAGATGACACATCATCCTGATGAGAGATGATACCCCATCCTGATGAGAGATGATACCCCATCCTGATGAGAGATGATACCCCACCCTGATGAGAGGTGATACCCCACCCTGATGAGAGATGACACATCATCCTGATGAGAGATGATACCCCATCCTGATGAGAGATGATACCCTATCCTGATGAGAGATGATACCCCACCCTGATGAGAGATGATACCCCATCCCGATGAGAGATGACACATCATCCTGATGAGAGATGACACCCCATCCTGATGAGAGATGATACCCCATCCTGATGGGAGATGATACCCCCATCCTGATGAGAGATGATACCCTATCCTGATGAGAGATGACACATCATCCTGATGAGAGATGACACATCATCCTGATGAGAGATGATACCCCCATCCCCCTCCTACAGTAGGACCAGAATACATATCTGTGACAATCTGTGCCCATTCCTTACACCATTGACTCTACTAAATTATTTAGACTTTAATTAGTACGGTCAATGGGTTCATGACAGGCCCTTCCTCCCCAGGAGAATATTACTCTGGTTAATGATGAATACAGTTTGCTGAATGGGGAATGCCAGAGAAACTTGGACCAATGCCAGTGCATAAGAAATGCCAGAAAAACTGAGCTTCAAAGTAAAACATTGTTTCACTCTGAGCCATGGTAAACAAATAGATAATTAGTGTATGCAATGAGGAAACCGTGCTTTTTCCATTTCTAAGAGACGGCACACACACTCACAGAAGGACACCTATATCTACAATGAACCTTCTTCCAACATTACTTGAAAGCACATTTTCTGACACAACAGGTACTATTTTGGACATTGCAGTAAAGTATTTTAAAACTGACTGCAAAAACAGAAAGTCCTACAAATAACAACTTCAGGTTGTGAGCAAGGACACTTTCCTTTCAAGTGGTGCCCTCAGTGGTTGCTTTAGTGCACATGAACTGTACCAGAAGCACAACCCTTATATAACAATTGGCTTTGTCAATGACTCTGCAAAAACCATCCCCTGTACTGCTTACTTCAGCACTGCAGAGCCATGAAGTGATACCACAACCGCTCCCTCCTGTCTGGATCAGTGTGTGTCTGCTTTTTAACAACATAACACACACACACGCACGCATGCATGCACACGCACGCACACACAGACACACACAGACACACACACACACTCCAATCCCCCAAAGCTTCCTTTTCAAACAGAAAAGTGCAGAGCCAGCTGCCATCACCAGTCCGACCTCCTCCTAGCTGGCTCCATGTAGGAAGCAGAGGGATAGACTTAGAGACAGAGACGCTAAAAGCAGAGCCCTTTACTTATTCATGCCTGTGCTGGGAATCAGGAGGCTGTCGTGTCAAAACACACCCGCTTGTGCCTCGACGGCCTCGCCTGACAGTAGAGCAACGAGCACACACTCATTTATGATGCATGAGTTGGGCTATTTTTAGATGGGCTGTTAGCTAGAGCAGAAGTCACAATTGTTTCATAATGCCAGATCATGAGAGGGGATGTAGAAAAGCCACAGTTTGACTAGTTATTGTGTCTACTGCAGACTGGCAACACCGTTTACGGGGAAATGCATCACTTGCTTAGGCATCTGTTCATGAAGGTGGAATTTCAGATTGTAACAGCATCAGAACCAAATTTGTACCCATTCTTCCATCGCATTTTCCATATCAAATGCTGAAGGCCAGTACATAACATGACCTTGTCAGAATCCAATATTCTCTTCAGAGAAAGTAAGAAAGGCTTGGAATGATTCTCCTTCATTGTGGCTCAAGGATTGACTCAAGACCTTTCTCTTTCATGTGAATCACCTTGACAGTGAATAGAGGCTTTGTTTTGACGGCCGTCTCCTTTGACACAAGTTTTGCTGCCGCCTCAGGGCATTAACCACAGCTAGCTGCTAACAAAGGTCTAAAGGGTGGCGGTGCAAGACGTCTCAATACTGATGAAACAGGAGGATGAATCTTGACTGGCGGTGCAAGACGTCTCAATACTGATGAAACAGGAGGATGAGTCTTGACTGGCGGGGCAAGACGTCTCAATACTGGTGAAACAGGAGGATGAGTCTTGACTGGCGGTGCAAGACGTCTCAATACTGATGAAACAGGAGGATGAGTCTTGACTGGCGGTGCAAGACGTCTCAATACTGGTGAAACAGGAGGATGAGTCTTGACTGGCGGTGCAAGACGTCTCAATACTGATGAAACAGGAGGATGAGTCTTGACTGGCGGTGCAAGACGTCTCAATACTGATGAAACAGGAGGATGAGTCTTGACTGGCGGGGCAAGACGTCTCAATACTGATGAAACAGGAGGATGTATCTTGACTGGCGGGGCAAGACGTCTCAATACTGATGAAACAGGAGGATGAGTCTTGACTGGCGGGGCAAGACGTCTCAATACTGGTGAAACAGGAGGATGAATCTTGAACGGCGGTGCAAGACGTCTCAATACGGATGAAACAGGAGGATGAGTCTTGACTGGCGGTGCAAGACGTCTCAATACTGATGAAACAGGAGGATGAGTCTTGACTGGCGGTGCAAGACGTCTCAATACTGGTGAAACAGGAGGATGAGTCTTGACTGGCGGTGCAAAAAAATTTTGAACCAGGAAGAGATACTGCCCTTGGTTCTCTCCAGATCTGACTGCCCTTGACCAGCACAAAAACATCCTGTGGCGTTCTGCATTAGCATCGAATTGCCCCCGTGATATGCAACTTTTCAGGGAATTCAGGAACCAATATACACAGGCAGTTAGGAAAGCTAAGGCTAGCTTTTTCAAGCAGAAATTTGAATCCTGTAGCACAAACTCAAAAAAGTTCTGGGACACCGTAAAGTCCATGGAGAATAAGAGCACCTCCTCCCAGCTGCCCACTGCACTGAGGCTAGGAAACACTGTCACCACCGATAAATCCACTATAATTGAGAATTTCAATATGCATTTTTCTACGGCTGGCCATGCTTTCCACCTGGCTCCCCTTACCCTGGTCAACAGCCATGCACTCCCCACAGCAACTCGCCCAAGCCTCCCTCATTTCTCCTTCACCCAAATCCAGATAGCTGATGTTCTGAAAGAGCTGCAAAATCTGGACCCCTACAAATCAGCCGGGCTAGACAATCTGGACCCTCTCTTTCTAAAATTATCTGCCGAAATTGTTGCAACCCCTATTACTAGCCTGTTCAACCTCTCTTTCATATCGTCTGAAATTCCCAAAGATTGGAAAGGGGGAGACACTCTAGACCCAAACTGCTACAGATCTATATCTATCCTACCCTGCCTTTCTAAGGTCTTCGAAAGCCAAGTTAACAAACAGATTACCGACCATTTCGAATGCCACCGTACCTTCTCCGCTATGCAGTCCGGTTTCAGAGCTGGTCATGGGTGCACCTCAGCCACGCTCAAGGTCCTAAGCGACATCATAAAAGCCATTGATAAGAGACATTACTGTGCAGCTGTATTCATTGACCTGGCCAAGGCTTTCGACTCTGTCAATCACCACATTCTTATTGGCAGACTCAATAGCCTTGGTTTCACAAATGATTCCCTCGCCTGGTTCACCAACTACTTCTCTGATAGAGTGCAGTGTGTCAAATCGGAGGGCCTGTTGTCCGGACCTCTGGCAATCTCTATGGGGATGCCACAGGGTTCAATTCTCGGGCCGACCTCTTCTCTGTATTCATCGATGATGTCGCTCTTGCTGCTGGTGATTCTCTGATCCACCTCTACGCAGACGACACCATTCTGTATACTTCTGGCCCTTCTTTGGACACTGTGTTAACTAACCACCAGACGAGCTTCAATGCCATACAACACTCCTTCCGTGGCCTCCAACTGCTCTTAAATGCAAGTAAAACTAAATGCATGCTCTTCAACCGATCACTGCCCGCACCTGCCCGCCCGTCCAACATCACTACCCTGAACGGTTCTGACTTAGAATATGTGGACAACTACAAATACCTAGGTGTCTGGTTAGACTGTAAACTCTCCTTCCAGACTCACATTAAGCATCTCCAATCCAAAATGAAATCTAGAATCGGCTTCCTATTTCACAACAAAGCATCCTTCACTCATGCTGCCAAATATACCCTCGTAAAACTGACCATCCTACCGATCCTCGACTTCAGCGATGTCATTTATAAAATAGCCTCCAACACCCTACTCAATAAATTGGATGCAGTCTATCACAGTGCCATCCGTTTTGTCACCAAAGCCTCATATACTACCCACCACTGCGACCTGTACGCTCTCATATCCTGGCCCTCGCTTCACACTCGTCGCCAAACCCACTGGCTCCAGGTCATCTACAAGTCTCTGCTAGGTAAAGCCCCGCCTTGTCTCAGCTCACTGGTCACCATAGCAGCACCCACCCGTAGCACGCGCTCCAGCAAGTATATCTCACTGGTCTCACCCAAAGCCAATTCCTAATTTGGCCGCCTTTCCTTCCAGTTCTCTGCTGCCAATGACTGGAACGAACTGCAAAAATCACTGAAGCTGGAGACTCATATCTCCCTCACTAGCTTTAAGCACCAGCTATCAGAGCAGCTCACAGATCACTGCATCTGTAAACAGCCCATCCAACTACCTCATCCCCATACTGTATTTATTTATTTATCCTGCTCCTTTGCACCCCAGTATCTCTACTTGCACAATCATCTTCTACACATCTACCATTCCAGTGTTTAATTGCTATATTGTATTTACTTCGCCACCATGGCCTATTTATTTCCTTACCTCCCTTATCTTACCTCATTTGCACACACTGTATATAGATTTTTTTCTACTGTATTATTGACTGTATGTTTGTTTATTCCATGTGTAACTCTGTGTTGTTGTATGTGTCGAACTGCTGTGCTTTATCTTGGCCAGGTCGCAGATGTAAATGAGAACTTGTTCTCAACTTGCCTACCTGGTTAAATAAAGGTGTATTACATTTAAAAAAAAAGATTTCTCAATACTGATGAAACAGGAGGATGAGGCCATTGACTGGCAATGCTACTGTTTCATCTCAACACTAATGAAACTGGAGATTGACTGGCAGTGCTACTGTTCCATCTCAACACTAATGAAACAGGAGAATGAGGCCATTGACTGGCAGTGCTACTGTTCCTTCTCAACACTAATGAAACAGGAGAATGAGGCCATTGACTGGCAGTGCTACTGTTCCATCTCAACACTAATGAAACAGGAGAATGAGGCCATTGACTGGCAGTGCTACTGTTCCATCTCAACACTAATGAAACAGGAGAATGAGGCCATTGACTGGCAGTGCTACTGTTCCATCTCAACACTAATGAAACAGGAGAATGAGGCCATTGACTGGCAGTGCTACTGTTCCATCTCAACACTAATGAAACAGGAGAATGAGGCCATTGACTGGCAGTGCTACTGTGCCATCTCAATAGGACTTTTCTTTATGAGGCCATTGGCATGGCAATGAGCCCTTTGTAAGGCAATGTCCCCCTCTCCTGTTAGGAAGGGGGGGCAGTTTTACGACTTTACAACCACGTTGTAAATTCCTTGAAAAGACTCTTGTCTCCCTGACCATGCAATATGGGAGAGAGAGGGTCACAGTAGAACAAAGGAACTTTCCCGCCAAATTCTACTACATCCCAGAATTTGAGAATTGAACAATATTCTTATTCTGGAGAATGTGGAAACGATCGGTGGAGAAGCCAGCTACGACCCGGTCCGTTTTGTTTCATGTTTGTGACCTCCTGAAAGACAATACAGCCACATTACCCTAACTCTGTTTATACAGGTTCCTCAGTTATGAGGCTTGCATCTAATTCTTGTATAAAATGAATGAGCAAACCTGAGCCTCACATCACCAGCTCAACTATCGAAGCCAGCTTCATGTAAATACAATGCATTGCTTTTTCGATTGAGCGATCATTAGTGGCATATGCATTTATGACATCAGTATTGAACAGACTCATGCACACATCCACTCCAACTGTTTAGGCAGCCTACTGTAAAAAAAACAACTAATAAAAACTCCATAGCACTAAACACAAATCCACACTGTTTCCGCACCAGATGGTCTCTTCCTTCAAATGTTACTTACCATTCCCAATCAGTATTCATTTAGATGGATTTAGCTAGATAGCCTCCGTAGTGTTATGGATACCGCTGCCTTGAGAGCTGCCAGGGGACTCATTGGTTAGCAGACATAACCATGAAAGGTAATGAGCCCCAACGGAGCTCTTCATGCAAAAAAAACACATTTTTTACAGTACCTCTTCCAAATCTCTCTCTCGCTCCATCTCTCTGTCTCTGGCTGAGGATGGGCCTGTTTACTGTCTCAATTAGGCCTTGTAATTTGTCAGGGAGCTGTGACCAATGGGAAGGAAGACTAGTCCCAAGATGGAAGCTCATTTTGGGTGGAATAGTGCCGGTTTGTTTTCCTGGACCCAGATTAAGACTATTCCTGGATTTAAAAGCAATTTCAAAGGAGATTCCCTACAGAGTATTTCTATTTATTTATCCGGTACTAGGCTTTATCTGGGTCCAGGAAAACAGTCCATCAAGTTTAACAACCAAGCCCAAAAGTTTAAATTGAGAAATTAAATTGGTTTAACATGTTAAATTGCTTACTATTAACTACCGGTGTATGGAACAATATTCGATTTGGTTGGTTTAAAGCTGAATTTCAGGATGGAGTTTTTCACACAGTAAACTGCTAACAACTGGACCTTTGACTGTGAAAACGCAGTGAAGAGGCAAGTAGGAACTCCAGGTCAAAGGACACCAGGCATCAAAGCAAGTCTTGATTGCTTCTAACAAGCCTGTAGTCAACCATCTCCGTAAAAATGCTCCTGTTGTGGAGAGAGCACAGTTTCTCTACGTGAGAAGAGGTACTGCAGCATGTAGTACCAGTTTGGATGCCGAGAGGACAGGAGAGAAAGTTAGGGCAAAGTTAGGCAGGGGCTTTAGGAAATATGGACTTCTGCATGTTCCAAGGTGTTCCAAAAGTTTTGGGATGAGAATGATTTGAATGTATCCGTCACGGTGAGTGAGTGAGTGAGTGAGTGAGTGAGTGAGTGAGTGAGTGAGTGAGTGAGTGAGTGAGTGAGTGAGTGAGCACACTGCACAAAAGCCTAGCTCAGTTGAGCGAGATGCTCCCAAATGAATTTCCTTCCCAGAGCCCGTCAGATGTCAGTGGGACTGAGAAATGTCAGGCGCTACAATCACACACTGACACGCACCGGATGCATCGCAAATGGCACCCTATTCCCTATATAGTGCAGTATTTTTGACCAGAGCCCTATGAGGCCTGGTCAGTAGTATTGTATTATATAGGGAATAGGGTGCCAGGAAGGAAGCATTAGAGCAGGGGGATTTAGTCTCCCTCCTCCAGGCAAAAAGCAGCCTTCCGTAATTTACTCCTGAAAGATCCTTATCTAGGCTGCTATACCTGGCCTCCTTCCCACGTCTATGGGATCAGAGACTACATATCCCATTATCCCTGAGGTGCCAGACTATGCAACTACGTCCTCCAGTAAAAGTCACGCTGTCATCTTAAAGTTTGGTATGGATTAGTTAGGGGTAGTGAATAGAGCGTAGTACATGCAGGAGGAGGCGATCCTGGGTTCAGATAGTATTTGAAATTGTTCAGAAATTGTTCAGAAGCAGATTTATTATGTCAGGGCAAGCTCAATCAAGCTTAGATAAAATATTTTAAATGATTTCAAATAGTATATAAACCCACGTCTGGAGGCGATATGAGTGAAAGTGGAGTGTGGGGGAAGACAGCACAGTGGACAGCACAGTGGACAGTGTGGTCTGGACTTCTGATGCGTTTGATTAGCTTGAATCTATCAGTCAGTTCACCTCCAGATCAAAGCTGACAGGCTGACAGCGAGATGAGAGTTAACGTGATGAGTGTAGAGGTTATACTGTATTCAAACCCGCCGCTTTGACGGTTGGAAAGTCCCAGATATGATCTGACTCTCTCCTCTGACTGCTACAGAGAACCTCCAACCCTCCAGTATACAAAACAACCGTTTGTTGATCAAGTCTAGGAGCACAAAGGAAGACACACCAAGCAAAATATTTTTCTTCCTCTTTGATAAATCAACGTAACATTTACTCTGCTCAGACCCTTTCTCTTATTCTGTCCTCCTGTTCGCCAAATAATGACACTTACCATTATAGTCGGAACCACAAATGTATAGAAAATAATAATAATAATTGAACAGATAGGAAATGAAACATACTATCAAACCAAAGATTTTGTTAGAAGCTTGAAAAAGTTCTTCCTCCAGAACAGTGGATTCTGACAGTCTGATAATTGAATGAATCTGGGAGTCCACAGAGTAACCAGCAGAGTACTGCATCCAATTTACAGACATTTCTCAAACTTCCAAGAACACATTCATTTAAGTCTTCTCCGAATCCCTTTATCCACGCTGCAACATCACCTCATCACTTCTCTCCCCGCTTCTATGATTGCCTGTCGTCAAATCACAGCTTGACAGAATTAAATCAATGACACATTTCTCTTCCGCCTGGTTTGCGACGGCAGCTTTCTCTCTGTCTGGGAGACTAGAGAGCGTGTCATTTCTGGCGAAGGGCATTCTCGTCTTACATTTACATCTGGGTAATTTAGCAGACGCTCTTATCCAGAGCGACTTACATTCAGTAAATTCAACAACCACATATCACAGTCACTGCTAGTAAAACCTTCCTTTAAAAAAAGCAGCTATCAGTAAAATCTGTGCTAATATGAAAAGCTATTAGAGAGAAACTGTGGAATTTGATCTACAACGCACCATGTGGATGCAGCAGGCTTTTGCTTCAGCCCAAGCAGTAACACAAACTGATTCAACTAATCGTATTCTTCAATCAAGAAGCCACAGTTTCTCCCATTGGTTTCAATACAGTCTATAGGGTTGGAGAACTAGCTGTGGTCCAGAAACACAAGTAGAACTCCGTGTTAAAGTTTCCCAAAGGTACAGATCCAGGATCAGCTTCCCCTCCCCCAATCCTAGCCTTAATCGTTAGTGGAGAAAATACAATAATGATCCAAGATCATCAGCTAGGGGAAATTGCACCCTCCTCCACCAGTAACCCAAATAGTTGTGATGAAGCCACGCCCTTACCTGTCTGCGTCCCCGTGCACCTCCTTGACCACCCTCTGGGTGACCTCTAGCGACGTGTTCAGGTCAGGGGCGCGACCGACGTTCCGTGAGTATAGGTGAAGACCACCGTCTGTAAGGTACCTACGAAGAAGAAACTAAATCACTAAGCTGGGTTGTGTTCGCCACTGTGAGTATCGGGAGTGTGAGTGTGTGTATTGGGAGTGTGTGTACGTGTGTGCATGCCCACGTGTGTGCGCACACATTTACAGGGTTGTAATCAGAGACGGCTGATAGGACATGAACGCACATTAGGTTTAAGCTAATTAGGATCATAATTCAGCTAATCACTTTTTCATCCCTAGGTGCTATACGTTTTGCCCCTACAGTAACTTAATCATAGTTAATGTGGATGGTTCGTTCGGGTGGTGTTCAATAAATCAATTTCATACATGAACAAATAGGATGGGAGAACTAATGCAGGGATAAGTTCCACATGGCACCCTATTCCCTTTATAGTGCACTACTTTATACCAGAGCCCTATGAGGCCTGGTCAAATGTAGTGCACTATATAGGGAAAAAGGTGCCATCTGGGACACAGATCATGTGGGTGTTGGGGAAGAGCACTTATCAGTGTTCACAGAGGAAGGTTAACAGCTAACACAGTGATGTACAATAGATCTGGGGCTATTCTTACTCACTGAGTGATGTGTCAGCCAGCGCACTATTGAGAGTTGGTATGGAATGTATACTTCTCAAAAAAATAAAGGGAACACTTAAACAACACATCCTAGATCTGAATGAAAGAAATAATCTTATTAAATACTTTTTTCTTTACATAGTTGAATGTGCTGACAACAAAATCACACAAAAATAATCAATGGAAATCCAATTTATCAACCCATGGAGGTCTGGATTTGGAGTCGCACTCAAAATGAAAGTGGAAAACCACACTACAGGCTGATCCAACTTTGATGTAATGTCCTTAAAACAAGTCAAAATGAGGCTCAGTAGTGTGTGTGGCCTCCACGTGCCTGTATGACCTCCCTACAACACCTGGGCATGCTCCTGATGAGGTGGCGGATGGTCTCCTGAGGGATCTCCTCCCAGACCTGGACTAAAGCATCCGCCAACTCCTGGACAGTCTGTGGTGGAACGTGGCATTGGTGGATGGAGCGAGACATGATGTCCCAGATGTGCTCAATTGGATTCAGGTCTGGGGAACGGGCGGGCCAGTCCATAGCATCAATGCCTTCCTCTTGCAGGAACTGCTGACACACTCCAGCCACATGAGGTCTAGCATTGTCTTGCATTAGGAGGAACCCAGGGCCAACCGCACCAGCATGTGGTCTCACAAGGGGTCTGAGGATCTCATCTCGGTACCTAAAGGAAGTCAGGCTACCTCTGGCGAGCACATGGAGGGCTGTGCGGCCCCCCAAAGAAATGCCACCCCACACCATGACTGACCCACCGCCAAACCGGTCATGCTGGAGGATGTTGCAGGCAGCAGAACGTTCTCCACGGCATCTCCAGACTCTGTCACGTCTGTCACGTGCTCAGTGTGAACCTGCTTTCATCTGTGAAGAGCACAGGGCGCCAGTGGCGAATTTGCCAATCTTGGTGTTCTCTGGCAAATGCCAAACGTCCTGCACGGTGTTGGGCTGTAAGCACAACCTCCACCTGTGGACGTCGGGCCCTCATACCACCCTCATGGAGTCTGTTTCTGACCGTTTGAGCAGACACATGCACATTTGTGGCCTGCTGGAGGTCATTTTGCAGGGCTCTGGCAGTGCTTCTCCTGCTCCTCCTTGCACAAAGGCGGAGGTAGCCGTCCTGCTGCTGGGTTGTTGCCCTCCTACGGCCTCCTCCACATCTCCTGATGTACTGGCCTGTCTCCTGGTAGCGCCTCCATGCTCTGGACACTACGCTGATAGACAGAGAAAACCTTCTTGCCAAAGCTCGCATTGATGTGCCATCCTGGATGAGCTGCACTACCTGAGCCACTTGTGTGGGTTGTAGACTCCGTCTCATGCTACCACTAGAGTGAAAGCACTGCCAGCATTCAAAAGTGACCAAAACATCAGCCAGGAAGCATAGGAACTGAGAAGTGGTCTGTGGTCCCCACCTGCAGAACCACTCCTTTATTGGGGGTGTCTTGCTAATTGCCTATAATTTCCACCTGTTGTCTATTCCATTTGCACAACAGCATGTGAAATGTATTGTCAATCAGTGTTGCTTCCTAAGTGGACAGTTTGATTTCACAGAAGTGTGATTGACTTGGAGTTACATTGTGTTGTTTAAGTGTTCCCTTTATTTTTTTGAGCAGTGTACATGTATGGTGAATTCCTCCCGTCGCAGCTCAATAGCTGTGTGAATGCCACAACTTCATCACCCCTCATATGTTCTCCTGTCTCACCATTCCATTTGGAAGAATCGCGAAGGCCTTGGCAATAACTGTGATTTTCTTTTTTCAGTAACAGGACTGACCCTGAATGTGTGTGTGTCTGGGGGTGTTGGGACACGTTTACGTTCTAACCAACGGACAATATAAAATCGATTCTATTCTGTCTATGGCGTAGTCGCTTACCCACTGGTGATGTCATCTGTCTTGACGTTCTTCCCCAGGATGTCTCCATCGCTCATGTACCCTGCCACGTCCATCTCCAGCATCCCCTCCGGCCCTCCTCCCTTCTCCCCCTGCTCGGCCCCTCTCGCCCCTGCCGTCGCCGCTCGCCTCAGGGGGGCGCTGTACACAAACCGGGAGGAGTCCGAGTGACCGTACCGCCCAGTGGCGCCACCTGTGCTGGCACCCGTCCGAGGTGGTGGGACTGTGGTGTAGGTACTGGGCATAGAAGGGGCGTCGCCTGCTTGTAGGCGGGGGCTTGGGGCTGATTGGCCGAGGCGCCAGGAGGTCATGGGGGCGGAGCGACTGGTGATGCTCCGCCCGTTGACCTCTGTGGTCACTGTGCTGTCGAAGGTCGTCTCCAAGGTGCTGAAGAGGGCAGAGAGTTGGAGAGAGCAGAAAAGAGGGAGAGAGAGAGAGAGAGAGGGGAGAGAGAGGGAGAGGGGAAAAGAGAGAGAGAGAGACATAGAGGAAAAGAGAGAGAGGAAAAGAGTGAGAGAGGGGGAGAGTGAGAAAGAGAGCGTGATTAGGAACGTTTAGGGACAGATCAGCTCAGCCCCCTGGCACAGCCACAGAGAGGATTTGAGCAGAGAGATCAATACTTTCAGCTCTGCTGACACTTCACAAATATTCCCAATCTTTCCACCAGGGTGAGCTCTGGGGTGCACAACTGATCCAAGATCAGCATCTAAGGTCAACTTCACCCAAAGGTGACAGGAGTTTAGTTTGGAGAGACCCTATTGAATGACCATACGGTGAACCAATAGTCAGCTCAACACACAGACCCAAATGTCCACTCCCTAAAATATGTTCCTATTAGCATGTGCACTGTTGTATGAAGGATAAATTGCTCAGGCAGAAAGATTGGTAGTGTTGTTGCAACGAAGCAGTCTCCCTAAAATGGATGCCACTCGTTATCTCCACATACACACATCACCTACTGTATGTGTGTGTTTGTGTGTGTCTGGCCTGCTATCTCGTAGCCTGACCTTTCTAAAGTTCTATTTCTTTCAGTGTTTTAAAGGGATAGTTCACTCAAAAACTATGTAAAACGCATAATCACAGTTATGCAAAACACAATCTCAGTTTTTGCTCTGTACTGAAAGTGCTCTATTGCACGCACACACACACACGTACACACACACACACATGCACACGCTGCTTGAGCTCTCTCTGGTGGAAAGATAACTACATTACACTCATGTTTGGGGGTCATCTCCATCATTGGTGTATAATCCACAAATTTCAATGTCCTAAAATCTACATGTTCCAATACATTCCATCCTATTCACACTATGGCTGTTTATATCTAATGATTTATAAAACAGGATATAAAACTTGATTTTAAATAGATTGAAACTGTATCTGACAAGAGCTAAAGTAAAGATGCTGAGAGGAGCATAACAACAAGATGGATTGTGATGATCATTAGGGACAGATGAGATCCATCTAAAACCACTGTCTAACACTGAGACTGATACATCTTAAACCACTGTCTGAGACTGATCCATCTCTAACCACTGTCTGAGACTGATCCATCTAAAACCACTGTCTAACACTGAGACTGATCCATCTTTAACCACTGTCTAAGACTGATCCATCTCTAACCACTGTCTAACACTGAGACTGATCCATCTTTAACCACTGTCTGAGACTGATCGATCTCTAACCACTGTCTAACACTGAGACTGATCCATCTTTAACCACTGTCTAAGACTGAGACTGATCCATCTCTAACCACTGTCTAACACTGAGACTGATCCATCTTAAACCACTGTCTAACACAGACTGATCCATCTCTAATCACAATCTAACACAGACTGATCCATCTTTAACCACTGTCTAACACTGAGACTGATCCATCTTTAACCACTGTCTGAGACTGATCCATCTCTAACCACTGTCTAACACTGAGACTGATCCATCTTTAACCACTGTCTAACACTGAGACTGATCCATCTTTAACCACTGTCTAACACTGAGACTGATCCATCTTAAACCACTGTCTGAGACTGATCCATTTTAACCACTGTCTAACACTGAGACTGATCCATCTCTAACCACTGTCTAACACTGAGACTGATCCATCTTAAACCACTGTCTAACACAGACTGATCCATCTCTAATCACAATCTAACACAGACTGATCCATCTTTAACCACTGTCTAACACTGAGACTGATCCATCTTTAACCACTGTCTGAGACTGATCCATCTCTAACCACTGTCTAACACTGAGACTGATCCATCTTTAACCACTGTCTAACACTGAGACTGATCCATCTTTAACCACTGTCTAACACTGAGACTGATCCATCTTAAACCACTGTCTGAGACTGATCCATCTCTAACCACTGTCTAACACTGAGACTGATCCATCTTAAACCACTGTCTAACACTGAGACTGATCCATCTTTAACCACTGTCTAACACTGAGACTGATCCATCTCTAACCACACTGAGACTGATCTATCTTTAACCACTGTCTGAGACTGATCCATCTCTAACCGCTGTCGAACACTGAGACTGATCCATCTTAAACCACTGTCTAACACTGAGACTGATCAATCTCTAACCACTGTCTAACACTGAGACTGATCAATCTCTAACCACTGTCCAACACTGAGACTGATCCATCTTAAACCACTGTCTAACACTGAGACTGATCCATCTCTAACCACTGTCTAACACTGAGACTGATCCATTTTTAACCACTGTCTAACACTGAGAATGATCCATCTTTAACCATTGTCTGAGATTGATACATCTTTAACCACTGTCTAACACTGAGACTGATCCATCTTTAACCACTGTCTAACACAGACTGATCCATCTCTAATCACAATCTAACACTGAGACTGATCCATCTCTAACCACTGTCTAACACTGAGACTGATCCATCTTAAACCACTGTCTAACACTGAGACTGATCCATCTTAAACCACTGTCTATCACAGACTGATCCATCTCTAATCACAATCTAACACTGAGACTGATCCATCTTTAACCACTGTCTGAGACTAATCCATCTTTAACCACTGTCTAACACAGACTGATCCATCTCTAATCACAATCTAACACTGAGACTGATCCATCTTTAACCACTGTCTAACACTGAGACTGATCCATCTTTACCCACTGTCTAACACTGAGACTGATCCATCTTTAACCACTGTCTGAGACTGATCCATCTCTAAACACTGTCTAACACTGAGACCGATCCATCTTTAACCACTGTCTGAGACTGATCCATCTTTAACCACTGTCTAACACAGACTGATCCATCTCTAATCACAATCTAACACTGAGACTGATCCATCTTTAACCACTGTCTAACACTGAGACTGATCCATCTTTACCCACTGTCTAACACTGAGACTGATCCATCTTAAACCACTGTCTAACACTGAGACTGATCCATCTTAAACCACTGTCTATAACAGACTGATCCATCTCTAATCACAATCTAACACTGAGACTGATCCATCTCTAACCACTGTCTAACACTGAGACTGATCCATCTTAAACCACTGTCTAACACTGAGAATGATCCATCTTAAACCACTGTCTATCACAGACTGATCCATCTCTAACCACTGTCTAACACTGAGACTGATCCATCTCTAACCACTGTCTAACACTGAGACTGATCCATCTTAAACCACTGTCTAACACTGAGACTGATCCATCTTAAACCACTGTCTGAGACTGATCCATTTTAACCACTGTCTAACACTGAGACTGATCCATCTTTAACCACTGTCTAACACTGAGACTGATCCATCTTTAATCATTGTCTAACACTGAGACTGATCCATCTTTAACCACTGTCTGAGACTGATCCATCTCTAAACACTGTCTAACACTGAGACCGATCCATCTTTAACCACTGTCTGAGACTGATCCATCTCTAAACACTGTCTAACACTGAGACCGATCCATCTTTAACCACTGTCTAACACTGAGACTGATCCATCTTTAACCACTGTCTAACACTGAGACTGATCCATCTCTAACCCCTGGGGTTGTGTGAGGTGACAACCATGTGAGTGTTGGTTTGTGAGTGTGTGTCTGTGTGTGTGAGATTGTACGTGTGAGGTTGTATGAGGTGTTGTTTGTGTGTATGAGGTTGTGTGTGTGTATGTGTGTGTGTGAGGTTGTGTGTGTGTATGTGTGTGTGTGAGGTTCTGTGTGTGAGGTTCTGTGTGTGTGTGTGTGTGTGTGTGTGAGAGAGAGAGATCTATCAGGAGCACACAGAGGCTTCAGCCATGTGATCCTAGCCAGGGAAGGAGATAGCTAGCAATGTCACAGCCACTCTGCATCACCATCAACCTCCGATCAACACCCGCTGAATTCTCCCCTTGGACACACACACACACACACACACACACACACACACACACACACACACACACACACACACACACACACACACACACACACACACACACACACACACACACACACACACACACACACACACACACACACACACGCGTGTGTGTGTGTGTGTGTAACATTACAGCAGTGTGTCTCTATGGAACAATATGTTTCTGCAGTATGTGGACAGAGAGAGAGAGATAGGGAGAAGTAATGTGTGTGTGTGTTTGGAGGAGAGAGGAGAGCTGTGACTGTAGCGTTCCAGATCTGGTTGCCAGATCCTGATCAGGTATCCATCAGGTATCCCCCATAGTGTTTGAGATAACCTGCTGTGGCGTGCCACTGAGCAGGTGTGTTTGATTATTCCTGTGCCAGTGCTGTGAGCAGGCAGGAAGCAGGCGGGCAGGGTGTGGGAGCCCCATTGTCAGAGGGTCACCACTGCCCCCTATGGCACATGTTGGTACCGAAGCTCCAATAATGTAGTCTGAAGCGATTCTCTAAAGCCCTGTTTACACTTGGAGCTAACATGGGTCACGTGACCTGATCTTATCCACATCCTGATTGTGCCCACATTTTCAGAAATTTGTCTACACATGCTATTAAAATGTGTCTCTTATCCGTCCATTGTGTACGCATTGTGATAAGATTCCCTGGTGGCTCCTTGTAGGCAAATTAATTACATTTACGTCATTTCACAGCTATTCTTTCAAAATAATATGTATTTATTTATTTTATGACACATATTGATGGCATTAGCCAATGGTGCCAGTTGTCAATGATTTTAGGATCAGGATGATTTACATGGCTTCACTGTCCTGATCCATCTACTCTACAATAAAACACAATGCATGTCTGACTACTTCCTGAAGTGATCTATATCAGTGTCTAGGTGGGGTCTGACTACCTCCTGAAGTGATCTATATCAGTGTCTAGGTGGGGTCTGACTACCTCCTGAAGTGATCTATTTCAGTGTCTAGGTGGAGTCTGACTACCTCCTGAAGTGATCTATATCAGTGTCTTGGTGGGGTCTGACTACCTCCTGAAGTGATCTATATCAGTGTCTTGGTGGGGTCTGACTACCTCCTGAAGTGATCTATATCAGTGTCTTGGTGGGGTCTGACTACCTCCTGAAGTGATCTATATCAGTGTCTAGGTGGAGAGGCTGGTGGGGGATGGGGCCCAGGGCATGAGTCAGTCCACATACAGTAGTAGGTGACAGATCCCTCACATTTCCATGTATCTAATACACACACACACACACACACACACACACACACACACACACACACCACACACACACACACACACACACACACACACACACACACACACACACACACACACACACACACACACACACACACACACACACACTCCTGGTACCCTGCAGCCTTCAGGAAGGTGGAAGACTGATATGGTGTCATCACGGAGGCTAACCTCCGGAGCGGCCCTCTTCCTCTCCAAACCCAGAAATCAATAGTCAGGATGAAACGGGGTGGGAACAGCACAGGAAGAATGGGGGGGGGGGGGGGGGGGGGGGCGCACAACCTTGATGTGTGTATCCACATTTACAGAGAATGTTGTTTTCCCATCGTTGACCTGGAGTGCGCTGGTTAAGGTAATATGAAGGACAGTAGAATAATGATCCTGCCTGTCTGGAGTATGTACTGCATGGACATGGATGGGAGAGCTTCATTCAATAGGTCTGCATTGGGCTGCCGCTGGTTGAAATGCATGGGGGTGATGAGGTAGAGCTGTATGTGCGGTGGGCGCCCAGGTTGACAGGTGTTATAGATCAATTGGTTTCACCACTGATGGCGTGAAGGAAATGAGTTTAGCTATTGCAAGTCTACGTCCCAAATGGCACCCTATTCCCTACACAGTGCACAGGGCTCTGGTCAAAGCAGTGCACTACAGGGAACAGGGTGCCATTTGAGACAGTGCCTAAGCCTGCATCTGTGAGAAATCACATGCTCTCCTCAGCACGGTGCATCTGCCCAGCAGATATCCAAACATCGTATAGCTGTGAATAATTGACTCTGCCTATAACGCTGTAAACACCAATTAAACAAACTAGACCGGGTAAAGCTAGTGCATTTAAAATGTCATCCGAAGAGTCAGAATCCCATGGGACTAATACATAGTGGAAAGGGATTTTTGTGGGCAATTGTTCTTTGCTTGCAATCTCGGGAATTGCCCTTGAAGAGCACAGCATCTTTTCATATGCGGAAAACATATTTCTCTTCAAATGTCAATCAATACTATTTTTTTCATTCCTTCTGGGTGTAGGTTGGACAGAGAATCAAACACGGGCTTTGATCGATACAGATTATCTGTGGTGGTGTGGCATGCAACGTCTGGGTCTTGGAGGAATGTGGAGGTTACTGTGAGGAATGTTAGTGTTGTGGTGGATGGCGCTCTGTTTCAAGCAGAGTTCAATTACAAACCGGGTGGGGGGCCCTGGGGCTGGGATTCACAAGTTAGAATCAGCCATAGAGAACAACCAGTACATGAGTTATAACAGAGAAACCACCACACAGAGAGGTCCTTTAAATGGGTTATAACAGAGAAACCACCATGCAGAGAGGTCCTTTAAATGGGTTATAACAGAGAAACCACCACACAGAGAGGTCCTTCAAATGGGTTATAACAGAGAAACCACCACACAGAGAGGTACTTTAAATGGGTTATAACAGAGAAACCACCACACAGAGAGGTCATTTAAATGGGTTATAACAGAGAAACCACCATGCAGAGAGGTCCTTTAAATGGGTTATAACAGAGAAACCACCATGCAGAGAGGTACTTTAAATGGGTTATAACAGAGAAACCACCACACAGAGAGGTACTTTAAATGGGTTATAACAGAGAAACCACCACACAGAGAGGTACTTTAAATGGGTTATAACAGAGAAACCACCATGCAGAGAGGTCCTTTAAATGGGTTATAACAGAGAAACCACCATGCAGAGAGGTCCTTTAAATGGGTTATAACAGAGAAACCACCATGCAGAGAGGTCATTTAAATGGGTTATAACAGAGAAACCACCACACAGAGGTCCTTTAAATGGGTTATAACAGAGAAACCACCACACAGAGAGGTCCTTTAAATGGGTTATAACAGAGAAACCACCATGCAGAGAGGTCCTTTAAATGGGTTATAACAGAGAAACCACCACGCAGAGAGGTCCTTTAAATGGGTTATAACAGAGAAACCACCACAAAGAGAGGTCCTTTAAATGGGTTATAACAGAGAAACCACCACACAGAGAGGTCCTTTAAATGGGTTATAACAGAGAAACCACCACACAGAGAGGTCCTTCAAATGGGTTATAACAGAGAAACCACCACACAGAGAGGTCCTTCAAATGGGTTATAACAGAGAAACCACCACACAGAGAGGTCCTTTAAATGGGTTATAACAGAGAAACCACCATGCAGAGAGGTCCTTTAAATGGGTTATAACAGAGAAACCACCATGCAGAGAGGTCCTTTAAATGGGTTATAACAGAGAAACCACCATGCAGAGAGGTCCTTTAAATGGGTTATAACAGAGAAACCACCACACAGAGAGGTCCTTTAAATGGGTTATAACAGAGAAACCACCACACAGAGAGGTCCTTTAAATGGGTTATAACAGAGAAACCACCATGCAGAGAGGTCCTTTAAATGGGTTATAACAGAGAAACCACCACACAGAGAGGTCCTTTAAATGGGTTATAACAGAGAAACCACCACACAGAGAGGTCCTTCAAATGGGTTATAACAGAGAAACCACCACACAGAGAGGTCATTTAAATGGGTTATAACAGAGAAACCACCACACAGAGAGGTCCTTTAAATGGGTTATAACAGAGAAACCACCATGCAGAGAGGTCCTTTAAATGGGTTATAACAGAGAAACCACCATGCAGAGAGGTCCTTTACATTTCTATACTATTCCTGACAGGATATCAGATTGATGACAAACACAGCCTCTCTATCAGCTGGACCAGTTGGCCATGAAGTACCCACAGGATGGAAATGAAGCTCCAGTCAGAAAAGAGAAAAGAAATCCCTCATATAAATAACAATCACGCACTGTGGGCCGGTTCTTCATGCAGCAGTGATTCATTACAATGGAGGTGAAAAACCTTCGCCCTGATTACCTCTTAATGGCAATTTCTGTGTGAAAGACCTTTTAATGGCTTGCCCATTCTGTTGTTACGAGCCCCATGTGAATTCCTGTCTGATACCCTCACTCTATTTACACTCATATATACTGTAGCAGACAGACTGACAGACAGGCCTACAGGCGGGCAGACAGGCGGGCAGACAGGCAGGCGGGCAGACAGGCAGACTGCAGATGGGCAGACAGGCAGACTGCAGATGGGCAGACAGGCAGGCAGACAGACAGGTGGGCAGACAGGCAGACAGGCGGGCAGACAGACAGGCGGGCAGACAGACAGGCGGGCAGACAGACAGGCGGGCAGACAGACAGGCGGGCAGACAGGTTTGATCAAGGCTGATGTTGAGGGTTTGATAATCCTTCATGTTCCATGCTGGGTGTCCTCTCCTCATCACATCTCTAAGTGTCTCAATGGAATAACAGCAGTGGCCCCTGGGGGTCTAACTGTAGACAATGTGCTAGAGAAACAATGGTGCTTTATTGATCAGCAGCGCCGCGCTCCTTTCTGGTGGCGGTGAGAGAACACGCGCTGCCATCTGTCAAGGCTGTTCCGCCACCTTGCCACCATTTTCCCCACAAATGGGTCAGAAATATCAGAATAATCCATTGGAGAAGAGAGGAGTACAGCCCAGAGTCATGACAAGAACCCATGATCATCATTATGACTCGCCGGAGATCAGCCAAGACATTCCTTTAATGCGAACAGGCTGTTGTTGTGACGGACCAGACATGATAGGTTGTGGTTTTCTGTCCCCCTCAAACACCATCAAAGTGTGCCAGTAGCGTGTAAGTACTTGATTAGAATATCTAGGAAATATCAAGACAGAGTAATTGGGGGAAAATCATAAAGAGTTTTGAGACTTCTGAGATACGGTATCTGTCCTTTATATTCTGATCAAATCAGAATGTTTAATCTTAAAATAGAATGCCAGACAGTTTAAATCCTGAAAACATCAGGAATCCTAAATAATAACTGACCAGTGTTTTAGTTGAGGACCTGATATAATTATAATCATGTCAACTTTAGATTGAGGAACTGCAGAGAATGAAAAACATCAACATGTAATTGTACGAGGTCAACTATTTCAATTCCAGTCAATTCAGAAAGTAAAACAAATCCAATTCCAATTCAAAATTGTTGTAATTGAAAGCATTGAAAATAACTGGAATTTCAGTGTACTTCCTGAATTGTCTTGAATTGAAATGGAATTGACCCCAACCCTGAGTCCCACCGTGGACGTTCCTGAGCCCGTTGATCACCTGTGACTGATTTGCGTCCCCCGCAGACTGGACATGGTCTCCTCCAGGTTCTGCCGTAGGTCAGCAATGTTCTTCACTGTCCTCATGCGTCTCGTCTCCGGGTCTTCCCCTGTAATGCACAGAGAAGGGGTTTATGAGAGATGTTGGGCTCTGTGGTGAAGTTTCCCTTAAGTATAGATCTAGGATCAGCTTCCTCTGTCCCAATTCTAACCTTAACCATTAGTGGGGAAAAAGCTAAACTGACCCAACATCAGCGTCTAAGGGCAACTTCATGTTACACCAGATGTGGGCTCCTGTAACATTCTGTTTCCTCAAGACGCCGCCATACATCAGCATCACCAACATCACCATGACAACGCACTCTGACAGGTAGCATGGGTACGCATTCCAAGATGCTGTGCCGACAGTTTGAACCCGTCTCAGCTGTCAGGATGGAATTGTCAACGAAAAAATGTTTTTAGTGGAACAGGGATATTTCTGCAGTCCTGCCATTTTCAACGCGAACATAGAAACCCACTGCCATGACGCTGCACTCTCCATCTGTAAGCTACAACATATATTTTGCCTCAATAGCTAAATCTCAGATAGTCTTTAAATCTTAGTCAGTCCCATCCAAATGCATTTCATCTCAGTACAGGACCTTTCCCCAGATTCCAGTTCAGCTCCGACTGTAACCACTTCATGTTTTATATACTTACAATAATTATATATAAGACTCATTCACAGTAAAGTGCCTGTTGCAGTATATTAAACCCATTCTACTGCAGTATATTAAACCCATTCTACTGCAGTATATTAAACCCATTCTACTGAAGTATATTAAACCCATTCTACTGAAGTATATTAAACCCATTCTACTGCAGTATATTAAACCCATTCTACTGCAGTATATTAAACCCATTCTACTGCAGTATATTAAACCCATTCTACTGCAGTATATTAAACCCATTCTACTGCAGTATATTAAACCCATTCTACTGCAGTATATTAAACCCATTCTATTGCAGTATATAAAACCCATTCTACTGCAGTATATAAAACCCATTCTACTGCAGTATATTAAACCCATTCTACTGCAGTATATTAAACCCATTCTACTGCAGTATATTAAACCCATTCTACTGCAGTATATTAAACCCATTCTACTGCAGTATATTAAATCCATTCTACTGAAGTATATTAAACCCATTCTACTGAAGTATATTAAACCCATTCTACTGAAGTATATAAAACCCATTCTACTGAAGTATATAAAACCCATTCTACTGAAGTATATAAAACCCATTCTACTGAAGTATATTAAACCCATTCTACTGAAGTATATTAAACCCATTCTACTGCAGTATATTAAACCCATTCTACTGAAGTATATTAAACCCAGTCTACTGAAGTATATAAAACCCATTCTACTGAAGTATATTAAACCCATTCTACTGAAGTATATTAAACCCATTCTACTGCAGTATATTAAACCCACTCTACTGCAGTACATTAAGCCCATTCTATTGCAGTACATTAAGCCCATTCTATTGCATTACATTAAGCCCATTATATTGTAGTACATTAAGCCCATTCTATAGCACTACATTAAGCCCATTCTATTGCAGTACATTAAGCCCATTCTATTGCAGTACATTAAGCCCATTCTATTGCAGTACATTAAGCCCATTCTATTGCAGTACATTAAGCCCATTCTATTGCAGTACATTAAGCCCATTCTACTGGGGAGCTACTAATAAGCAGTAGAGTGCTACAGTACTTGTAGGCAGCGTTCCAAATGGCACCCGATTCCCTACATAGTGCACTACTTTTGACCAGAGCCCTATGGAGCCCTATTCCCTACATAGTGCACTACTTTTGGCTAGAGCCCTATAGGCCATGTTCAAAAGTAATGCAGTGTGCAGGGAAAAGGGTGCCATTTGGATTTTACCCGTGGCAGTGTCTTCCCACAAACACAGTCGTAGACACAACAGCTGTAGGAAGACACTACAGTGCTATAGTCCAAGGGCAAGGCCCCGCATATCTGCCTGCCTAGTCCAATTAGGCCTGGCTATGCTCCAGCCATCATCGCCTCTGTCAGCGGACACCATGGGCTGGTAATTAACATGAGTTGTGGGAGACCCAAAATGGATGCCAGTCACAGCAGTTTCCAGTTTCAAGGCACAACAAAAAAACAACCCATCTCCTCAAAGGAGCGTTGCAGAATGAGTCGGCACACGCGTCTAATGAGGGAATAACAGAATGTGTCAGCGCTGCTGATAAAGTTTTCATGCTTTTTCTATTTCATATTGGAATGCTGTAACCACGCCAACACTGGGCCAAATGTGGTGAATGCGTGTGGGTTTTTAAAATGGCTTGTCATGTTCCTTTGTGTTGAACTTTTTGTTCACTAAACAGTCAACCAGCGCTTAACATTTAGAGAACGAATATACTCCACACAAGCTGAATATTAACTTACCGTTTGGTGCATCACCCCAACATACAACGCAGAGTGAATGCTGTCATTGTGTTATAAAGTACATACATAGTGAGTACAGAGTCCATCAAACTCTGTTAGCAACCTTCAAAGCTGACCTGATTTTGGAAGAGCTGGTGAGCGGCACCTCT